>NC_029781.3:19516856-19583490 GCF_000817695.3 Arachis duranensis
TGATAAACGAAATTTAGCATGTCGATTTAGAATTCAATGATGAGTATGATCGTGAGTATAGCCTAATCGACACTTAAACTTCGCACCAAACCATCCTACAATCTATAACCGAGAGTATTAGTCTCCCGAGTCGTCCTCCCTTGGAATTGCTAGAGTGTGCATCTTATTGATTAGAAAGCCTTGTTATGATTCTTTGAAGGTTTTAGCAAAATAGAAAACAAACAATCAATCCTTAAAAGACTTGGCTTAGGGTTGGCATTAGAGATTCTATCCTTATAGTTCTTTCAATGATGACAACAATTAGGCCTTGCTTCATTTAGTTAACCCCTAGGCATAGAGGAAAGTCAAATGAGAGTAATCAACTTGAGTCACAAGTCCTAGCTTTACCTTATGGAAATCTAGCTTTAGTGTACTCCAAGTCAATTAGCAATCCCTAATTCCAAATCAACGATTGGCACAACTATTCAACTTCTTCTAATGGCCCAAACCCTATGCCAAGTAAGAAACTTTTACTCCATAACTAGTGTTGGCATTTCATTAAACATTTGGTGAGCAAGAGTGAAAGTCATAGTAAAATTGAGAAGAAAGTAGAATTAAAAGTATTTCAACACAAGGAACTAACAACAATGAACAAAGAGCAACAATAGAAATAAGATTCTAAGGAAATTGATTAAATCCACAATTACAAGATTGAATCTAAGATCTATGAGAATTGAGCAATTACAAACACTAATGGAGATTGGAGAAGAGGATCTATGACATGAACAAAATGAATTGAGAATTGCAAGGGATCTCACCAAAGAGTGAATGAAAATTCAGAAATTGGATGAAGATGAACCCTAATGAGAGCTTGGAATCTCTCTCCTTCTCCAAGAGTGTAACTAACTATCTTCCAAAAATATCCAGAATCTAGAAAATGAGCTAAAAAAGTCCTTAACCCTTGTTCCCTTGGTCTTCTTAAGCTTTTCCCGCCAGGGCACTTCTCCAAAATGGGATTCCCAACTGCCTCCACGCCCAAGTCACGTGGCTCTTTAAAAAATCATATTCGAACATCGGCGCGCACGCGCCATGTACGCGTGCGCGCCCACGGGGCATCTTGTAATGTGCGCGGAGGCGTAATGTACGCGTGCGCGCCCACGAAGATCATGGCCTGGCCGCTACGCAAGCCGGCTCGTGGCTTGGCTCTTGGCTTCGACTTCTAACTGCTCAATCCACGCGGACGCGTCAAGTGCGCGCACGCGCCCATGCCGAAATTTCCAAAGTTCAATTCTCATGCTCCCTTCCTTTGCACCTGTCCTCCTTCTCTCTTCTGGTCCATCCCTGCCCTATATTCTGAAACCACTTAACACACAGGTCACGGCATCGAATGGCACCAAGAGAAGATTAAAAATGTATCTAATTTAGTGCAAAATAAGCATGTTTTCATTCATGAGGCAAAATTAGGAAAGGAACACAAAGTCTTGTATTTTCATATAGAAAGCGTGCAGAATTATTGATAAAACCCCTGAAATCAACACAAGATAAACCCTCAAAATGGGGTATATCAGTCACTTATGGATTCCTCTTTCAAAACAAGGTCACGACCTTTTAGATATGAGTGAATGCTGCCCTCATAATAGGTCATATTTGCATAGAACTCTTTAACTAAGACTAGGTAGACAAGTTTTTTATTTTGTAAAGATGGTTCCAGTCCAAAAATTGAAGATTATCAGCAAAAATAAAATCTTTCTTTTTCAAGGTTGGTAAATCAGTAAGAAAAGTAGGACAGATGGTACGATGAACGACAGCACCCTCATAGAAATAATGATTCATGGCAGATCGAAAACAAAGGGGATTGTAGTTTAAGGAAGAAGTCATAAAATGTGACTTGTGTTCAAAAGGATCAATGGAAGGATCCTTAACCAATTTGAGAGGGATATGAGGGTTATCTTGTTGAGGACGTTGAGAGACTGACCTAGGCTTAGGTCGAGATGGTTCAGGCACAATCTCTTCATCAGCAGGGCGTTTTTCTTTTGATGTGCTTGGCTTTGAAGGAGCACTAGGAGGAGCCATCGGTTTGGAGGATGAGGGATAACTTGGAGTTGTTTTGGTGCGTGCCATTGGATCGGTGCGAGGAGGAGAGATTGGAGGAGATGGTGACAGTGTAAAGGTCTGATCTTTGGAGTGAGGAGAGATTCTAGGTTTTTCGGAGAGTTTGAGGATTTTGGCCCTTGGACTCTGATAAACTACTATTTTATGGTTTATCTTGTGCTAATTTGAGTGGTTTTTATCAAGCCTTTGCACACTTATTCATACTATTTGCATGGTTTTATATTTTCCCTTCCTAACTTTGTGATATGATTGAGAACATGCTTCTTTGGCCTTATATTTGCTAATATTAATCCTCTCTTATTACCATTAGATGCCGTGATATGTGCGTTAAGTGATTTCAGGGATTATAGGGTAGGAATGACTTAGAGGATGGAAAGAAAGCATGCAAAAGTGGAAGGAATACAAGAAACTAAAGAAACTGCTAAAGCTGTCTAGCCTGACATTCTGGTACTAAATCGACCATAACTTGAGCTACAAAGGTTCAAATGATGCAGTTTCAGTTGCGTTGGAAAGCTAACATTCAGGGCTTCACAACGATATATAATTTGACATAGCTGCCTCGAAGCCAAGTGACGCGAACGCGTGGATCACACAGACGCATGACCTGGCAAAAACCCAACCCACGCTAACATGTGGACGACGCTTCTGCGTGACTTTGCAGTGACCTGTATGAACCAAAAATTGTCCCGGGCTATTTTTGGTCCAGTTTTTGCCCCAAAAAACACATATTAGAGGCTATAAAGTGGGGGAATGCATCCATACAGAAATAACATTCATAATTCACAATTTTAGGTTTAGATGTAGTTTTTAGAGAGAGAGGCTCTCTCCTCTCTCTTAGGTTTTAGAATTATGATTCCTCTTAAAGGATTTAGGATTTCTTCTTCTCAATTTCCAGGTTCAATGTTCCTTTTATTTATTTTCTCAATTGGGTTTATGAACTCTTTATGTTTAGATTTGATTTCTTTTATTAATACAATTTGAGGTATTTCAGATATATGATTTTTATTTAGCTTTTTACACTCTTAGCTTTGGTTGAGTAATTAGAGACTCTTGAGTTATCAAACTCAGCTGATGATTGAAAATTAGAATTCTTTGCTGATTACTTTGAATTCCCCTAACTCCAGTCTTTTCTTAGGAATTGACTAGGACTTGAGGAATCAAATTGATTTATCCACTTAACATACCTTCATAGTTAGAGGTTGACCAAGTGGGAGCAAAAGCCAATTCTAATCACAATTGATAAGAATAACTAGGATAGGACTTCTAATTCTCATACATTTCCAAGAGCTTTATTAGTTATTAATTTAATTTCTTGCAATTTACTTTTCTTGTTCAACCTATTTAAAAACCCCAAAAAGATAGTTTTTCCATAACCAATAATAAGAACACCTCCCTGCAATTTCTTGAGAAGACGACCCGAGATTTAAATACTTCGGTTATCAATTTTATTAGGGGTTTGTTACTTGTGACAACCAAAACTTTTGCACGAAAGGATTCTCTGTTGGTTTAGAAACTATACCTACAACACGATTATATTTCAGAATTTCTTTACCATCAATTAATCCGTTTGTCAGACTCTTTTGAATAACAGTTTTCTTCCTCATTGGTGTGGACAAAAGTTGCAAACAAACAATGCACTAATGATTGTAGGGAAGAAATGAAGAGGTGGTGGAAGGAGTTATGAAGAGAGAAATTTGGTAATTGCAACAAGAAAAGAGGTTTCTTGAAAACATGCAACTGCATCACCTATGACTAGACCTTGAAAAGACTTGACATAATAAAAAGTGAATTGATTTTATTAAAAAATACTAGGTAAAACAAAAATAATTTAAAAATAAAATCTTTTTCACTAAAAGACAAAATACAAACTCACACAAGGATGATGTAACACTCATTGGGCTCAAAGATGATAAAGTTTAAGGAAATATATTGGACCATAATAACTCTGAATTGAAAGATTGGCCCAGAAGATTCAGAACTTGCCATTGAGCCCAGAAAATAATATTTAGGATTATGGTTCTTCATTTGCCCAGAATTGTCTCATCCCAACCTAAGAGACAAAAACTTCAACAAACACATCAGCAGGGTGCAAATAATGAATCATAACTTAGAATCCCTAGATTTGTCCTAAGTTTACAAAATCTATTTTCAGCTGGAGGTTTGGTGAAAATATCTGGTAATTAATCCTCTGATTTAATAAATTGAATGCTAATATTCTCCTTTTGAACATGTTCCCTTATTGAGTGAAATCTCACCTCAATATGTTTAGTTCTTGAGTGTAAAACTAACCTTTTGGAAATATTTATAGCACTCATATTTTCACACAACAAAAGAATATTTTCAACATTTAATTTACAATTAGCAAGTTGAGTTTTCAACAAAAGAAGCTTAGAACAATAGGAAGGAGGTAGCAGTGTACTCAGCCTCAGTAGTAGATAATGCCACTGTAGACTACTTCTTACTAGACCAGACATTTAAAGACTTTCTAAGAAAATAGCAAATGCTTGAGGTACTTCTTCTATCTACTCTATCTCTAGAAAAGTCTGCATCACAATAACCAACTATAGAAAACTCATTAGTCTTAGGATACCATAAACCAAAATTGGATGTGCCATGAACATATCTAATAATCCTTTTAACTACAGAAAGATGAGATTCTTTCAGTTTTAATTAGAATCTTGAACACATTCCAACACTTTACACAATATCAGGTCTAGAGAAAGTTAGATACATAAGAGATCCAATCATTCCTCTATACCTAGTGTCATTAACATCTTTCTCAGTTTCACCCTTTTCTAACTTTGAGTTAGGTTGCATGGGTGTTCCTATGGGTTTGACATTTTTCATACCAAATTTCTTAACTAATTCCTTGGCATACTTCTCTTGATGAATAAAAATTCCATTTTCAGTTTGCTTTATTTGAAGCCCAAGAAAGAAGTTAAGTTCACCCATCATACTCATGTATGTCAAATTCACCTGTTATGAGTTTTCCAAATTTAATACAAAGGGTCTCATTAGCTTATCCAAAAATAATGTCATCAACATAAATTTGGACTAAAATAAAAGAATCATTATAATTTTTAATAAATAGAGTAGTGTCAGTGGTGTCTCTTTGAAATTCATTTTTCAAAAGAAAAGAACCGAGCCTTTCATACCCAGCCCTAGGTGCCTGTCTTAGTCCATAAAGGGCTTTTGAAAGTTTGAAAACATGATTAGAAAATTTCTTATTTTCAAAATCAGGTGGATGTGCCACATACACTTCTCTATCTATTACACCATTTAAAAATATATATTTCACATCCATTTGATACAATTTGAAACCACAATGAGCAGCATAAGCAAGAAGAAGTCTTATGGCATCCATTCAGGCAATAGGGGCAAATGATTCATCAAAGTCTATTCCTTCCTCTTGATTATATCCTTGTGCCACTAATCTTGCTTTGTTTCTAGCAATGCTTCCATCTTCACCCAATTTGTTCCTGAAAATTCACTTGGTGCCGGTCACTTTCTTTTCATTTGGCTTTGGAACAAGTGTCAAACTTGATTCTTTTCAAATTCACAAAGCTCTTCCTTCATAGCCTTTACTCAAGAGGGGTCATCAAGTGCTTCCTTGATTGAGGCTCCATTTGAGAGAGAAATGCTAGATTTGATTCTTCTTTTGTTTTTCTAGTGGAGGATCGAGTTTTGACACCATGAGAGACGTCCCCAATGACAAATTCTTTAAGAATCTCCACTCACGGGGTCTAGTGGACTTAGGAGCAGAATCAGTCACTAAGGGAACCAAGGAAATGATATTCTCAGGAATTTTGCCTATTTCAGGAGACAAAATAAAATTGTGTCCTGCATGATCTCTTACAACAGCAGTTTCAGATTTAGGTAGCCCAAAAATTTCTTTCTCAAGATTTTGGGCTTCTCTTTTGTTGCCTTGAACTTGATTTCCTGCATCACAATCTTCTAGGATACTTTGAACCAAGTTAGTGTCACAAAAGGTAACATATATGGACTCCTTAATAATTCTAGCATCTTGATGATAAACTCTATAAGCTTTGCTAGTTGTGGAATATCCTACAAATAAATATTCATATGCCTTTTGATCAAATTTTTCTAAATTTTTTTGTTATTTAGGACAAAACATTTGCATCCAAAGATATGTAGGCAGTTCAAATTTGGTGGGTGACCTTTCCAAAGTTTATAAGGAGTTTTCTTCAAAAATTTCCTTATGATTTTTCTATTCAAAATGTGGCAAACCATTTTAACAGCTTTAGCCCAAAGAAATTTTGGAACATTACTTTCATAAAGCATAACTTTTGTCATTTCTTGAATACTTTTGTTTCTTCTTTCAGCAACATCATTTTGTTGTGGTATTCTTGGACAAGAAAAACTGTCTGATATTCCAAATTTCTCACAAAAGGATTCAAATGATTGATTTTTTAATTCAGTTCTATGATCACTTCTTATTGAGGCAATCTTTAAATCCTTTTCATTTTAAACTTTCTTGCTAAAAATTTCAAAAGTCAAGAAGGCATCATTTTTATGTGCAAGAAATAAAACTCAGCCTTTTACCTCTCAAAGATAATACAGAAAGATATACATTGAAACTGAAATACAATATTGAAAACATGAAGGAGGTTGATATATAACAACCTTTGTTGCTATAAGTTGAACCGGATTTAGCTATCTCTGATGAAACTCTTCATCTTGGCAAAATGTTTCTTTAGCTTAGAAACACTGTCCAAAGCGTTGAACTCTTCACAGGGAAGCTCTCAAACAAATTCAGATTCTGGTTCTCTCTCTCTTTACCCCCAAAACAGAAAACCTTTTTCCTTTTGTACTTTGTGAAGAGTCACATTTTAGGTTTTTCCTAAATCAACTCTTTGAACTCTGAGCTTCCTTAGGTTGTCATCTCACTTTCTTCATTTAACCCTCAAATTAGGGAGTTCAAAGCTGGTCCTTTTGCTTGACCAAAGACCTCAAAGCAGCAGAAAAAATTGTTTAGTGATAAATCTAAATCCAAACCCTTGAGATAATGCTTTATCCTCAAGAAACAATTTGAGCCTTTGATTCACAGCAGTGATTATCAGAAATCACTTTCTCCATATATCCCAAATTGGCATTGCAAAAATTTGAGGTTTAATTAATCTGCATGTCCCTATAGTTTCACCGAATTTTCAAGTAGGTCCCTATACTTTTTTCTTTTCAATTGGGTCCCTATACATTAATTTTTTTTCAATTAAGTTCCTATTAACGTTAAACGTCAAAAAAATGTTAGTGAATTGTAAAATTACTTGTATACCCTTAGTGACCCAATTGAAAAGAAAAAAAGTATAGGGACCTAATTGAAAATTCGATGAAACTATAAATATTCAATAAAAGATATTTCTATAATCCCTATTCAATGATTCTACGACATAAAAAATATTTCTATAATCCCTTTTATTTTGTCACTATCATTCTTTTGCTTATTTAGTTATTTATATCAAATTGTACCAAAAATACCTTTTTTTTCCCTTTCAAAATACCTTATCTTAAGAACATACAGAACAAAAAAAGAATGAATAAAATGAAACAAAAATAGTAGTAATAAGTATACATCAAATTCAGTTTCCGTCATTTAAGTATCATTATGATCATGTAATATTTTACATTTGTATGGATTCATAGAATATAGTTTATGTCTTTATTATATCATGGTATACCATAAAAAACCACAAGACTATGTAATTTGTGTTATTGAAATTTGAAATCTAAAAACGAAAACTATAGAAAACATAGTTTCAATATAACACAGATAATCTACAAATCAGTTCTTGTGTTGCAGCCTCCCACTCTCTAAACCAGCATAGGGATCAATAATAACATTGATAACGGCCGGTTTTCGAGCCGAGAAAGATTCTGTAAGAGTATACTTGAGTTCATCATGTGTCCTAACAAGATAGTTCTTTCCACCAAAAGTTTTAATCAAAACATGGTAGCCTCTTTTCGGAACAAAGGAAGTTGGAGCAAGATCATCTTTGTGAGATCTATTATTGTAACCATAATAATTAGAAAAAAGAAATGTATGCAAGAGCAATTTATTGCATATAAAAGCAAATCTATGCAACCATATATGATCATATCAATATAATGAAAGAACTTTCATATGGCATATGGTAACAAAAATCATTGATACAATAATAACTAAAATTATTTACAAAAATTGACAGTCAAATATATATAGATATATTATATAAAATTTTGGCACAGCTACCTTCAGGCTACAGGAGCATGGTGGCCTGCTATGTACAATTTACGACTAAACAGACTAAGCTTCATCTCGCATGAACAATATTGAAGCATTACCCTTTTATTTTTTGCACCTTATATTCAATTAGAATTTTACATCCAAATAAAACTGTAACCATACATATTTTACATGTAAATTCTCAAATTGCAGGAAATTCTGAAATCCAGTTACATCCAAATGGTCACTACTATTACTGCTACTACTAAAATAACAAAGAAGTCTTATCCCACTTAGTAGAGTCAACTAAATAGACCAAATGACAATAGGGTGCCTTTCATAGATCATAACTGTTTTAAACCCATCTATACTTAAATAGTCAAATCTCTTTAAATAAAACAACAATAATACATATTCTAAACAATCAACAACTTATTGAATGTTACATTCAATCACGGACATCCTAATAATTAGAATATTTATACTATTGTTCATCCATTCCCATTCTTATAAAAAAAGTCATGATTAATTTGAAAATTAATAAATTGGAAAGGGAAAAACATCAAAGTACCTCAAAGAGTTTATTTATGTTGTCTGCTGTCTTTGCAGATGTCTCTATAAAGAACATTCCGTTCTTCTCTGCATAGTCAATGATATCCTTTACAGAAACAATGAAGTATACTCTATGAGAAAACAAGAGACTCGAGTCTCTAATGAAAAATAGAAATATATTGAGGAGTATTGCAATAACTGAACAGCCACCTCTCGCTTCTCATGAAGATGAGCTTTATTACCAACCAATGCTAGAACTATTTTAGGGCTTCCTTGCTTTAGTAGCTCCAACAAAATTAACAATACTTCAGATCCTGAAACAAATTGACAGAAAATGTAGAAACTCAAGCTATTCCAATCTCATAATTCTAATAAGCAAAACTAATTCATATGTCAATTAATCACATATATTCATATATTTTTGTGTTTTAAATAAAATTTTCCGAAACTAAATGTGGAATGGCATACAAAAAAGTAACTCAAGATTAGTGAACAAATAAACTAAAGGAGTTGCCCATATTTTAGAATTGTACAACTGTAAACAAATTTTTGTGTATTGATTTGCATTTGAAAATAGTGATAAAGCTTAACTATGGCAAACTCCAAAGTTATCCATTGAATATCACAGTTTGTAATTCATTTAACTCTGATAGTAAAACAAAATTGTTGTTGTGTGTGTGTTTGTGGCAAAGAATATATAGTTCATGATGGAGGGCACAAAGTGTACAACCTTAATATATGGTACAACCAGAAACTAACTCACTTGTTCTGGCAGATCGAGTGTACAAGCAGCAAGGCAATGCGAGGCGGAACGAGTGGTAGACGGGGCTTCAAAAATCAATCACTGCAGATCTTCAGAGATCGACAAGGCTTTGGATAAAGATGATGGACCGACGGCTATGGACAAAGACGACGGAGGATAAACACACTTTACATGATTTTCAGAGAGAAAATTAGGGGATAGGTAGGGTTTTTTTTCCTTTGTGCCAAAATGATAAGGGTTTTTTGGGTATTTTGAAAAAATAGAGATATGTCCAATTAGGATTCCAAATATAAACAGGAGAATATTCATTTTTTAAACAGAATATTCTGTTATCCTAAATGTTATTCTCACGGCAGGGACTTAATTGAAAAAAAAAACGTATAGGAACTCAATTGAAAAGAAAAAAAGTGTAGGGACTTAATTAAAAATTCGGTGAAACTATAGGGACCCACAGAGTAACTAAACCGAAAATTGAAAAAGGAGTGAAGAAAATAAATTGCATGCAAATGGTAATAAATCACTTTTATCCTCTGATTTAGATTAATCTGACTTGATTTGGACGATTAGACCTTTGCTTTCTAGATTTACTTTTCTCTTTCTTTCTTCTCTGGTAAATGAACCAGGAAGAAGCTTTCTCTCTCTTTCTTCATGAATCTGCCCGAAGAAAGCCTTGTGAATGTTGGCTTTGGATGGCTTCAACTTGTATAAATTCCTTGGGGCTTGGATTGGGTACTTTCCTTTCAGGCCGAGTGATTTCTTTGTTACTTTTCTGTTGGGCATTGTTTGTGGATTTGGCACACTTCAGCAACTTCCGTTTCTTTATTCCTTTTGGTTTGGGCTGCTACAATCATTTTGGTTTGCATAACTTAATTTAAACAATCAGAATCCAATTGGTTGTTTAACCCAATAACTTAATGTTTGTAATAATCATTTAAATTATTTGTGTTCTCAACCCTACAATTACTATTTTTATTTTAAAGCTTGGAGTGGTTGGGGATGGATACGATGATACTTTATAGATAAACTAATGAGAAACTTTTATTTTTCAGCCGCTCTCCCCATACCATCTTCAGGAATGACGCAGTACGAAACAATACACTACTCGATTGAGTTGAAAAATCCAATACACTATAAGATCATTAGAGACAGGATATTAAGGATGATGGTTTCAGTGGCTAAGAGAAGGGAGGGTTGAATCTTAGCCCCTTTTTCACTTCAGAACACTTGCTGGTCTTTGAAACAACTTCTGGAGATTTATTTGATTTTTGTCTCGTCCCTAGTCACGAGACTTTTCTTTTTGTCTCGTCACTTGGCATGAGATATTTTGCGGTTTTATCTCCTGTGCAGCAGAAACAGAAAATGGAGTAGAAGAGAAAGAGAATTACACCCAGATATATTTTGGTTCAGCTGCTAAGTGCAGTGTAGCGTACATCTAGTCTCCATCATAACAATAATGGAATTTCACTATAATAATCTTTGATTACATACACCAATTCTCCCTAGGAACTACCTTTCCTATCTGGGACAAGTCCAGGATTCTAAATCCAATCCTGAACTTGACTTGGTCACTGCCTAGCTTTCCAACTGCTAAGTGCTAACCCAACTTACAAGGGGATTCCCACAAAATCATGAAACACAACACAGATGTACAGAGAAACTCTAAGGACATCTATGGCTTTTTCTTTTAATTTTGCACTCTCTGTCTTTTTCCGCTCTATGGCTTTTTCATACAAATCTCACTGTTTGTCTTTTTCCATGAGACTCAAGACATGACAAAATTAAACAGAAAAATACAAAACAGAATACATTGAAGGAGAAGAAAATCTGTTAGCTTAGGTAGCTCTGAGAATCCTGTGCCTTGCACTCTCACTTCTTTCTCCTTGAATCAAACCCTGACTATTCACCCTTACTTATAGGGAGAAGCCTTCAAAGTTGAAACCAAACAAACCAAGCTAAACTTCTTCTTCTTCAAAACAGAACCGGTTTGGCCAGAAAGAGAAGAGATAACCCATGCAAAACCCAACATGTAATTACCTCTAGTCCTTCCTTGGTCACCAATCTTCATCAATTCGAGCCCTTCATCTTTTCTTGCTCTTCAAGATGAACTCCTGGCCCTTGATACTTCATGATGATGATAACTTCATCTGCTTCTATATCTGCCTCTTCCATCACGTAGCCACTGTAGCTACCTCATGTGGTGGTTGAACAAGATCAGAGACAAGCCATCCCTACAAGGATCTTCTCCTTGCTGGCTGAAATCTTGTTCAATTATTTTTGGTATGAAGAAGCCAATATCTCATCACCAAATCTTATCATAAGTGAATGAGACTCTTAGCCACAACATACTTTTAGTTTTCTTTTTCTTGCCATCATTTTGATGGTCTTTAGGCGTGCTTCTTCTTCTCTATGGTAGCTTGCTATAGCTTCCATGGTTGTTGAGTGATACGACCGAAAGAGAAGAGAGAAAAGATGAGAGAGAAGATAGTATTGGAAGAAAAAGTAATTAAATGAGATTAAACAAATTAATTGAAAAGGAATTGCTTTTACTTTCCTGAGTAGCGTGTAGCATTAATGCTATCAATCATGTCAATGACAATCTCTCTTATAGTTCCCATGCATTTATTAAATTCACTTTAATGAGATTTGAATTTCATCACATGGTGAAGCATGAGATCCGTTGGAGGCATAAAGCAATAAAAGCATTTGCTTCCTACTCAATTGGTTTCAGATCATGCATAAGGGATAATTTGAGCTTATGGTAATGTTTGAATTCTGGCCCAAATGTTCACAAATTGCTTCAGCCACTTGATATGGAAAACTTTCAACAAGGCTGAATGATTATAAGCACATTGGGCTGTAATAGTGATTCGGACTGGCCCAAATAATCACAGTGATTTTAATCAGTTTGTATCAATGTTGAATTACAATCAAATTGGGCTTGCAATAATTTTTCTTTTCCATTCGGCCCAAACAAGAATAAGACCTGCACAACAATAATTATTTTAATTAACATATATGAATCAAAATTGAATTAATAATTTTGCTGTTAATAATGTTTGATCATCATCAATTTAAAATAGAGTTTTCAAACTCATCAAATGACATAGATACGAAGCGTTAAGCACTTGTTGAAATTCAAATTAATAAGTATGGAGGTAAGCGATTGTTTTAGTCATAGTTATGCAAATTAAGAGAATTAGGATTCCGTGTGTGATTTTATCTTTATTAAGTGACTACAATTGTGGCTATGACGTTTGTTTTTTATTTATATGATTATTTGATATGAGTAAAGTTTGTCATTGTTTTTGTCTTTATAGTTTATAATGCCCATTTACCGTATTAGTATCACTAAGTCCACTTATATTTTTCAACTAGTAATGATTCTAATAAAAACTAGTTATCCACTATTTTTTTATAAATTATTTTATGTAAATTTTATTTCAAAAATTTTGTAAAATTTGAATATCAACAACAAATAATAATGCAAATAAGGCTTAAGACTAGATTGAAAATATTATAGTGTTATAGTTGCTGCATGCAGAAAGCAGGATTCGAAGTCCCAACACTTATTTAAATAGACTAATGAGCTAACAACTATATTAGTATGGATATGGATTCATTACTTCCACTTTTATGTGGGAACAACATTAACCACCATAAAAATATTTATAAAGAGGACCATGTTTTTTTGTTTTTTGAAAAATCAATAATTAGACTTTTTAGCTCTGTTTATTCTTTTACAGATTCCTCCTTTTTCTTTTAATTAGGCATTTGCCTCTGGGATTTTTGCCACTTTCTAAAATTATTAGATCGGATCTAATATCTGCGTTTTTAAACTTGGATCTATTCCGCAAAACATAAAAATAATTTAAGAAGTTTATTTTTTAAAAAATTGTCTATAATTTTTTTCACTCTTTTAAATATATTTACTCCTAAAATATTATTAAACATACTTTTTAAAATAATAAAAATAAAATAATATAACATATATAATAATTATTAATTGAAATAAAATATAAAAAATATTTACTTATTTATTTTTTTATTTTTTATGAATCTACAAATATGCAGATACCTACCTAAAATTTGCAATATAATTAAATAGTATTGCAGATTGGATCAATATTTCTAATTTTTGGATCGATTTTAGATAAAAATCATAGATATACAAATTTAACCCAATTCATGAATATCACTAGAAGAGTATCCTCCTTAAAAAAAATTGCAAAAATGATCTCATTTCATCAAATGAAAATAGGATTTCATATTGGTCTCTGGTAAACATATTTCGTTCTTGGATCCACAATAACACATTTAATTTCCCTCCATTTAACTTCCAAGTCATGCCTACAGGAATAGAGTGAAAAACAAATTTGGTTCCAGCCAATGATCTAACTTTATTACAATGGAAGAATTGAATTAGCATTTTGGATCTATAGTTATCAAACTCTCATGCTAACTCATTAAGAGTTTACAAATTTAGGTACTTAAAGTTGATTGTACAAGTTTACGAATTTAAAACATATGTATTTATACAAAAAATATATAATAAATAATTTAATGATTAAATTTTGACATGCACATATATTTTTTTATTAATAAAAAATTTCATTTGTGAGATTAAAAGTTTTTAATTTTAGTATATTAGAGATGAATTTAGATCCTCAAAAATAAAGATATTGATAGAGTAATAAAATAAAAAATTAATTATTATTAATTTTATAATTTTTATAAAATGTATATTTTATAATATTAATTTAAAAATAATTAACTATTTACTTTTATTACTTTATTTAATTTTTTCACTTCTTAAAAGATCTTAATGTGTTAGAATTATTTACACTAATATGGGCCAGAGCTCTCATTTTGCACCTACGTAATTTTTTATATTACTTTTGTATATATATCACTTTTTTAAATATATTTGTTTATATATATTGGAAAGTAAATTCGATGTTTCTTTAATTGTTTTTTTCTGAATTCATGTCAGTTATTGAATTTTTACTTTTTATTATTTTCAATTCTACAATTGTTTTCCTTATGATAATGGCTGGAGAACCTGTGAAACTTCAACCATACTAACTAAACATGGCATCTCTCCTTCGCAACACCTACACGTGATATGACCGTTATAAATCGATTATACATTATAACTCGGTTATAAATATTATAAATTGATTATCAATAATAGATACTAAAATAAATATTAAAATGTTTAAATGTGTTATTATTCTCCGTATAAAATAAAATTACTCAAAGACTCAACTGTTACTTTTCATTATAGATATAAAAAAAAGTAAAAAAATCATTTTGATATATTGGAATTTGCAAAACTTATTATTCACTTACTAACTTGAGCGTCGAAATGCTTTTTACAGATACCCAACCTCTATTCTCTCATTGCCGAAATATAACTCATCCTGACAAAAAAGCTTACAATTGCTCATCGGCGAATGAGCTATACAACGGTCAACCTCCGCAAGAACAATTGGCGCCCACCATGGGGCCTAGAAACAAAAGCCATGTTTTCTTTAAGTCCCAAAATTTCCAGATCTGCATATGGCTAACCAACCTCCTCCCACACCTTCTGAGCTTCTTCGGATGGTAACATAGTTACGACAAACTAATTAGTGCATGGTGGAAGAAAACCAAAGAATGTCAAATCAGATAGCCGAGCTAACCAATGCTCGGATTGCTCATAACGATGATCACAATGAACGACAACATGATGAGGAAGAAAACTATGATCCAACGCATGTCTCTGAAACTCAACCACTAGAGAAAGATCAACAAAATAATGAAGGCAATGAATCGGACAACGCAGTTAGACCATTGACAACCGAGGTCATGGATTTTAAATTTCCCAGGAACTTTACGTTACTAATGACACTAACTTAGCTCCCTATGACGGCATGACGGATCCAAAAAAGAACATCAAGAAATTCCGCTCCATGATTATTGTAAACAGTGCTTCTAATCATATCTTATGTCGTTGTTTCTCTACTTTTTTAGACGGTCCTGCACTTGATTAGTTTTTCACTTTGCCTACAGATTTTATCTCATGCTTTCAGGAGCTTGCTAAGTTATTTGAATATCAGTTCACTGCATCTTCCATATATTTGCATGACTCTGACTATTTGAACACCATCAAGCAAGGGTAGCAAGAAAACTTAAAAGAGTATGTAACTCGCTTCACTAAAGTAGCAATAAGCATCCCAAACCTTCATCCAGAGGTACACCTACATGATATTAAAAGAGGCCTTTGCCCAGAAAAATTCCAAGAGGTTATCACAATAGCCAAACCTCGAACCTTAGCCAAGTTTCGAGAGAAAGCCGACAGCCAAATGGAGATTGAGGAGTTTCGCCAAACCCAAAGATCGGAAAAAGTTCAAACCAACAAGGATGATGACAAAAATTGAGATAACAAGAAACTTTTCTGATTAACACCCCCATTATGATTCTTACATTCAATTCAACACCAAATGGGAGGAAATCATTAAGAAAATACTAAATTCAAAGCTAATCAAACCTCCTCGAAAAGTTGGAACCTATCAATATTTGAAGAATGTGGACAAAATAAAGTACTACGCTTTTCATAAAAAACACGGGCATAGTACGTTGAGTGCGTCGTAGCCAAAGACTTGCTCGAGCGCTTAGCTCGGCAAGGTCATTTGGACAAATACATCGGCGGCCATATCCAAAAGCGCACCATACATTAATAAATCCACATTTCATGGTATTTATTTGCTTTAATTGGGTGAATTTTATTAACTTTTCCTACATTTATTCACTAAAATAGCATGGTTTTGTAAATTCTTCTTAAATTATGCTTAAGAGTAAAAACATATTTTTTAGACCCTTAATTTGCCAAATTTAATTCACTTTAATTCCATAAGATGCTTTAATGTGTTTGATGAAGTGATTTCAGGTTTACAAGGCAAATATAGATTGAAGGAGTGAAGAAAAAGCATGCAAAAGTGAAGAATTCATGAAGAAATGGAGTTTAGAGTGTTTTACTACCATGCGTACGCACAAGAATTCATGCGTACGCACAAGAATTCATTCGTACGCACGTTTGCAATTTGTACAACCATGCGTACGCATGGTCAGACATGTGTACGCACGAATTCAATCACATGAGTTCATTTAATGCAACACATGGGTCGCGATTTCTGACCTTCCGAAATCCAATCCAACTCATTTCTGAAGCTATTTGAAGCCAAATTCAAGAAGGATGAAAGGGAGAACAATTAGGCTTAGTTATAATCATGTTTTAGGTCATATTTTAGAGAGAGAATCTCTCTTTTCTCTCTAAAATTAGGATAGATTAGATTAAATTCCTCTTAGGTTTAGGTTTTAATTCTTGTCTTGATTTAGTTTTCCTTAGGATTTCTTGTTGCTACATCTTTGCACTTTTAGTTTTACTTATTATTTCTTTTATTTTGTCACTTTTATGTTCATGCCCTATTGTTGGATTTGGAATTTCTTTAATGCAATTTTGATGTTTTTATGTTATTGATGTTTATTTGAGTTGTTGTTATTGTTATCTTGTATTTGGTAGCCTTAAATTTTATTATTATTGCACTTTTATCATGCTTTATTTTTATGTATACCAAGTGTTTGATAAAATGCTTGGTTGGATTTTAGAGTAGATTTTAGCACTCTTGACTTGAGATTGAGGACTGCCTTGATGTCATTGATGTCCAGTGTGATTGGTAATTTAGGATTTTTAATTGATTTTAAGATCAATTATGTTCACTTGACTTCACCCTCTGATGTTAAAGGAAAACTAAGTGGAATTAACCCTTTGTAATTACCATGTTGTGGTCAATGATCTAAATAGGAAGCTTTGACTCTTAATTCTTACTATGAGTGCCTTTTAGCATTTATATTCACTTTCTAGCACATTTAATTTCTTATTTCATGTTATCAAAACCCCGAATATTCTCACAACCAATAGCATGCACACTTCCCTGCAATTCCTTTGAGGGACGACCTGAGGTTTAAATACTCTTGATTTTTATTGGTTTGAATTGTGACAAACAAAAATGACTTTGATTGAGGTTTAATTGTTGGTTTGGATCTATACTTCGACGAGATTATTTTTGTGAAAATTCTAAACCGACAATTTTCATCCTTCACATATCCATCTAACTTATCTTCTGCAAGATAATCTTCTCGGGACAAGGACAAAGCAAACAATGCTCAACTCAATTAACCATGAGGCGTGATTTGTAACACCCTACCATACAGAGTCTTATGCTTAAGTCATAATTCAGAGATAGCAAGGTATTACGACCTCTAAAATAAAAATTTAGTACGAATAGTATTGTGAAAAATGATTATAACTAGGAGCCTTTTTAAGAAAAAGGGTAAACAAAAATCGTAACTCAAAAACGCAACACTCCGATCGATAACGTAACGAACAAGGATAAACCAACGCGAGATTATATATATACAAAAGAGTGTCCAAAACGAGAATATCAAAACTCAAAAGCCGGTTGCAAAGATAACCGGTCCGAGCATAGCAACATATATATATACAAGTAAATAAAATAGGAAACCCCAAGGAAAACCCAAAGGGACACAAAAATTGAGAACCTATTCTCTAAAATCTCCTATAAGAGGAGTCATTACAGTTTTTATTATTTAATGGAGATAAAAGTATCTAAACAAAACATATAAACCAAAACAGAGTCCCGAGAACAAAGGATCTTCGCTAATCCAGAAGTCTCCAGCATGCATCAGCGAAAAACCTCACGTCCAGCATTTGAAAATCACAAAATCCGCATGGGTGAGAACCAGAGGTCCTCAGCATGGTAACAACTTCCATATATATAATACATAATAATAGAGGAAAGGCGAAGGCAATCCTAGAACTTCCTCCAGATAATTCAAAGCTTATAAACAAACTAAACCATAAAGGGCATCTGACTAAAGATTCTTCAGTCTAACTAATACTTTCCTTTCCAATTCCTTCAGACCTCCCAACCACCAGCAGAAGTATAATATAGCAAACACAATTATATCAGACAAGAGATATACAAATAGGAACAAGTAAGGCATTTAAACAAATAGCAAGTAATATGCAGTCAAATAGACAATCTCAATCAATCCACATAGTATGCATATGATGAATGCCTGTCCCTAATGGCTGATGATATCATCTATCGATTATAGAGCCAACCCGACAAGTCCTGGTAGCTAACCATTGGACTGTCCCTCTGTCGCGCATCCCCAACTCGAGTTATACTCATCATAAATTTGATCATAATCATGATCCATATCCATCACCCTCACTGGTGAATATTTACGGGGGCGAGCTCATCCGGGGCCTTCACAGTGCCCGGCCACCCTTATGACATAGGGTCAAAAGAGCTTCGAGTCTCAACCTGGAGCACATGGTGGCTAGCCACTGCTTCCTTCCAGGGAAACTCTCATCTCTAACAGTGGAAGTGCAACATTCACAATTCACTCAACAGCATATATGCATTTATACTTAGCCATAATCATGGCTCCACCGTAACACGGCAATAATCTAGCAATCCGGCTCACGGTTAAATCCATAACCAGCCAATTCATTAACAATTACGGCCCTTCGGCTCATGGCATAACAAGCACTTCCACTGCCATCCTCTGCATCTCACATAATCATCTTTGATCCTCATTGATCATTCATTTTTCTCTTGCTTCACTCGCAAGTTACCATATTTACTAGCTCCCTTTATCATAGCTAGGCATATCATAATGATTTAAGACATAAGTGGTGAGATCGGAGGCTTAGAAGTATGAAATTTAGCTTTTAAAACTCAAAATCAACTTTGGGATGAAAACAGATCCACGCGCACGCATACCCCACGCGCACGGGTGGATGGCCACAAAACTCATCGGCGCGTATGCGCCCTTCACGCGGACACGCGAATTGAAAAATAGCCAACGACGCGCACGCATCAGCCACGCGTACGCGTGGCTGCTCTTGTGCCCTAGGCACAAAACTGGCACAATCCTGGCACAATTTTCGGGAAAATAACTGGGCATTAGGTGCAGTGCATCGGCGCGCCCGCGCACACCACGTGCACGCGTGGATGGCACTTTCGAGAAAAACGGCGCGTACGCGCCATGTGCGCCTACGCGCGAGGGGTTATTCTGCTAAAATTTTTCTAAGTTAAAAGCTGCAGAATTCACAAATTCAACTCCCAATCTTCCGACGGACATAACTTTCTCATTTTAAATCGTCTTTCGCCCGTTCTTCGAATGACATGGACATCCCGGATCCAATTTCATTTCTAAACAGAATTGGCACAAAACAAAGATCCATAGCCTAAGTTATGGCTCGTCAAAGTATTCCCAAAAACTATGTTTTCATACAAAATCGTAAAGTGCCATTTTCAAAACAAGTCAATTTTTAACTCTATTCAAAATCAATCAAAACATACCAATTTCATCCTTTTTTTTAAATCAATTAAAATATATCAAACTCAACATCAAGCCTCCTCAACTCACACATTGATACCTTACCACAATTCACAAAATCACCATCCCATCATTTTAACCCACTTCACCCAAGTGGCTCAAACTCAAACACATTGACATATCATATACTCTTCCTCATGCCAATTTTCAACAACACCATTTCCAGTCAACCATCATTATACGAAATCAATATTATAATCATCATCAACATGGTTTCACTCACAATTCAACCTTAATCAATCATCAAGCATATATCACAATATGCATATTTCTCATACATCATACCATCAAGACATCAATAATCATCATCACATATATGACCACATCATATACATCAACCATTCAACAACACTAATAATTCAACGCCTATCTTAGGGCCTCTAGCCTAAGTATTTCCTACCACATTACATATTAGATACGGGAAACCGAGACCATACCTAAGCCGATTTCCCAAGCTCAACCGGAGCACTTCCAAACCACTTTTTCTGAAGCTCTCAAGGCCTCAACACTTTCAAGAACAGATTTTTCACCATCAAATCCCTTTTTAAGCTTTTCAAAGTCACTAATCAAGCTCCAATATTCACACATACACAACCTAAGTCACAATCATCATACCCATACATAACATCTCAATATCCAAACATCATAGAACAACAAATTACACTAGGGTTGTGAATCTTACCACACCCAAGGTCCAAGGAGATAAGATTAACCTTCTCCTTCAAGAGAGTTGGGTCCTATAACATCAAAGAGCCCAAAATCTCAACATTTTTGCTCATGAAACTCAAAATCAAAGCTAGAAATTCGAAGAGTAAAACGTGGCTTAACTCAAGATTAATTGTATGGGTTTTGTAGAGCTCTCCACGATGAATGTGTGGCCGTAAACGGTGTGGCAATCGGAGCTCTAGATCAAAAGTTATGGTGGTTTGAAGATTAACCAAGGGAGAGAACTTGAGAGTGTGTTCTTCCCTTCCCCTCCACCATTTCAGCGTGTGTGTGTGTGTCTAATGAGGAGAGAGAGTGCTGAAAACTGAATTTTGGTTTAGTTTAGTTGGGTCAAGGGCCCACTTTATTTCTTGTTGGCCCGGTTTGGCCCGTTCGGTCCAATCTTGGTCCGATTTCTATAAAATTGGTACCGAAATTCTCGTCTCAATCTCCTCTATCATATTAAGCCATAAAAATAACATTTTTGGCTTTCTAGAATAAATTCTAATTTATGGGTTAATTAGACGTTAATTAACCGGGTCTTACATTCTACCCACCTAATTGGGAATTTTGCCCACAAAATTCAAATTCAATTACCTAAGAATAAGTGCGGATAATCCGTTCGCATCTCTGACTCAAGCTCCCAATGTGTTCCTCAACATCGCCTCGACTCCATGCCACTTTGACTAATGAAACCTCTTTTCCACGCAACCGTTTGATACTAGTATCATCAATTCTAACTGGAGCCACTGGAAGCGTCAAATCTTCTCTTAACTGAACTGATTCAGGTTCCAACACATGGCTAGCATCAGGAGTGTACTTCCGAAGTTGTGACACGTGAAACACGTCGTGCAGGTTCGAAAGATGCAGTGGTAGAGCCATCCGATACGCCACCGGTCTAATCCTCTCCAGGATCTGAAATGGATCAATGTATCTAGGATTCAACTTCTTTGTCTTAATCACCATACCTACTCCTGTAGTTAGAGTAACTTTAAGGAAAACATGATATCTTTTCTCAAATTCCAAGGGCTTTCGCCTCTAATCGGCGTAACTCTTCTGGCGACTCTGCACCGGAAGCATCCTATCTCGGATTTTTTTGACTTGTTCAGTGGTCTCAGCTATCATCTCCGGCCCCAACAAGCCATTCTCTCCAGCTTCATACAACATAACGGAGATTGACATTTTCTCCCATACAAGACCTCATACGGAGCCATTCCAATGCTCGCATGGTAACTATTATTGTATGCAAACTCCACTAACGGCATATACCGATCCCAACTCACCGGTTGGTCCAAAATACAAGCTCTCAACATATCCTCTAGTGTTTGGATTATCCTCTCAGATTGACCATCTGTTTGAGGATGGTAAGCTGTACTCAAGCTTAATCGGGTTCCAAAAGCTTTCTGAAATGCACCCCAGAACCTTGAAGTGAAACGAGGATCTCTATCAGAGATTATAGTAGCAGGTACACCATGAAGTCTCACAATTTCCTTTATGTATAACCGTGCTAGCTCCTCAAGGGTGTAAGTCACCCGAATGGGTAAAAAGTGAGCTGACTTCGTCAGTCGGTCCACAATCACCCAGATAGCATCAAAACCAGCCCTAGTCCTTGGCAATCCCGACACAAAGTCCATTGCAATACTTTCCCACTTCCATTGCGGAACCTTTAAAGGTTACAACATCTCGGAAGGTCTTTGATGTTCAATCTTTACCTTTTGACAGGTTAAGCACCTTGAAATATATTCCGCCACATCATTCTTCATACCCGGCCACCAAAACATCGCCTTTAAATCATTGTACATCTTAGTACTTCCCGGGTGAATGGAGAATCCGCTTTTGTGTGCCTCCTTTAAGATATCTTGCATCAAAGTGCCAACATCCGGCACAATGATCCTACCCTTGAACCTCCATAACCCATCTTTTTCTTCTGACACTCTCCACTGTTTTCCTTGCTCAATAGCCGGTAACACCTTCCATAACGCTTCATCATTTTGATGAGCCTTTAGGAGTTCGAACTTAAAGTCACTTGAGATTTCTAATTGGCTCAAACACAAAGTTCCGGATACTTCTCGAAAACCAATTTTTAGACTCTCAAATCCCTTGAGCAACTTCTCCTCTTGAAGCATCATCCAAGCCACATTTAACGACTTCTGACTTAACACATCCGCCACTACATTCACCTTTCCCGGATGGTAATTCAACTCAAAGTCGTAGTCCTTCAATAATTCCATCCACCTCCTCTGCCTCATATTAAGCTCTTTCTAATCAAAGAGATATTTCAAACTCTTGTGATCGGTGAAGACTTGGAACTTAACCCCATATAGATAATGCATCCACACCTTCAAGGCAAACACAATCGCAGTGAGTTCCAAATCATGCGTATGGTAACTAACTTCATGAGGTCTCAATTGTCGCGAGGCATATGCCACCACATTATGATGCTGCATCAGCACGTACCCTAGACCCTTTAACGAGGCATCACAGTACACCTCAAACGGTTCGTTCGGCTCAGGTAACACTAACACAGGTGCAGTGGTCAACTTTTTCTTCAATGCCTGAAAGCTCTCCTCGTACTCAGGAGACCAAACAAATGGAGTGTCTTGCAGGTTAACTTTGTCAACGGCAAAGCTAATTCCGAAAAGCCTTTGATGAACCTTCGGTAATAGCCAGCTAAGCCCAGAAAACTCTTTATCTCAGTTACTGTGGTTGGTTGCTTCCAACCCATCACAGCCTCCACCTTAGCTGGATCTACGACTATTCCCTTCTTACTCACCACGTGATCCAAAAACTTCACCTCACTCTTCCAAAACTCACACTTAGACAGTTTCGCATAGAGTTTCTTCTCCTTTAGAATCTGCAACACGGTCCTCAAGTGTTATGCATGCTCTTCTTCAGTCTTGGAGTAAATCAGTATGTCGTCAATGAAGACAACAACGAATTTATCCAGAAACGAACAGAACACTATATTCATGTAATCCATAAACACTGCAGGAGCGTTCGTCAACCCAAAAGACATTACAATGTACTCGTAATGACTATAATGAGTCTTGAAAGCGGTCTTAGGGATATCCTCATCCCTCACCCTTATCTGGTGATAACCAGATCGTAAATCGATCTTGGAGAAAACCCCAGCTCCTTGTAACTGATCCATGAGATCATCAATTCTCGGCAATGGGTACTTATTCTTTATTGTGACCTTGTTCAGCTGCCTATAATACACACAGAGCCGCATACTCCCATCCTTCTTCTTTACCAGTAACACTGGAGCACCCCACGGGGAAACACTTGGTCGGATAAAGTTCTTACCCAACAAATCCTCTAACTGAGACTTTAGCTCGGCCATCTCTAATGGTGACATCCTATAAGGAGCACTTGAGATTGGTCCCGCCCCAGGCATCAATTCAATAGCAAACTCGACCTCTCGGTTAGGTGGAAATTCATCAATGTTATTGAGAAACACCTCTCGAAACTCACACACTACCGAAATCTAATCCAACCTTTGATCATCACCTGAAACACCCGCGGTTAACAACAGGATACCCTGACATTCAATTCCGGAACAGCTAACCATCATCGAATTCAAGTAATAATGATTCACAACGACCGGCCCTTCTGTATCTTCCGACATAAAGTACATCGACTTTGTAGAACAATCAAGCAGGACATGGTTCTCAGATAACCAGTCCAATCCCAAGATAAGATCAAGACCGATCATCGGCAAGCAGATTAAATTATGGACAAAATCATGCTGCTTGAACCTAAACGAAACTTTTGGGCATCCTAGCCTAGTTACCATGGCTTCATGGGTAGCATTATACACTTTTAGGTCATAACCTAAGGTTACAATCTTCAATCCTAACTCATGGGCTTTCTCAAATGCAATGAATGAATGCGATGCTCCCGAATCAAATAAAGCATTTAAAGTTTGACCAGCCATTTCACAGTTACCTCGAATGAGTGTCTTAGATCCCTCGACACCTATAGCTGAGGTGGTGAACACCCGACCAATTTGTTGTGCTTTTCCAGCGCCTTGCTTCTGCTTCTCTGGACAACTTACGGCTTTATGCCCCGCCTTTCCACAATTGTAGCACAAACATCATTCGGCCTTGCATGGTGCTCCCGGATGGTGACTCACACACCTAGTACAAGCTTGATCATTCTGAGGTTGCTTTCCAAACCTTTTCTCTTGGGAGTTGTTGTTGTTGGGCCTCCTGAAAGAACTTCCCCTCTTGAAAGGCAGACCTCTAGGTGTAAAGCTTTTCCCTCGGTTCTGTGGGAATGAACCTTTGAGACTCTCTCTCTCAGCAGCTGCCTTCTTCACATACTCTTCAGCAACTTTACACTTGTTTACCAATTCGGAGAAAGTTTTGATCTCCATTGGTCCCACTAAGCTGAAGATGTCGCTCCGGAGTCCTCCTTCATATTTAACACACTTTCATTCCTCATATTCCACCAGAGTCCTTTGACACATACGAGAGAACCTGAACAGCTCTTCAAACTTGTCAGTGTACTTAGATACGAACATGGTACCCTGCTTCAGCTGTAGTAACTCAAGTTCCTTAGCCGTCCTGGCAGAAGTCAGAAAGTACTTCTTATAGAACTCCTCTTGGAAGACATTCTATGTGATATAGTCATCACCCTGCTGTAGAAGACGTCGGATACCTTGCCACCAATGCGTCGCTTTACCAGTGAGCAAATAGGTAGCAAACTCAACACGCTGTCCTTCAGGTACCACATGCGCTTGTAGTGCTCGCTCCAAAGCCTGAAACCATGTATCGGTCTCAGTCGGGCTAGTAGATCCCTTGAACTTAGGTGGATTAACCTTCAAAAAGTTTGCCAGTGTCATCGGGCCCTGAACTCCACCTCCATCATTACCATGGTTGTTCATCTGTTCACCAAGAGCCTCAGCAGTGGCTTGCATAGCAGTAGCCATATTCTCCAACGCCGTCATAAAGTTCACCGGATTATTAGGGTTAATATTTGGTGCACGAGCATTAGTACGACCTCTTCCACAGCCTCTACCGTGTCCACGAGGCGCCATCTGGTTCCTATACCCACCAAACAATCGATATTAAGTTGATCAGTTTCAATACCGGAAGTTTAGTGCTTCAAAGTCCCAAATGCATACTCATGAACGTTTATGGCAATTATATCAAGCAGATATACTAATAGCATATAACACACATATAGAGAATGCAGAGAAGTATAGTTAGTCCGTCCCTCGGGCTCTACAGGAACGAACTGCTCTGATACCATAATATAACACCCTAACATACAGAGTCTTATGCTTAAGTCATAATTCAGAGATGACAAGGTATTATGACCGCTAAAATAAAATCTTAGTACGAATAGTATTGTGAAAAATGATTATAACTAGGAGCCTTTTTAAGAAAAAGGGGTAAACAAAAATCGTAACTCAAAAACGCAACACTTCGATCGATGACGTAACGAATAAGGATAAACCAATGCGAGATTATATATATACAAAAGAGTGTCAAAAAGGGAATATCAAAACTCAAAAGCCGGTGGCGAAGATAACCGGTCCGAGCATAGCAACATATATATATATACAAGTAAATAAAATAGGAAACCCCAAGGAAAACCCAAAGGGACACAAAAACTGAGAACCTATTCTCCAAAATCTCCTATAAGAGGAGTCATCACAGTTTGTATTATTTAATGGAGATAAAAGTATCTAAACAAAACATATAAACCAAGACAGAGTCCTGGGAACAAAGGATCTCCGCTAATCCAGAAGTCTCCAGCATGCCTCAGCAAGAAACCTCACGTCCAGCTTCTGAAAATCACAAAATCTGCATGGGTGAGAACTAGAGGTCCCCATCATGGTAACAGCTTCCACATATATAATACATAATAATAGAGGAAAGCCGAAGGCAATCCTAGAACTTCCTCCAGATAATTCATAGCTTATAAACAAGCTAAATCATAAAGGGCATCTGACTAAAGATCCTTCAGTCTAACTAATACTTCCCTTTCCAATTCTTTTAGACATCCCAACCACCAGCAGAAGTATAATATAGCAAACACAGTTATATCAGACAAGAGATATACAAATAGGAACAAGTAAGGCATTTAGACAAATAGCAAGTAATATGCAGTCAAATAGGCAATCTCAATCATTCCACATGGTATGCATAAGATGAATGCCTGTCCTTAATGGCTGATGATATCATTTGTCGGTTATAGAGCCAACCCGACAAGTCTTGGTAGCTAACCATTGGACTGTCCCTCTGTCGTGCATCCCCAACTCGAGTTATATTCATCATAAACTTGATCATAATCATGATCCATATCCATCACCCTCACTGGTGAATATTTACGGGGGTAAGCTCATCCGGGGCCTTCACAGTGCCCGGCCACCCTTACGACATAGGGTCAAAAGAGCTTCGAGTCTCAATCTGGAGCACGTAGTGGCTAGCCACTGCTTCCTTCCAGGGAAACTCTCATCTCTAGCAGTGGAAGTGCAACATTCACAATTCATTCAACAGCATATATGCATTTATACTTAGCCATAATCATGGCTCCGCCTTAACACGGCAATAATCTAGCCATCCGACTCACGGTTAAATCCATAACCAACCAATTTATTAACAATTACGGCCCTTCGGCCCATGGCATAACAAGCACTTCCACCGCCATCCTCCGCATCTTACATAATCATCTTTGATCCTCATTGATCATTCATTTTTCCCTTGCTTCATTCGCAAGTTACCATATTTACTAGCTCCCTTTCTCATAGCTAGGCATATCATAATGATTTAAGACATAAGTGGTGAGATCGGAGGCTTAGAAGTATGAAATTTAGCTTTTAAAACTCAAAAACAACTTTGGGATGAAAACAGATCCACGCGCACGCGTGGATGGCCACAAAACTCATCGGTGCGTATGCGCCCTTCACGCGGATGCGGGGATTGAAAAATAGCCAACGACGCGCACGTGTCAGCCACGCGTACGCGTGGGTGCTCTTGCGCCCCAGGCACAAAACTGGCACAATCCTGGCACAACTTTCGGGAAAATAACTGGGCATTAGGTGCAGTGCATCGGCGCGCCCGCGCACAACACGCGCACGCGTGGATGGCACTTTCGAGAAAAACGGCACGTACGCGCCATGTGCGCCTACGCGCGGGGGGTTATTTTGCTAAAATTTTTCTAAGTTAAAAGCTGCAGAATTCACAAATTCAACTCCCAATCTTCCGACGGACATAACTTTCTCATTTTAAATCGTCTTTCGCCCGTTCTTCGAACGGCATGGACATCCCGGATCCAATTTCATTTCTAAACAGAATTGGCACAAAACGAAGATTCATAGCCCAAGTTATGTCTCGTCAAAGTATGCCCAAAAACTATGTTTTCATACAAAATCATAAAGTGCCATTTTCAAAACAAGTCAATTTTTAACTCTATTCAAAATCAATCGAAACATGTCAATTTCATCCCTTTTTTGAAATCAATTAAAACATATCAAAGTCAACATCAAGCCTCCTCAATTCACACATTGATACCATACCACAATTCACAAAATCACCATCCCATCATTTTAACCCACTTCACCCAAGTGGCTCAAACTCAAACACATTGACATATAATATACTCTTCCTCATGCCAATTTTCAACAACACCATTTCTAGTCAACCATCATTATACGAAATCAATATCATAATCACCATTAACGTGGTTTCACTCACAATTCAACCTTAATCAATCATCAAGCATATATCACAACATGCATATTTCTCATACATCATACCATCAAGACATCAATAATCATCATCACATATATGACCACATCATATACATCAACCATTCAACAACACCAACAATTCAATGCCTATCTTAGGGCCTCTAGCCTAAGTATTTCCTACCACATTACATATTAGATACGGGAAATCGAGATCATACCTTAGCCAATTTTCCAAGCTCAACCGGAGCACTTCCAAACCACTTTTCCTCAAGCTCTCAAGGCCTCAACACTTTCAAGAACAGATTTTTCACCACCAAATTCCTTTTTAAGCTTTTCAAAGTCACCAATCAAGCTCCAATATTCACACATACACAACCTAAGCCACAATCATCATACCCATACACAACATCTCAATACCCAAACATCATAGAACAAAAAATTACACTAGAATTGAGAATCTTACCATACCCAAGGTCCAAGGAAACAAGATTAACCTTCTCCTTCAAGAGAGTTGGGTCCTATAACATCAAAGAGCCCAAAATCTCAACATTTTTGCTCATGAAACTCGAAATCAAAGCTGGAAATTCGAAGAGCAAAACGTGGCTTACCTCAAAATTGATTGTATGGATTTTGTAGAGCTCTCCATGGTGAACGCGTGGCCATAAACGGTGCGACAATCGTAGCTCTAGATCAAAAGTTATGGTGGTTTGAAGATTAACCAAGGGAGAGAACTTGAGAGTGTGTTCTTCCCTTTCCCTCCACTATTTCAGCGTGTGTATGTGTCTAATGAGGAGAGAGAGTGCTGAAAACTAGGGTTTTGGTTTAGTTTAGTTGGGCCAAGGGCCCACTTTGGGTCCGATTGGCCCGGTTTGACCCGATTTGGCTCGTTCGGTCTAATCTTGTTCCGATTTCTATAAAATTGGTACCAAAATTCTCGTCTCAATCTCCTTTATCATATTAAGCCATAAAAATCACATTTTTGACTTTCTAGAATAAAATCTCATTTATGGGTTAATTAGCCGTTAATTAATCGGGTCTTACATGATTAATCGCATATCTAGGGGATTTGCTGGTAGTGGAGTTTCAAGCTCGGCTCGTAAATGCACCTATCGATGCTCGCTATAGAGGGCACCATTAACAATCATCAACCTTTGCCCAACTTGCCTGAAATGACGTTCTAACCGTTCGATTTCAATTCAACCAAGCTTAACTTAGATGACCTGGTTGTTATCTCTATTCAACTAGGAGATTTAATAGGTTGCAAAGTCTTGTTGGACCCTGGAAGGAGCACCGATGTTTTATTTTACTCCACATTTTAGAAAATAAAGTTGAGTGATATCATACTGCAACCATCCACTGGAGACTTGGAGACCTAGTGAGGTTTTCAGGTAAACGAGTACTTGTGTTGGGATCAGTGTAGTTATAAACCACACTTGGTGAGAGTCCTCTAACCAAAACTCTCGATGTTCAATACCTTATGGTTGATTGTTTTAGTACTTATAACTTAATCCTTTGCCGACCTTTTTTGAATAAGTTCGGTGCAATTGTCTCTACATTTCATTTCTGTGTTAAGTTTCATGTACAAGACAACTTGTTGCAATAATTCACAGTGACCATCATGAAGCTCGGCATTGCTATAACATCAGTCTCAAAATGCCTATATCTAACCGAACTACAGGTGCACAAATAAATGTCGTCCACAACTCGATAGAGCTTCCATCCTTAGCCGAGTTAGACCCACGAGCCGAGTTTCAAGATCGTCCCACCCCAATGGAGAAGTTACAAAAAATCCCTTTAACTAACGATCCAAATAAGTTCACTTTTGTAGGTTCAGCCATGCAGGAAGACAAGAAAGAGAAGGTCAGCCGACATGCCCAGCATCGATCTTTTTGTTATATCTCATAAACTGGAAATTAACTCATCAGTCTGACCTATAGCACAGAAAAAGCGCAACCTCAGCTTGGAAAAGAAACAAGCATCCTTGGAGGAGACCAAAAAGCTTATTGATGCCAATTTCATTTGAAAAATCAAGTTTACAACATGGTTAGCTAATGTTGTCATGGTAAAGAAACATAATGGTAAATGGCGCATGTGCGTCGACTTCACCGATTTAAACAAAGGATGTTCTAAAGATGCATATCCTTTACCATTTATTGATGCTTTAGTTGATAATTCATCTGGATTTGGCACTTTAAATTTTATGGATGCATATTCTGGTTATAACCAGATCTTGATGTATCCATTAGACCAAGATAAAACTGCTTTCATAACTGAATACGGTAATTTTCGCTATAAAGTTATGCCTTTTTGGCCTTAAGAATGTAAGGGCTACTTACCAACGACTTATGGACAAAGTGTTCGCCAAGAAAATTGGTCAGAATATGGAAGTATATGTTGATGACATGATCGCAAAACCAAAATCGACAAGTTTCACGTAAACGACCTTGTGGAGATTTCGCACAAATCAGAAAATACAACATGAGATTAGACCCTGAGAAATGCACCTTCGGTGTCCAAGGAGGTAAATTTCTTGGCTTTTTTCTTATAAGCCAAGGTATAGAGGCAAACCCAAACCCTAAAAAAATGTCGAGCTGTTCTGGAAATGCAAAGTCCTCAAATAGTAAAAGAGGTCTAACGATTAACAGGAAGATTTGTTGCTTTATCAAGATTTTTACCTTGTTTAGCTTCTAAATCATTTTTGCTTTTTTCAATCACTTAAAAAGATAAATAACTTTAAATAGGATGATGAATGTTGAAACTGCTTTTTCAAATCTAAAAACTATTCTTTCAAAACCTCCTATTTTGTAAAAACATGAACTTGGAGAACTTTATCTTTATCTATCCATTACTGACTGGGTAATTAATTCTGTTCTTGTTATAGAAAGGGACAAGATGCAAAATCCTGTTTACTTCATTAGTAAATCTTTGCAAAATGCTGAGCTTCGCTATCCAAAGATAGAAAAGCTCGCCCTTGCGTTAGTATTCTCAGCTAGGCGTCTCCAACCTTATTTCTAGAGTCATATCATCAATGTTCGAACTGAGCAACCGCTACGACAAGTGCTGACAAAACTTGAATTAGCTGGGTGATTAATAAAATGGTCTATTGAACTATCTGAGTTTGATATTAGATATCAAACCCGAGGATCCATCGAATCACAATACATTGCCGACTTTGTTGCTGAGTTTACTGCTCCCAACTTCGATGATATGCCAGCAGAATGTACACTATATGTCGACATCGCCTTTAACTCTCAAGGGCCAGGAGCTAGAATTCTTCTTGAAGATGGTACTGAAATTATTTTGGAACACTCTCTACGCTTCTCCTTCTAGGCCAGCAACAATCAGACCCAATATGAAGTACTAATTGTAGGCTTAAGGTTAGTTATTGAGTTAAATATTCCTGAAATAAAGGTACACTATGACTCTTTATTAGTAGTACAATAGGTAAATCAATCTTTTCAAGACAAAGATCCTCTCTTAACAAAATACTTAGATGTTGTCAAATCACTCATATCTCATTTTTCAAAATTTGAAATTCATCATATTTCAAGGGAACAAAATCACCAAGCCGAGGCCTGTGAGGGAATATGTGGTACGCATGTAGGAGCACGGAGTCTATTCTCCAAAATTCTCTGTGCCGACTTCTTCTGGTCGAGCTTACAAAGAGATTGTTATCAAAAGGTAAAAACATGTACAAACTGTCAAAAACATGCTCCAATAATACATGTACTAGCCAAATTATTGCATAACTTTGAAGTAAGTTGGCCCTTCTATCAACGGAGAATTGATATCCTTAGCCATTTCCCATTGCACCAGGTTAGATAAAATTTTTAGTTATACCTATTGACTATTTTTTCAAACGGATTGGAGCACAACCATTAGACAAAATCACATCATAGCAAATGATTTCCTTTATTTGAAAATATATTATATGCAGATTTGGTATACCTCAATATATTATCACTGACAATAGGTGCTAGTTTGTCGATCATAATTTTACATCTTTTTTTATAGAACATAAAAATCCAGCAACACTTCTCTTCAGTTGAACATCCGCAAATCAACGAATTAGATGAAGCCACAAACAAAGTCGTCTTACGTGCTTTGAGAAAGAAATTGGATGATGCAAAAGGACTTTGGGCCGAGCTGATTTCAGAAATCCATTGGGGATACAACACCACTACACATACTACTACTAAGGAAACCCTGTTCCATTTAGTTTATGGGTCTAATGCTATGATTTTTCTCGAGATCTCTCAATCCTCGCTAAGAATGTAAACTATCAAAAGGTCCATCGTCGCTCATTTCAAGTCGGCGACCTACTGCTAAAAAAAAACCGAGCAAGCCAGACGACCTTCATCTCATGGAAAACTTGCAGCCAAATGGGATGGCCCATTCCGAGTTGATGAAGTCCTAGGAAATGGAGCATATAGACTCCAATCTTTAGATGGTACACTTTTACCTAACACTTGGAATATTTCATCTTTAAAGCAATATTATAATTAAAAGACATGGACAGGCTTGTACTCTTTTTCCTACTCACATGATTTTTTTTTTCAAAGAGGATTTTGCTTGAAGAAGTTTTAACGAGGCAAGCCTACCTGCACCTTTGTAAACAAGGTCATATAACAATTCATTGAAGCTTCGGAAAGGTTGATCTATATCATTATCTTCTTTCATCTGATCTCTATCAATCCGAACTATGACTATCTACCGCCAACTAAATCATTCAATCCCATACTAAATAAACACCGAAAGATTTATCCACCAGTGATAACTCTTCACTTCAAAATTGCAATGACTAACAATCAAACTCAATGATATTTAATTATCAAACAAGGTTCAACAAACGAGATATTCTCAAATATAAGTGCACTTTTATCAAACTTATGATAAATAGGAACCAAAAGTTTAGTATAATATGATACCAACTCCGGGCAATCTAAAATAGTCATTGCCCAGCCATCAATCCGTAGATCAAAAGATCATAATATATCAAACAGTCATAAGATATTATCCAAATAAGGTTAAGTTCAAAAACTACTTATTACAATCCAAAATAGCCAAAACAAATTGGCAAAAGTCAAGCCCAAATTCATCAAATCATTGATGATCAAAAGTACTAAAATCAAACTTTAAGTAATTATCAGTCTGCCAGGTTGTCATCCTTATCCTCGGCAGCCTCATCATCATCCACTAAGACTCCATCTTGATCAACTTTACCCGGATATATTGTCAAAAGGTCACTATTCGGAGCCAATAGCTTGGCTTGGGTAACTGATGCGGTATTTTATAACCCACACTTACTAACCGGCAAGTGCACCGGGTCGTACCAAGTAATACCTTACGTGAGTAAGGATCGATCCCACGAGGATTGATGGATTAAGCAACAATAGTATTTGATAAGATTAGTTAGGCAAGCAGAAAAGAGTGTTTTGGTAATCAAAGAGCATTAAACACAGACAAATAAATAAGTGGGAATAATATAATGAGAAGATAGTTAAGGTTTCAGAGTTATCTATTTTTTCCGGTTTAATTTTTTTTTACTAACTAATTTAATCATGCAAGATATAATTTCATGGCAAACTATATGCGACTAGGCCCTAATTCCTTAGACCTTCCTAGTCTCCTCTAAAATTCATTAACTGCCAATTCCTTGGTCAGTTAATTCCAATTAGAGGATAAAAATTAATTTTCAGTTTATATGCCACAAAAATTCTAATTACCCAAAAACAAGGGGATTATATGTCACGTATCCCATTAAATCCAAATAATTAAAATTTAGGAGAATATGTTTTCAAGCTGTTGTTCAAGTAAAGAGCTTTTCCAAGTTTTACAAGAACTCAAATAGAAAGAGGGTCATACTTCCGTTCCACCCAAATTCATAAGATAAAGAACGAAAACAATTCTTAAATATAATCTAACCTTAACAGTGGAGGTTTTGTTACTCATGGAATGTAGAATGTAAATTTGTATAGAATTCCCTAATGGAATCCCCCTAATGTAGTCTAATGTCCTAATAGAAGAAAAGTCTCCATTTTTATAACTAATCCTAATTAATTTAAAATCTAATTAAAAATAATATCTTTTCCTAAAAGATAAGATTTGAATTTAAATTCGAATTAATTAACAGATCTTCAGTTGATGGTTGGGGACCACTTGATTTGTCCATTCTACAGCTTCTAATCTGTGTTTTCTGGGCTGGAAAGTGGGTCAAAACAGCCCAAAATTCGTAACCAGCGTCATTTGTATTTTTGCAGATCGCGCATGTGACGCGTCCGCATCATCTATGCGTTCGCGTCATTTGTGCATATTCCAGTCCACGCGTTCGCGTCAGGCATGCGATCGCGTCATTGCGATTTCTCCATTCCGCGCGGTTGCGTGAGCCATGCGTCCGCGTCGGTCTTCGCTGGTCATCTCTTTGGTTTCTTCTTTTTCTCTGCAAAAACTTCATCAAATCCATCCAAATGCTACCTAAAATAAATAAAATTACCCAGAACTCAAAATAGCATCCATAGTGGCTAAAATATAATTAATTCTCAATTAAACTCAACAATTTAGATGCAAATTCACTAGGAAAAGATAGACAAGATGCTCACGCATCAGTAACAGCACGTTCAAAGCCTTCAGCAAAGGCATCTAAAATCTCAGTTTGCCTACTATTCTCCAAATTTTTTAGCTTCACAGTAACTTCGTGGTGTGAATTTGCATGAGAATGAGAGTTCGATTAAGCTCATGTCTCTTTTTATAGTGGGGTTTATAACTATAATCCTGAATAGGTTTGGCATCTCACTCTTCTTTGAATCAGGAGGATGTCATTGTCATTCGGAATTAGAATTTGGATAATATTATGAATTCTCTGATCTTTATATTTCAGTTTAATCCTTGAATACATCAAAATTTACTTTAATTTATTTTTCTTTGGTGCTTTGCACCTTGAGCCTAGCCGTGACTTTAAATGTTTTGTCTCAAGCTTTACTTGACACAGAAACACCATAAGCACTTAACTGGGGAACTCTTTGAGTTCTGATTTTTTTTCAGTTACTCCCAGACAGTGGTGCTCAAAGCCTTTGGCATACTCTGTTAAATGCAATTGATCTCGACTCTAAGTGTTCTGTCTCAAGGATTACTTGACACAATCACACCACAAGCATATGACTAGGGAAACAACTCTTTGAGCTTTTAATCATGTCTGACCTCCCTAGTCATTGATGCTCAGAGCCTTGGACCTTGCTTTTATTCCTAAATAATTATTATAATTATAAAAATTTTTTTTTTTGCTGTTTCTTTTGCTTCAAGGATTAAATTCTTCTAATTTTCAGAGAAGTCATAATAATTCTCTAAATTCCTGTTCCTTATACATTAACATCCCTTGATTCAAATTCAAATATGCACTGTTCATATCATGCATTCAAAAATCACAGAAAATACCACCACATTTAAGTAAATAAGACTATTCTTAGAATTAAACTCAATTTCTCATGCAATACATCACTTCTTTTTCTTTTCTTTTTAGATTCGAGTTCAGTGAGTGGTACATGAAACATCTTTTCAGAATTAAAGCAATTAAAAGAAAACTAATCCTAGGATTCTAACTAATAAAAGATCATGCAACAGACAAAGTAAAATAGCAGAAAACCGGAACATAACATAGAAAAAGAAAGGAGGAATAAAAATGAAAGGAACTCAACCACCTTAGTTATCCTAGCAGTCGCTTTATTCTTCAGGTTGTGCTCCTCAATTAAGATGATTCGCCTCCCTTTTATGCCAGAAAACCAATAAGCGCAGCGTCAACACTAAACTTAAAGGTTTGCTTGTCCTCAAGCAAATAAGAACTGAAAATAGAAGAGACAATTATTATGAGGAGAGAAAAATAAAAGGATAAAAGAATAAAAGAGAATTAGGATTGGGAGAGAAAGAAAAAGAAAACTTGGCGGCGGACTAGTGTGGCGCAAGCGACGCGAACGTGTGACGCACGCGGTCGCGTGGGTCGCACCTTTCCAAAACGACGCGGAAGCGTCAGGCACGCGATCGCGTGCCGTGGATTTCATGCTATTCGCGCGAAGCCAGCAGCGTGCCCGCGCGACTTTCTGTTCGCATGGCTTGGGATGCCTATTTTCATACGACGCGATAGCGTCGGTCACGCTAACGCGTGGATGGCCATTTGTGCAATCGACGCGATCGCATCGGTCACGCATCCGCGTGACCAATTCCGTGTGTTTAGCACAACTCTTGCCCCAAGCCAGCACAACTCTCTGCCCAAACACTCTTTTACGTCGATTTCGCAGGTCACGCGTCTGCGTCAGTGACGCGGCCGCGTGGATAGCGAAAAATCACAAGCGACGCGAACGCGTGGGGTACGTGATCGCGTGGGCTTCTTTGTGCGAAAGGCTCCATTCTCGCGCCACTCCCGCGCAACTCTCTGTTAAATTTATTTTTCACACACATCCATCTGACGCGAACGCGTCAGCGACGCTTTCGCATCGTGTGTGCGTTTTTTTTTTTGAAATATAGCTTGAGGTGTTCGGTTCCTAAGATAAGATAGCTGCATGGTCATAATATTAGAAAGAACTTAATAAAAATTAAATAAGAAAACTACTACTATGAAAAATAGCTAAGGATACGAAATTATCGGGTTGCCTCCCGACAAGCGCTTCTTTATCGTCACTAGCTTGACGGTCAGCTCCTCTAAGAAGGAGGATCATAGGGGCTCAGCTCTTCACCCCTTACTTTGAACTTCTTTCCTGTGTCTCCATAACGTAGCTCAATATGCTCTAGAGAGAGGATTCTGATTACTGTATAAACCCATGCTGGATTGCTGGTCAATACTACCTTCATTCCTGGGGAGAAACCTTCAGTGGGGATTTTTTTGTTTCTCCATTCTCTTGGTACTTTCTTCTTTTTGAGAACCTCTTCCTTGGTAGATGATGCATTCCCAACACCAAACTTAGGTTTGATGTCAGGAGGTATTTTATTGACTGTTACCAAGGGAGGTTTGAGTTGCAGATTCTGATGTGTATCATTAGGCGGTTTTTGAAGGTTTGGATCAATAAGCTCAGCCTGCATGCACCTCTCTTCTTCACCTGTTGGATGTATATCTTTGAAAACATGAAAGACCAGTTGCTCATTATGCACTCTAAGCACTAATTCACCCACTTCTACATCAATCAGAGCTCTTCCAGTGGCTAGAAATGGTCTTCCTAGAATTATAGAGGCATTCTCATCCTCCCCTGTGTCCAGAACCACAAAGTCTGCTGGGAGGAAGAACTTACCCACTTTGACCAAGATATTCTCCACTAATCCGTATGCAGGCTTCATAGATTTATCTGCCATCTGCAATGCTATCTTTGTGGGTTGTGCTTCTTGGATTTGCAGCTTCTTCATCACAGATAAGGGCATTAGATTTATGCTTGTCCCCAGATCACATAGGGCTTTCTCAAAGGTTGTGCTCCCAATGGTGCATTGAATTTGAAAGCTCCCTGGATCTGGCATCTTCTTTGGCAAGTTATTCTGAATTACAGCACTACATTCCTTAGTCAAGACTACTGTCTCATCTCCCTTTAAACGCTTTTTCTTTGACAACAGCTCCTTCATGAACTTGACATAGAGAGGCATTTGCTCCAAAACCTCAGCAAAAGGAATATTGATTTGTAACTTTCTGAAGATTTCCAAGAAGTTTGAGAACTGCTTGTCCTTGGTCTCCTTTTGAAGTCTCTGAGGATATGGCATCTTAGGCTTGTACCCAGGAGCCTTTGGCAGTGTAGGATAAGTGTCAAGAGAGTCTAGGAAAGGGTTGTCCGCACGCTTTGGAGGGGCGTGCTCTTCTTCTTCCTTCTTCTTCTCTGGAGCTTCCTTTTCAACTAGCTCTTCATTGGCCTTGGTCTCAGACCCAGCTACTTTGCCACTTCTCAATTGAATAACCTTGCAATCTTCTCCTAGGTTCACCAATGTATCACCTTGAAATGTACTTGCAGACTTCTCAAGTATTTGCTTGCTCAGTTGACCCACTAGCACTTCTAAATTTTTAATGGAGGCTCTGGTTTCCTGCATAACTTGTGCTTCTGCACCTTCCACTTGTCCACTTATCACAGTGATAGCCTTACATTCCTCTCTTGGATTTGGAATTGTGTTACTAGGAAGGCTATTAGTGGTCCTCTGATCAATTTCATTAACTCTGGTGGCTATTTGACCCATTTGAATCTCCAGGTTCTTGATGGATGCTCTGGTTTCCTGTCTAAAACCTGTCAATATTGCTTCCAAATCATTGGTCTGTTGGAAACTGCCCTGAGGATTATTGTTGAAGTTCTGAGGTCTCTGAGGTTGATCCCTCCATCCAAAATTTGGATGATTCCTCCACCCCTGATTGTATGTCTTAGAATATAGATCATTGTTGGGATTTTTAGGACCACTCCCTATGTAATTCACCTGTTCAGAAGAAGGTTGAGCATAATCATAATTATCATTTTGCATAAAATTACCTGCCATGTCATAAGAGACTTCCTGTGTTGGATTTTGGGTGTTGATAGCTGAGACTTGCATGCCACCCATCTGTTGAGTAAGTAAATTTATTTGCTGAGACATCAGCTTGTTCTGAGCAAGAAGAGCATTAACAGCTTTTACTTCCAACACGCCTCTCTTCTGAGGGGTCTCAGAGTTCACAGGATTCCTGTTAGATGAGTATAAATATTGTTTGCTTGCAACCAATTCAATCAGCTCAATAGTCTCCTCTGGTGTCTTTCTTCTTGTGCAATGAACCACCTGCAGAAGTGTCTAGGCTCATCTTGGACATCTCACCCAAGCCTTCATAAAAGATATCCAGTTGGGTCCATTTGGAGAACATGTCTAGAGGGCATTGCCTAGTCAGTAGCTTGTATCTCTCCCAAGCTTCATACAGAGTTTCACCATCCTTCTGTCTGAAGGTCTGAACCTCCAACCTAAGCTTAGTCAGCTTCTTAGGTGGGAAAAATTTTGTGAGAAACTCAGTAACAACTTTGTCCCAAGTATCCAAACTCTCCTTTGGTTGGGAATCTAGCCATAGCTTTGCTTTATCCCTCAAAGCAAACGGAAAAAGCATGAGTCTGTACACCTCTGGATTCACTCTATGTGTCTTCACAGTATCACATATCTGCAGAAAATCAGATATGAACTGATTTGGATCTTCATGAGGAAGTCCATGATACTGGCAATTTTGTTGCACCAAGGTGACCAATTGTGGCTTCAACTCAAAGTTGTTTGCATTTATAGGAGGCACCACAATACTTTTTCCATAAAGATCCGCAGTAGGGGCAGAATAAGAGCCAAGCACTCTCCTCTGTTTATCATCCCCATTCGGATTTACCACATTGGCATTAGCATTATTATTTGCCATAGTGGATTCTGCAGCCTTGCAAATTCTTGCTTGTTGTAAACGCCGCCTGAAAGTCCTTTCAGGTTCAGGATCAAAGTCTAAGAGATGTTCTTTGTCTCTGTTCCTGCGCATAAACAAACAGAAAACAAGAAAGAGTGGGAATCTCTACGTAAGAGTGTAGAGAATTTCCAGTGAGGTAACCTGTGTAAAGAGATAAAAATATTGAATAAAATAATAAATAGTCAACACCAAACTTAATTTCAGAAATTAAAAGAAATATTGGTCCTATTTATTTAAATAAAAAATTTCAAAAATATTTTTTTTGAATTTTTTAAAAAAAACAAACTGAAAATAAAAACAAAAAATTAAAAAGAAGAACGTAAAATTTTTTTTTGAAAAAGAAAAAAATAAAATAAAAAGAAGTAAAATAAAAAAAGAAACAGGGAACGAAACGAACAAACAAAAAAAGAAAAGAAAAGGAAACAGGAAACGAAAGGGAAAAAAATGGAAAAAAGGAAAAAATAAATAAATAGCGAAATCAAGAAAATTAAAATAATTTTTTTTGAAAATATTTAAAATTTAAATAAAATTAAAAATAAAACGCCTAATCTAAGCAATCAAACAACTAATAGTTGTTAATCACAATCAATCCCCGACAACGGCGCCAAAAACTTGATGCGGTATTTTATAACCCACACTTACTAATCGGCAAGTGCACCGGGTCGTACCAAGTAATACCTTACGTGAGTAAGGGTCGATCCCATGAGGATTGATGGATTAAGCAACAATAGTATTTGATAAGATTAGTTAGGCAAGCAGAAAACAGTGTTTTGGTAATCAAAAAGCATTAAACACAGACAAATAAATAAGTTGGGAATAATATAATGAGAAGATAGTTAAGGTTTCAGAGTTATCTATTTTTTCCGGATTAATTTTTTTTTACTAACTAATTTAATCATGCAAGATATAATTTCATGGCAAACTATATGTGACTAGGTTCTAATTCCTTAGACCTTCCTAGTCTCCTCTAAAATTCATTAACTGCCAATTCCTTGGTCAGTTAATTCCAATTAGAGGATAAAAATCAATTTTCAGTTTATATGCCACAAAAATTCTAATTACCCAAAAATAAGGGGATTATATGTCACGTATCCCATTAAATCCAAATAATTAAAATTTAGGAGAATATGTTTTCAAGCTGTTGTTCAAGTAAAGAGCTTTTCCAAGTTTTACAAGAACTCAATTAGAACATGGGTCATACTTCCGTTCCACCCATATTCATGAAATAAAGAGCGAAAACAATTATTGAAATATAAATCAAAGCATGGAATAAATTAGAAAGATCAAACGAATTAATCCATTACAAATAGACAGAGCTCCTAACCTTAACAGTAGAGGTTTTGTTACTCATGGAATGTAGAATGTAAATTTGTATAGAATTCCCTAATGGAATCCCCCTAATGTAGTCTAATGTCCTAATAGAAGAAAAGTCTCCATTTTTATAACTAATCCTAATTAATTTAAAATCTAATTAAAAATAATATCTTTTCCTAAAAGATAAGATTTGAATTTAAATTCGAATTAATTAACAGATCTTCAGTTGATGGTTGGGGACCACTTGATTTGTCCATTCTGCAGCTTCTAATCTGTGTTTTCTGGGCTGGAAAGTGGGTCAAAACAGCCCAAAATTCGTAACCAGCGTCATTTGTATTTTTGCAGATCGCGCATGTGACGCGTCCGCATCATCCATGCGTTCGCATCATTTGTGCATATTCCAGTCCACGCGTTCGCGTCAGGCATGCGATCGCGTCATTGCGATTTCTCCATTCCGCGCGGTCGCGTGAGCCATGCGTCCGCATCGGTCTTCGCTGGTCATCTCTTTGGTTTCTTCTTTTTCTCTGCAGAAATTTCATCAAATCCATCCAAATGCTACCTAAAATAAATAAAATTACCCAGAACTCAAAATAGCATCCATAGTGGCTAAAATATAATTAATTCTCAATTAAACTCAACAATTTAGATGCAAATTCACTAGGAAAAGATAGACAAGATGCTCACGCATCAGTAACAGCACGTTCAAAGCCTTCAGCAAAGGCATCTAAAATCTCAGTTTGCCTACTATTCTCCAAATTTTTTAGCTTCACAGTAACTTCAACCATTTGATTATTCATATTAGAGAGATCACTCTCCTTTTTATTCAGCAACTCTGACTCTTTCTCATATCTGCTCTTAACCAACTTGAGTTCTTCTTTTTTCGAGAATTTCTTTTTCATCTCAGCTATCAAATCATTCTTCGCATCTATATCACTTTTCAAACTAGCCAGCTCATCAGTTTTTTCTAATAACTTTTTATGCTTTACCTCCCGACTCTGACCAATGCTCGCCAGTCAGAATCCAAGCACCTACAAAACAGTAGATGTATAAGCTAACCAAAATATTACAAATCTAATCTACATATATCAATAACCTTGTACCTGTAAGAATTGGTCAATAGCAACATCTCCAAGCATATCACTAAGTTCACCTCCGATGATGACTGCAATGTCTCATCAGTAACAACCATGAAAGGAAAATTTTTGTTCCATACCGAGGATCCATCACCATCCTCAACAAAATCGTAAAATTTTTCTTGATTACTCACAAAGGTAGTTAGCTCTTCCAGAGGAATCTCTTTGCATTTTCTATTAAGTCGTCCGACAAATCTACATCAATAAGGTCGGATTTTCTCTTTTTAAAAATGATCTTCTTCTTCTTTTGAGTTGGCTGATTAACCTCCCCTTTTCCATCCCCTTTGCCAGGGTTTGATGACGAATTCTCCTTTTCTAAATTTTTAGTTTTGAGATGAGCCTTTAGGCTCGCAACCAAAACTCCTAGATATTTTTCAGCTACAAAAGAGAAAAACACACATTAAGATACAAATACAAGATATTTCTAATCATAAAGACATCTTCTATTAAACCTTTCCGAAGTAGTTCACCACTGACATTTTGTCTTCTTCCCACGGGAGTAAATCAAAAACAAAAATTAACTTTTTTCTACTAACAATATCCAACAGATAGTCTATTATACACTTATTTCTCGGATTTATTTCTTCTAGACCCAAAACGTGTTGTAGTTGTGAACACCACCAGAGAAAAAACTTCTCACCGAGATATTCATCGAGATAAAAGGAAAAATATTCTTTCGCCGATTATACTTTCAAAAATATTTTTTTAAAATCTTTTAATGAAGATTTATAAAGTTTGAAAATCGCAAAGTCAAGGGTGCTATTCAAATTTATCTAAACCCATTTAGCTTGAAACATAGAAAAGAACAACTCTAATGAAGTTTTAACTTCCAAAAAATCCATTAATATTTCAAAATACCTAAAAAATGCCCAACCATTTGGGTGCAACTGAGACGGAGCACAATTCAACTACTTCAGCACACTATACTCAAAATTCTGTAATGGAAAGCTTCACCCGAAACTTTTCTAAGACACAGCTATACATATAAAAATACTCAAAATGGTTCTCCTTATGAAAGACACGCTCAATCCTTGTACATGGTAATAGTTATATCTGAATCCCAGACCTTACTATCTTTGAATCATCTATTTCATCAACGCTATCTTTTGTCTACGAAAAGAGACCTATGAATTTTAACATTCTCACTCACCCACTTATACGAATAATCATCATCATCCTTTTGTAACTCTTTACCCTTTTTCTCCACCATTATTTTTCACAACACAAAAAAGAAGAAGAAGGAATGAAAATCAGAACTGAAAAGAGAGAGAAAACTAACCTCTTTTACTTATGCTTTTACTCTTCCCAAACATCTTAACAAAACTACACTTCCCTTAATAAAAACCTTTAGAATTCCAAATAAATATGTCAACATTCAATAAAAACTGGTTCAGTTCCATCCAATCAATCACAACCGTTGTTTCTCTCAAAACTAACGGCACTAAATCACATTAGAAATGGAAACGCTAGCCACTTTTTATTTAATAAAAAGACCTTTTCTTTTTCTTTTTCAAGAAAAACTAAAACTTCTCTATTTTATTGTTTCAGATTTTATATTTATTTTCATAAAATATGTTGAGCTGTGGGCTTCATATTTTTACATCAAAACGCTAAGTTACAACTCAATAAAAGTTATAAATCGGTTATACATTATAATTTGGCTATAAACGTTATAGATCGGCTATAACAGACATCAAAATAAATATCAAAACGCTCAAATATGTTATTACTTTCTGTTTAAAGCAAAAATGCCTAACCTATCATGTAGTTAATTGGCCTGAGCCTGACATATTTGCTTTATATTAACTAAAATAATTTAATATTTATATTAACTAAACACTAACTAAAATTACTAAAAACTGTCTGTTCCTAAGATTCTGTATACTTTAACTACCAAAAATATATTTAACTTTTACTACATCATCAGTTAGCACTTAGTAATGCATTTGACACTAATGTAACTTGCATCTAATTAAACAATAATCCAAACTAAATAAACTCTTGAAAAAAGCATCTAACACATAAGCTTTTATAAATAAAACTTAGATAAATTAGACACGAAGCATTTGACTAGGGTCAAAGTATAAACGTCTTTATTAAAAACTATACGCAGCTATTCTATTTTGTCGAGCCTATATTTTATATCCTAAAAAATATTTATAAAAAGTTATATTAGATCAATAATTTTTTTGAACAATATAAATAATTACTAATTAAATTAAAATACACTATATTTTTAAATTATATATTTAAATTTTAATATTAATATTAGAATAATCATTCACACAACTAATAAAATAAATATTCCATACATTCATTATTCATATTATTTAATATTTTCATTATCTCTCTGTACTTTTTTCTTATAAAAATACCGAATTACGACCTATCAAAGTAGGAATGCGGCATTGACAGCATTGTTTCTTACCAACTTATTACCGATCAATAGTTGCTGAATACTTGTCATTCTTTATGATCATATGGAATGATTTAGACTTGTCCTCCTCAACCATATCTCTAAGCACATCATCCTCAATATTCTCGGCTAGCCACTGCGAAGGAGCCTCCGCAGATTCCTCATTGAATATCATGCAAGAAACCCGCTCTTTCCATTTGTTTCTCCTATGCTTATCTACCTCCAATGAATCTGAAGTTAGTAACTGATACACATAAACCGTTTTCTGCTGCCCCGGTCTGAAAGCCCTCGCAATCGCTTGCTTCGTCTTGGAAGGATTCCATTCCGAATCCAACATGATCACTCTAGAAGCCGCAGTTAGACTAATCCCTTCGCTGCAGGCCGTGATTGAGGCAAGAAGCACCCTCGAAACACCATGAGGATCCTCGAACTTATCGATGACTTTCCCGCGTTCGAACAATTCAAGTTCCCCGTTGAGTACCAATATCTCTCTGTCTTTTCTCCAACTAAAAACTCTCTCAAACAATTCCACAAGCAACTTCACTGGTGCAATGTTGTGACAGAAGATCAAGATCTTCTCCTTCGCGAAAACGCGGCTTATGAGGCTAAGAACAAATCTCACCTTAGAGCCTTTCTTTAAATCATTCCTGACTTCATCTAACTCCCTCAATCGCTCCACACTCAAGAACTTAGCTACGCACTCCACCGTTTTCACCAGCCACGGATGGATTGATCCAAGTGTTATAAGAAGCTCTAACTCCAGAGGGTAGCCATGGCACTCACCCATTTTCTGGTGCAGTTCAAACAGAATCTTGAACTGTATATCAGTTGTGTTCATCACCAATGTATAGATCTGTAAACAAGGCATAGTAATATTAGAGTTGCCGACATCATACACATCAATGAATTCATTTGTTAGTTTCTTCAACAAATTCAGACCCTGCTCCGTGTCTTCGTCATCGCTTGAGTTTATTCTCTTGGCAATCTGGTCCAGGAAGAATTTCCTCGCCCGTGACTCGAGCAAATGTTTTGCTTTCTCGGCAATCTTTTGATTCGTCCGGTATTTACCATCCAACTCTGATAAAGCTTCGTGAACAAACTTAGGCCTGGCCAAGCACAACGTGTTGAAAAACTCGCAGAAATTGTTCTGAAACAAGGTTCCAGAGAGCAAAACTCTGAGCTCTGTATTTACCTTCATCAAAACTTTCCTCAACCTCGATTTCGTGCTGCGAGGATTGTGCCCTTCGTCGAGAACCAAGATCCCAGGGCTTTCTCTCAAGACTTTTGCCATATACTTTCCGTGAGAGAATCTGGAATCTTCGCGCATATGCGAAAGAAACGAAGTATAGCTCATGATTAGGACACTGGGATGCTCATGCCATTTGTGAATCTTTGTTAGACAGTCAAGAACATGCTTTACATCATTCGTTGGCTTTGGAATGCCAGGAATGGACACGGTATTCTCCTTGAACTGCTTCTGCGACGAGCGGCCATGGATGATATAAATCGGTAAAGAAATCTCCCATTTGAGGAACTCCTTGTACCATGTGTAGAGTGTAGTTTTTGGAGCAAGAATCAATGGCCTTTTCCCTGGGAAAAGCTTCAGATAACTGACGAGAAACGCGATTATGAGGAAGGTTTTTCCGGCTCCCGGAGAATGAGATATCACACAACCACCAATGCTTTTGGATTGTGACTCCATTTGTAATGGTTCCATTGACCCTGCAATGTTTCGCCAAAGAAACTCAAATGCTTTTCTTTGGTGGACATGCATTTTTGCTTTCAAATCTGGAACTAGTTCCCACACATTGCCATTTTCTTCATGCATAGGTTCATCTCTAGAAGCATCAACGGTTGAGAAAAACTTGGAGTCGCTGGAGTCTTCCTCAGCCTCCAGCTTCTCTGAATCACTCCGCTGATTCTCCTCTTGCCTGTGCCTTGTTTTCTGTGGCAACTGTCAACATAAACAAGGTCATATTATAATTTAAAAGAAAAAAGAAACATAAAAGTTATGTAGAAAAACTGAAAATTGATTTTTTTATGAAGCTACTTTATACAATTATGACGAGGTGAAACTCATGTACAATTAAGAATCGTTAGATGATAACTTAATCAAACCTGTCAAATTATCTAACCATTCTCAGCTGTCAACTTTACAGGAAGACAACTGGACGTGAATTTTCACCTTAATATAATTCCTTGAAAAAACATGTTCATTTACACAATTAAGAAAAACAACTCACAAATTCTGTTGCGACGTCTTTGATGTCGACCCTAACAACGCCGCATCTAATGCAGTAAATTCCAATTTCATCATCCGATCTATAATCATGTTGGCAAACTTTGTTGCAGTTTCCTGTAGTTTCAGCAAGAACTGCATCTGAACTTGAATCCTGATTCAACAATTGAACTGAATACATAAGCATTAAGAAAAAAAAGTTTATATATAATAGAACACATGTAGCAAAGAGTGTTGGTTTTCTTCACCTTTGTTTCTTCAACAAGATGACTTGATGCCATTGACATTTCCATTTCTCTCCATAACATAGCCGTTTCAGAAATTTCTTCTTTCTCCACTTGAGATTTTGCCATCTCATTCTTTTGTTCACATTCTCTTGTTGTAGCCATCCACTGCTCCCTTATACTTGGTTGCTCTTTTTCAATATTAGAAGCCTCTTCAATTTGCCTCAGATATGAATCTATGACTTCCTTGTATGAAACTGCGTTTAAGGTTCTGTCTTTGTAAGATCTTTCTTCATCATCAAGATTCCTACTACTTTTTGAATATGTTGTTGAACTTGAATGGTGGTTTCTTTTCTCTTGAACTCTTCTTTTCGAACTTAAACCTTCCCATCCAAGTTCGATGTCTATATCATCTAGATCAACTGATTTCTTCTTGTGTAACTTTGCGGCGCCATAACCGCTATAGATTCTTGAAGAAAGTTCTTCCACTTTTTCTTCGTTCCCTGAAATTGAAGACATTGTATGGATCAAAAGTTAACTCATCAAAGTTTTTTCCTATTTACCATAGAAAAATTACTCAAGATACAAAATCTTGTTTTTAATTTTCATTTGCTGTTTGTACTATTTTTTCTGCAAAAGTCTCGAAACAAGATCTACAAGACTCTTTTCAAGATAATGGGATACATAAATTTGTTTAGAAAATGAGACAGGTATTTGTTTAGAAAATGAGACAGATAGAAAGACAGATGAAATTTTGCAATGTTCTGTGCTAAAATTTGTTTAAACACTGGAAATATTTGTTATAGAGATGCATCATTTCAGTCTCATGTCTTTCTCTATTATCTCAATGTTTTTGTATTATCTCAATGTCTTTCTCTATTATCTCTAACATAAAAGATAGTTATTTTTGATGAGGTGGGGTTACGAATACACAAGTAAAATTACACTAATAGTGTATCAAAATTAAAATCTTACTAAATATAGCCAAATATTTTAGAGAAAACTCACCGGTTTCTTGCGTGTTTTGCTTGTTCCTGAGATTATAACGGCTCTGGGGAAGTGGAATTGGTTCATCTTTCTTGGGAGGAGGAAGAACAAGAATTGGAGGTTGAATTCCATCTTGATCTGCATCACCTAACTTCCCTTCCATTCTTTTCTTCCTTCTTTGGTACGTTACAATTTTCTTGCCACTGTTAACATCTTGTTTATTACACTTTTCTTGGAAGCAAGGCTCCCATGCTAATGGAACAGGCTCTTCTTCTTTGTCTTCGTCTTTCGATACACTCATCTTGGGAGGCCAAGTTCTAAGAGTACTAACATCCATCACAGGAACCTCGCAACCAAGGTACCGGTCCGGTTGTACATGCCGTCGCTTCGAACGCCTTAATCCCTCAACATTACAGGATGGATCTGCTTTCTCATCTTCAGGGGAATAATCATAACATCTTTTATGACCAATTCTTTTAATAGCATCATGTGTATCAATTTGAGAGACCATGGATTGCACAATGCCATCATCATCTACTTTGAAATTCACAACATCTATGTAAGAATCATTAGCATTACTACCTCCCAAAACTTGATACACAATCTTGTTATCCACAGATCTTACATCAAATTTAGCCTTCTTTAAAAAAGATGCAATAACTAGCCATGAAATATCCGATAAGAATTTCCCCAAGAGTAATTTACTTTGGGGTACTGAGGAGCAGTCCATTGATGAATCCCACCTAGAAGAGTTATCTTTAGAGAAACTATTATGGTCAATCTTCTGGAGGATTGAAATTTGATTCAATGCAATTACTTTAACTTCCTTGCTAAGTGTTCTTTGTGTACCAAATGAACCTTGGTTAAGATAGAAGTTGACATAATATTGACATGAACAATCAGAATCATGGGGGTTTCTCTTTATGGAATTTATTCTACCATCAATCCACACCTACATTTTAACAAGAGGAATAAAGGGTCAGATTTAATGCCTTGAAACAACAGCAGATTATTTACCTAAATTTGGCCATATAGGGAGATTTTTTTGGTTGCCTATGGTATCTTTCAGTGTGGCAAACTATGAACTAATCTGTCGCGGATCAGAACTTTATTTAAAAGTTTGTCGTTGGCCAATGAGTTGCTGCATACACAAAGCGAGATTCAAAGTCTCCACACTTGCGAAAATTAGTAAACTAACTACTAGACCAATCCAAGTTAGATGGCCATTAAGAGAGCTTTTAACTCAAGCTAAGTGATGTGATGTGAGCAAAAGTACATCAAGAGGATATTTATATTTGTTCTATTATATCTCCCATTCTCTAAAGCAATCTGAAATTCTAATATAGTATTTCACATGAATATCCGTATATTTCTACTGGGGATGAAATTGAGGATTAATTAACATGAATATCAAAATTAATTGAAAAATAAAACAAAAATTTGTACTAATCTAATGCATCATCAAAAGTCAATTAGTAAACTCCACTCAACTGTTCAAAGACTACTACTTTTGAAAATCTAGTTGAATGAAAAATTGTCTCAACTTACAGGATCATTATTATTAGCAGTGCATTGTGGGGTTGAAAGAACACATATATCAACTCCAGGCCGTAGAAAAGAAGAACAATCTGATGAAGTGGCTTTTCTTGACTTTATCCGAATGTCTAAAGTGGGGCCTCTCTTCAAAACCAAACGTTGGTTTTCCTTAAAATATATGATCATAGTTCCTGACTCTATTTTCATATGCTCCACTGGTTGCCATGATCCAAACAAAAATCCTTCAAAAGCTGTTGAAAAAGAAGATTTTGCTAAGGGATTTATGCTGTAAAAAATACGATTTAATAATTCGATAATGTATTATTATATTATTAGTAAAATTATAAAAATGTTTACATAATATTCTTTTTTTTATTTTTAGACTTTATTTAAATGTTTATTTTAATTATAGTCATTAAATTGTTGGCTTTATTTCCTCTTCTCTTGATCCAAACTTAATTTGTTGGTGTAAATATTATTCATTGGTTTCTTTGACGTTTTGTTCCCATTATTTTTTCTTTCTTTTGTTTTATCATGAGAGAAATTTTTTGCATGGTTATGGATTAAAACAGAGAGAATAGGAAATGCTTACGATAATAAGCATGGATTGGATGCTTCCATTGATGTATAGGCTTTTTCCTTTGTGGCATTTCTTGGATTCGATTTTAACAGCTACCAACTCAGTGATCTTTTGTAATGTGCATCTGCATTATGTAGCAAAATATGAAAAGAAAAAATAGCCCTTGACATGAATTTTTGTTCCTTCCATAACAAGTTTTGCAAGACCAACATGAAAATTCTTTGCATGAATAGATATAAATTAATCATGGCATTTATATTTTATTTGTCTTTCAAAGTCATTGGCAAATGTGTCTCAGGTTCATTCATTAACATAGGAATAAATGACGATAGCTACAGCATATTTCAAGAGTAGAGATAAAAATTCACTTTAGAAATTTATATGCAATATAAATACATATAATAAAATAAAAGATAAAAAAAAACAAGTAATAAAGATTTGGGTAAGGTACTCCAATAAACCAAAGTCATGCAAATATTACATAGATCATCCAATGTCAAAAACTTATGTGAATGTCTCAATTTGTGTTACTATATTTACCAAGAGAGCACGTTGTTTTGACTTCACCCATAATAAATTGATACAAGTTATATCGATTTAGCCCATAATTTTCATATGCTAAGAGAGGATTAAAAATTAAATTAATACCTAAATCATAATTGTTTGAATTAAAATTTGTAATTAAAAAAAAACAATGAAATTAAAAGATACAGAGTCATAGAGAATTATATAAAAAATATAAAGAATTTGAAATTTACCTTTTGATGAAAAGAAGATGACTATTAGACAAAGAATAGAAAAAGAAAATTGAAAATATGAGATTAAGAGAAATGTTTAAGAGAATAAGAGAATGACGGCACAAGAACTAAAGTTGATTAGGTTAACTAATAGTCAAAAGAACAAAAAAAATAAAAAAGTGAATCAGGGTTTTAGAAGTTGGCCTTAATCTATTTGTAATGGGTTGGTCTAGTGGATAGCTCACTAGTCCAAACTAAAATTTGCTCTGTCTTTTTTTCAGCTCCTGTGATTGAAATTTATTTTTTATTTTTAATATTAAATTAATAATGATATTTTTTTAAATGATGAACTGTTGTAGTATTTTTTTAAAATATAAAATAATTTAATTTAGAGAATACAAATTAGAGGATCTAACTCCAATTTTTTTTTATTTTTTAACAAAAAAAAATAAAAAAATTACAATTTTAAAATATATCGCTGATCCCGCTCTCATCTAAATTTTTTAGCCATTGAAATTACTACTCAAGCTAGCTGCGCCATTCACCACCGGGAAGAGTGTTGGTAGAACCTTTTTCCGACAAGGCTCCTTCTTCCGATTTCTTCAATTTTGGGGGTAAGGTTCTTTATATTCTTCATTTTCTTCCTCGACCCTTAGCTATTTGATTTGATAATGATTTTGATTTTTTCAAAGACTGAAGTTAAAGGTTAGGATTGTTATATTCTGGGATAAATCTTCGTATTCACCTATCACATATCACATATTGTAAGGGTAAGTAGATTCTTTTTCCCTCCTTGTTTCTCTGATTTCATTTTAATTTTACTAGCAATTCAATCAACCTCTATGCAGTTGTGCGATTTTCAATTCTTCATTTGCTCTTTCGATTTCTGGTTCAATTTTGTTCAATTTTTGTAATTGACGGTTTGGTGCATTTCAAATCTGATTTTCCTGGTTAATTAAATTCTCTTATTTCTTTTTAGTTTTAATAGCACTCAACATGTTCGATGAAATGCTTTAACCAAATTTCTAGTTGGTTTTATTATTTCTGGTTGGTCAAGTTTGCATACTAAATTCTCTTGTTTAATGAATGAATTGTTAGACTTAGAGTAGAAGGGCCAATTTAATGATAATGCCCTTGACTTATTCTAGTTCTTGCTTTAAGGACAAGTAGAATTTGATTCATGAACTTAGTGGCTGTTCCTTCATCTTCTCGCTGGTTTTTTGTATCTAATTTTTCTAAAACTTAATTTCTGTGATATCTACTTTTGATGGACTGTCTCTCTATTTACTAGACATTTGTCAGCCAAAGCAAAGAAATAAAAAGAAAGAAAATAACTTAATTATGCTGTAAGAAATTAAGTTTTAGGCTTGCAGAGCATGATGGCAATAGAACAATTTTATGGTACATATCTCAAACTAGTTTCTAAGCCTTAGTACATATCTAGGATTTTACTTTTATGAGGTACAAAAATAATTTTTGGTGTTATTTTGCAAAGCAGGAAGGAAACAGTAACCTCGAGGCTAAGGAGCCACTTCTTCAATGCATTTGTGCATACAGGGAGGTAAAATTACTATTATATGTTCTTTAACTCATTGAGCTTTGAATTACTTCTCTAATCTATTTATATCAGCAATTTACATCTGATTGGTTATATGGCTAGAAAGTTATACTGTTTCAACTGATGCCTTCCATAAAATAGTGGTTAGTCTCTTTATGATTAAATTTTGGAGATTGGAAGCAATAGTGAATTGTCCTTTTATGGTTAAATTTTGTGGTTAGTCTATTATATTATTTTGCTGTTGAATTACTTTGCTGTTGCTAGCTAACAGTAGGACATGATCATTTATCCACTAGCTAGTAAAATAGTCAATGTCAAACCATAAGTTTCAATAATTTCAAAACAGAAAAAATCTTAGCTATATATGTAAACTGAAATAAAATAATAAGGGCCAGGTGAACTAGAAAATTACATGTATATATCTTGGAATGTTGATAATTATTATAAAATAATAAATTAAACTTTTCCTTTTTAATTAAACTTTTTGGACTATTGTTTTTAATTTGTTCTTCATCTAGTTAACTAGGATAGAACTTAATTAACTTTCAGCTCTTTCTTAATAATAATATATTCATTAGCCTGAATCTTTAATTCTTTATAACAGTATTGATGACTTTTATAGGTTGCTTCCATGTCTTTTTTCTTATTTTTTAATAAGAAAACCAAGACTGCTTATTGTTTGGTCCCTAACAAAGGATCTTAAATCTTAAGATTAGTATCTCATATTGCTTATTTCTTGTTCGTTGGATTGGTATACTTTATTAATTATAGTCTCTATTTTTATTTGAAATAATTAATGTACAAGAGCTCTAAGGTCAGCACATTGAAATCAATAAATAATGGTTACCATTACCATTAGTATTTAGTAGTTCGAATTATACTTACTGTGAAATCTGTTCGACATGCCATCATCTTCTCTGCCTTCCACTAGCAAACCTTTCTTCTCTTTCCCCATCACGAACAGAGCAGCTAAGTGAAACAATTATGGTTGAACTTTTGCATTTGTGTCTTTATGCATCTGACCTGTTCGGCGAAATGCTTCGTCCATCTAAGGAAATCAAGGTAAACCTTTATGCTTATTCCTTTGAGTCTCTATCTTAGTGTATGTTAAGTTTCAATTTTAGGGTTTGTGCAATCATGAAATTCTTATTCATTTGTTTGTAAACTTAATATTTGTCCTGCATTATAGTTTGAGAGTCATGAAAATGTAAAAGCTTATTATGAGAAAGAATAAGGTGTACATATATTCTTAATTTATATGTTTAATTAATCCTCTGCTGCTGTGTGTAATAATTCTTTTGTACTTTTATTTTAATTCTTAAAAGCAAATCATTGTTTCTTATCCTAATAATAGGTAAGAGATATAAAGGTAGCATATAGGATTGAATTGAATAGGAAAGTTTATTATTACAATAGCTAACTAGTTTATTGTGTAATTGAAGTTCGAATGAACAAAACTTGAAACAAAATAGTAATGCAAACTTCAAACACGTTTGCTTTGCTTCATTTGATTTGGAGCTTTGACCATATTTAATTTGTTTTGTTTTTATTTGGATTTGGAACTTTGACTTTTCCAAGTTGCTGAATCGAGCTTTGCGAGAAAATGAAAGTCTAGTTCTCCATGGTGAAGCTCTGAAGGTCTGGTCTGTCACCCTACAGCAGTAATTCACTTTACTATGATTGATTCTTAGCTAGGTTTTGTGTATGGAAAAGAAAAATCATAAAAGGAAAAAGAAAATAATGAAGAGAATTTTATTTTAGATTGTAATTCTGAAATTGTGATACAGAGACATAGAAGCTTTATTGCATATCTGAATTTGTGTATTATATTTATAGTTTTTTTCATAGGATAGAATATGCTTGTCATTTTTTTGTTTGTTGTAGTTATTTAATAATATATTATTTATTACTATTATTAATTAATTAATCTACTGTTGGATCTTCCCATTTTTCTGTCTTGGAGTGCATTTGGCTCATTGTTAATATATGGATAAAAATTACTGTAAAGTAAAGAAAAGGGAACTCAAACTGGGACATTTGAAATTATTGTAGTTCATGATTTGTGGTGCAGTATCTGTTTCATTTGTAATTGGAAATGTACTCTCATGAAAGATTTTAGGTTTAATTGGTTAGTTTACTTCCCTATTTGAATGTTAATTCCGAGAAGATTAGAAATTGAAACATAAGATACTATGCTGGAAGACTCAATAGGTTAGTGTTTGCACCTTTTTGCAGGCCTCATACCCACTTTTGTGTTGCTTTTGGGTCTTTTTTATCATTCCAGAGTCTCCTAGATGGCTGGTAAGAAACTAATTTTCAGTTACATTGTCATTCAAAAGTGAAAACACCAGAGAATACTGACCAAAAATCTACTGCAGGTGAAGAGAGACTGAGGAAAAGAATTCGAGGCAGCATTGAGAACACTTAGGGGAAAAGATGCTGATATATCTCAAGAGGCAGATGATGTAACTTAATTATATATTTGCATAGCAAGTAATCATATTTGAAAGAAAATTACTTTATATAATTATTTTATTTTGCAAGTGTCTTAATAATGATTTTGCTAATTTGTGGATATGATTTATTCCTAATTGTCACCTAAACCTTTCTCTTTGATTTACTTAATGCATTTGTGTGAGTTGAAATTGTCTTCTTACATGCTTGTGCTCTTTAATGTGCAGTTCTGGCGCTCTGCGAACAGGTCAGTCTCCCATTTTTCTCTTGTTCTTCTAGCATTTCAGCACAACAATTTCCTACCTTAGTTCTTTTACAAGATCTGTGTGATGAATATAAATCTCTTCTGCACATGTATGTATAAGGATGAAAAGACATCTCATGTCCGAATTTTGTTGATATACTTTTATATTTTTGTCTAATGTAATGATTCCTTTTGGTTTATATGAAATTCACCAACTTGCTCTTAAAATTAAATGCGAGGCAGTTGGATAGTGCCCTGGTTGATAAAGAGAATGACATTGCCACTGCTGAGCAATTAGTGCATGATTTAGGAAGCAATTGCGTGTTTAGATTGTGTTTTGTTTATGCTTCTCGAATTTGTGTAATTTATTGGGATAAGCTTCTCAAAGAATTAGAATAAGAAAATTTTAGATTAGCAAGGTGAGAGCTAGTATTGCTTTTTCTTTCAAAATTAATTAAGAGCTTGGTGCATAAATGGTCTATTGTAGATTGAGTTATTCAGGAACAGAAGAAATTATTGTCTCTTCGACTATAGAACGTGTCGCTATTGACTCTGAGAGGCCGGCAGATGACGTGCAATGTAATGCAGTTTCTCTCGCTATGAAAGCGTTTTCAACATCAAAACCAAGTAGCCTCGATAGTTGAATACTTGAAATCACTTAAAACTGATGATGATGAATCACTTCTTTTTGGGTTGATTCTATCTTTTTAGTGGAGTCTAACATCCATGATAAAATTTTCATATTATAGGTCAATTTGTTTAGAGTGTACTGAATTGACATATATTCAGTTTTTTCTTATTTTTTCTATATTATTGCAGGTATTAAAAGGAGAAAGCTTGTACAATTCGAAGAGGAAGAAGATGAACACCTCGAACCAAATGTTGTTGATCCTAGAGGAATTTTTTTATTTTTAAGTTTTTCTTATTTTTTATTTTATGTTATGAAATACAATGTTGGTATGTTTGTGGAATTCTATTTTTGTGAAAGAAATTTTTGATATTAAAGTATTTATATACATATATATATAAATTATTATTATTTACAATGAAAATAATTCTGGTAAAAATCAATAAAAGAAAATGATGCTGCTATAAAGATTGTGCCATTTTTGAAGTGCCACAAGCATTAAAAAATAATAAACTTGATACCAAAGAAACAGTAACAAAATATAAGAAAAAATTGTAAAAATTAATAGCTTAATGATGGTTTTAAACCGTCGGAAAAAATAGTGTGATGATTTAAAAAAGTCACGAAATATAAGGAGAAATTGTCACAGAATTTGTTAACTTAGTGACGGTTTTAAACCCTCGCAAAATTTAGCATAAAATAACACCTTGACAAGTGTTATAAATTAGTGGTCAAATTGTACTTAAAAAATCGTCACAAACAATTTAGTTATACTTTTATCAACAGTAGTCCAAAACTGTCACTATGTCACATGGCGACGATAAAAACTAACACTAAACATTAAAAAAAGGTGTCGCCAAAATGCTAGTTTGTTATAATGCATTTAAAATTTGAAGTGGAAGTACATTATGGCTTAGTTTGATAAAGTTTTTACTTTTTAAAAAGTGTAGCATTTATATTTGGTAAATCAAATTAAAAATGACTTTTAATAAATACAAGCAATAATAATTACGTTTGGTAAAATAACTTTTAAAATTTAAAAATATTATAAAAAACATAAAATTTAAGGATTAAATTTAAAAATTAGTTAATATATAAGGTTATATTAGGCTTTTAAAATTTAAAAAATACAAGTTAACCTTAAAAAATTTCACCTTAATTATTTTTAAAAGTGTTACGATCTTTTAAAAATTACAAACACAAGCATATGATTTTTTTATTTATGAAACACAAAATAAGAAGCTTATATTTTTTAAAAAGAACAAATATTTTTAAAAAAAAATTTATCAAACTAAGTCTATATATAACTATATTTTAAATAAAAAAAATTGAAAACATAGTCCCATTGTTGTTAGTGGGTCCATATCGGTCTTTGTCTGATACATAATAAAAGTTTGTATATAGAAAATACTGAGAAGGTAAGAGAAAATGATAAATTATGCAAGTCCTATTAGTTTTTATTTGAATAAAATATGGTTCTATTATCAAATATAACTGGTCTCTGTATTTTATATATATTATTAATCTCTATGTGAGTATTGACCAAAGAATATACTCAAATTCAAGTTGTGCGAATACACACATAAAATTACGTTACACTAATCATCACAATAATGTTTATCTTTAGAATCGCAATACTTGCAGAAATTTCATAAGTAATAATCAAATCATAACACTATTTTATAACCTTGGTTATTATTACCTATTAACATAACAAAGATGTCAGAAGCTATGAATATTTCGTAGCTCTTTGTTAGTAGAAAATAACAGATAAGCTCCTTTTAATTGTTAGTTTTAAAAAGTATTTTAAAGTAATATTTTAAAAAAATATTCCAAAGTCAGTAAATATTTTTATTTTGGATCAGCAATGGACTAATAATAGTTTTACCTATATTTATAAGAAATATATATTCATAAGATACATAATTTATACTCATATTTATCAAAATTTGTACATATAAATTAATACAGTTTATATTTATATTTACTAAAATTCGTACACATAAATCAATTTTAAAGATAATTTGGCTCCTATGCAACCAGAGAATTTGGGGCTTGTACAAGCCAAGTACTAATCAAAATTAGTAAAAAATTGCTGACTCTTAAGATTTTTTGATATTTTAATTGGTTTATAATTTTTTTTAGATAAATTAGTATCTAATAAAAAACTGATAAATTAATATTTTAAATTTTAAAATATTAAACAAATTAATTTCTAATAAAATAGAAGAACAAATACCTTGTGATAGGAACTCATTTCATACGATAAGCACCATCTATTTATATTAAGAGATATGGAAAAATACAAATATCATATCTATTTTCTTCTTTCTATTTTTGAAAACCAAACTAATAAAAAGTGAATATAATAATAGGAACCACTACTCTTTCATCAACAAATGAATGCCACATTTATCAAAAGTGAGAACATAAAAAAAACTTCAAGGCTTGAATTCAGAGTTATAACTTACTTGTTCGTCCTCCAAAATAATGTTTTGCTATTCGAACCCTAATTCATCACACTTTTGAATTAGACCTAACTCTTTCCTTCAGCCGCTCCTTCACTTTGAAAATAGCTTGATCTTGGGGAAAAAAAATCACTGAAATAAAGAGAAAAAAGAGAAAAGAAAAAAAAAAGTAAATTTCACCTAATGAAATAAAAACGGTATCAAAATATAAAAAATTGTAACCCTAAACATCAATTAAATAAGATTTTTTGAGTTTTTTTATCGTTGTGAATCCTATATTTTTTTTGTCAAGTGAAGATGCTGATCATAAAATAAATTAATAATAACAAGTACTCATTTTGGACTCTAACGCACTCTCACAATTACGCCTTAGTAAACATCTCTTACTAGATAATCAGAACATAACTTAATTCCTATAACATAGGAACTGAGTTAAAATTGGATTGATCATCAGTACCAAAGAAAAAAAATATAGACATTAATTATTTGGCTCGGTAGGATTAAATATGGTACTGAAAATGTATGTAAAACATGACCGGTTACAATAACATATAAACCAAGCATTGGAATTAGAATAATAAAACGTACTTCACATGTGCTTGTTTTGTTTGTTGTTGTTTGCAAATTCCATGGAATGGAAGGTTAAGAGAATGATCGACTAGTAAGAGGGAAGAAGTGGTGCATTAATTTGGGATTATTATATTTTTTTAATAAAATGGTATGGTATATAAGGTATAAGCAAAACTAACTAAAAAAAATTCGCCAAGAATATTGGGAGATAAATTCGGGGGATAACAACCTATGAGAATCCGCTAAAGCACACAGTTTGACTTTTGATATTTTTTAATTATTTTTTGAGATAAAATGTCAACGACTTGAAAGAGGAAAGAAATAAAACAAAAGGATAAATCACAAGTCTTCAAAGTTCAAATTGTTAAACCATTGATAAAGGATGTTTTATAATTTAAATTTGTTAACAAAAAAATATTATTCTCAAAATATTTTAAATACGACTTGATATATTCATCTTTTTTTTGTTATCAATGAAAAAAAACATATATAGAAGTTTCTCTTATTAAGTTGGTAGAGTACTTAATGTTAAAGTTTAGGTTAGAAAACTTGAAAATATAAGTTTAGTTAAAAATTTGTGTGTTTTTTGATAGAATTAGGAATAATTTTAAAAAATTGGTGTTTGTAATTTCTGAAAATTATAATGAAAATTCTATTATTGTTGTAATAGAGATTAGATGTAAATTATATTGCATTAGAGTGTGTTTGTGAAATATATTGGAGAGGATAAAAATGGCGTTTCAATGCTTTGAACGCTGTTCTTTGATATTTGGCAACTTTTCTTCTCTAAACACCAACGTGATTCTGCATCCCAAAAGTTGATTCACTAGAAGCAAGAAATTATAACGTCTGCATTTAGGTTTGTTGCTAGTTATTATTGATTTTTCCATAATTTTTTAAAATAAATACTGAGAATATTAAAACAATTATTCTAATTTTTGTGCACGATTTACTATTTTAATTTTTTATAATATGTATTATTATTCCTATTAAAAATGATAAATTAAATAAAAAATTAATTATAAATAATAATAAAAATATAACTTGTAAAAAATTAGAACCTAAAATAATAATAAAAATAAGATTATTAAGAGTACTTAAAAAGAGTACTAAAATATGTTATTTTATATATTATTTTTAATTTAATAAATAAATATTAATTTTTATTATAAAAAATACTTAAAAAGTTATTAATTTTTATGTTAAATATACCAAAAAAAATAAAAAAAATAAATATACTTAAAAAATAATATTATAATTTAATATTATATTTTTTTAATAATTAATTAATTATTTATCTAAAAGTGATTTTAACTAATATTATCTAAACAATATTTATTTTATTAAAATCAATTTTAGTAAAAAATGATCAAACATAAATAATGTTGGCACAAACTCATTTCTACCCAAAATTAATTCTATAAAATTATTTTTATTTAAATTTTAATTTGCCCAACGTAAATTCAAACACGCACTAAGTGGTTGAAGCAGTATATAATAGTGGTGCAAAATTTTTTTTCTGCTCTGTTTTCTATTCCGACGTTACGAGACAATTAATTCATAATATCGTTTTAACAAAAATTACAGAAACTAAGTTTCAAATATATTTTTGGTGTTTAAGTTAAATAACATAAAAAGTGGACTTAGATTTAATCTCAATTTTTTTGGCCATTGTTTAATTAGTTACCTAAAATCAGCAGACATTTGGCAGAGTTTGAGCATTTAGTTTGTACCTGGTTCCTTTTTAGAGCTATGGAGATGATGGATGGAGATCGCGGAGAAGACATTAGAGAGACCATAGAGCAAATACCAAAAAAAATTGATTGCAATTACTTTATATATGAAAAATATGATTTTAACCTTTATTTTCGAATCTCACGTATTTAACGTAAAAAATCTAATATTGACAAGAATAATAATGTGTAAGATTTTATATAAGGTGTTTTTTTTATGTCTAACGGCACCAGATTTGATGTTCTAGAATATTTGGTCCATAACAAAACATATTTTTTAAATTTTTTAATAATTGTTAAATAATTTTTATTTAATTTTAATTACAAATTAATTTTTTATATATTATTTAATCTTAAGATCATAATTTTATTATTGATCAATTACATACATATTGGATTGGGAAGATCATGTTTGTTAGAAATTCAATGGATTGAAATTTCGGTTTCATAAACTTCAATCGATTGGAATTGATACACAATTGATTCAATTTTGTATGGCATGTGGGGTTTTTTTATTCAATCGATTAAAATTATCAAAGCAATTTGAGAAATACATACATACACGGTAATAAATCATATTTAACAAGAATTTTTTTATTATAAATTAAAAAAACTCATTATTGTACTCCTATATACTCTGGAGACGATAATAATGGTTGTCATTGTCTATTGTGAAGCTTAATAATTTGAGTTAGTCATTTTTTTTAAATTTGAAGTGAAACTTGCGTTGCTCTGCATAAAAAGTTTTAGTAATTGAGAAATTAAAGTTAAAAAATTGGGTTTTGAAAAATAATAATTTTTTATTTTATTTCAGAAAAAAATCCATTACTAAAAGATAAAAAAAATATATTTTTTATTACACAATCAATTTCATGAATAAAAAATTAAAATAAAAAATTGTAAAATTAGAGATTATATTTACTAATATTGATTTTGTAATAAAAATAATGGATTGTTTTCTAAACACTACCGTGAAAAAATTGATTGGATCTCTATTGTCAATTGTGATTATCAATTAATGATGAGCAAATATTGAATATTAAAGAGATGAATAAACAATGAAAAAAAATTTGATATTAAGTAGATGGATAAACAATGAACAAAAACAATGAAAAAATTGATAATCAATCAGATTGATCAACGATTCTAATTGTAGGATTGAGTAATTGTTGATAGATTATTCACCAATTTATAATCTTAATATTAAAGAAAAAATAAAGTTAGAGTATCTAAATCAAAATAAAAACTTAAAAATGGAAGATAGAATTTTAAAGATAAGATAGATGAATAATAAAATAAAAATTTATAATCACGAGCAGAAAAATTTAGAGAAGTGTAACCTATAACGCATTGCACAATTTAATCAATTGGGTAACACAACCAATCGAGTGAATTGTGAAAATCTATATTCCTTTGAAGACTTAAATCGATTGGGTAATATAACCAATCGATTGAATAAGAAAAATCCCACATGCCTTGCAAAATTCAATCGATTGATTTGTGCATCCAATCGATTGAATTTTTAACAAATACGATTTTTTCAATCCATTAAGATTGTAAAATATTTATTACGATTAATAGAAGATCTAATTCGTTATTATTTTATTTTTTATTATTAATAAACATGATAGATGAATGATAAAATAATAATTTATAAAATAAAAAATAGATTTGATTTTTAATTAAAATTAAATAAGAACTATTTAGTAGTTATTAAAAAACTTAAAAAATATGTTTTGTTAGGGACCATTAACAAAACATATTTTTTAAAAAATTTTAATAACTTGCTAAATAGTCCTTATCTAATTTTAATTATAAATTAGTCTCTTATATATTATTTAATTATAAAATCTATTTTTTACTTTATAAATCATCATTTTATCATTCATCTATCATATTTATTAATAATAAAAAACTAAAACAATAATAAATTAAATCTTCCATTAATCGTAATAAATATTTTACAATCTTAATCGATCATAATTTTATTATTGATCCGTTACATACGTATTTGATTGGAAAAATTGTGTTTGTTAAAAATTCAATCGATTGAATTTTGCAAGGTATGTGGGTTTTTCTTATTCAATCGATTGATCATATTACCCAATCGATTGAAATCATCAAAGCAATCTGGGTTTAGTTAATTCAATCGATTGGTTCTATTACCCAATCGATTGACTTACGCTATTAGAATGATATATGAAAGTTTAATCGATTGGTATGATAATACAATCGATTGAAGTTTGTAGACAACTAATGGTATTTTTCAATTCAATCGATTGGTATGAGCATTCAATCGATTTAAATGTGACGTGAATAAGGTTTTTTCCTGCATTCAATCGATTGGTATGATAATACAATCGATTGAATTTTGATATGCGTTATATATTAAGCCTGATAACCATCCGTATTCAACCTCCCTCCCCTTTTTTAAATTTTACAACTCTATTTTTGCATAACTTCTCTTCTCTCTTTAAATCCAGAAAACTTCTCTCTTCTTCTTCTTCAATCTCATCAATATCCACTCTAAACTACATATATATTATTAATCCTCATCCAAATCCCTATAAAAAACTCATCGAACCAATATCCCCAAAATGGCCAGAACTAAAAACACAAAAAAAGTTAGGGTTGAAGGTGAAAATTCTGCATTCATCAATTTATAATCTTAATATTAATGAAGAGATAAGATTAGAGTATCTAAATCAAAATAAAAACTTAAAAGTTGAAGGTAGAATTTTAAAGATAAGATAGATGAATAATAAAATAATAATTTATAAACATGAGCAGAAAACTTGAGAACGGTGTAACATATAACGTAATGCACAATCCAATCGATTGAATTGTGAAAATTCATATTGCTTTGAAGACTTAAATTGATTGGGTAACATGAACAATTAATTGAATTAGAAAAAACTCACATTCTAATCATCGTTCAATCGATTGTGTAAAAGTTACAATCGATTGCTTTTTGAGAAAACCATACTATCGTCCAACATTCAATCGATTGTTTGTGAAAACATGAATTTCAATCGATTGAATTATGAGAAATCTAAAATTCAATCGATTGATTTTATAAGAAACACAATTTCACAACCCTATACGGATGTAACGAATTAAAGATACAATTTTAATCGATTAGGATTGCCAAAAAGTTATTACGATTAATGGAAGATCTAATTTGTTATTATTTTTGTTTTTGATTGTGATAGATGAATGATAAAATAATAATTTATAAAATAAAAAATAAATTTTATAATTAAATAATATATAAGAGATTAATTTGTAATTAAAATTAGATAAAGACTATTTAACAATTATTAAAACACTTAAAAAACATGTTTTATTATAGAACCATTTAATGGTTCAAACGTCTTGGGATCATCGAATCTTTTGGCATGTTGGACACCAAAAAAGATACTTTTATAATATCTATAAATAAAGTTAAAGTCATACAAAATAATTAAATAAAAAATTCAAGAAAAAAATAAATAGGTAAAAGATAATGACGATGAAATTAATAATTACCATGGATAATAAGATTAAAAGAAAAAAGAAGAGCGAAACAAAATCGAACCTTTATCTTTGGCTTTAGTTCAATATGACTATTCTTGTAGGTCCTGGTAAAAATTCTAATTTAATTTCATTATTCTCACACAAAAATAATTTGTATGGCTTAAAAGAATCATATATTAAAACTATAATTTGATATTATGCAATAATTGGTACTATATATGAAGAATAACCTGATTCATCTTGTTAAAAAAAATCAGAAAAAGTTTAATGTTGCAGGAGCCTACAATTCTCTGTTGACTAAAAGAAGGTATATTAAAGCTTAATATGAAATTAATAGACTGAATATTTACCAATGAATATTATAATTGTCAATAAATTTATTTTTAATAACAATATATAACACAAATAATGAATAATTATTAGTTGTAAAATTAAAATCTTAGCAGATATTTTTATTACCATTAAAGGAAAAATAAATTGATACTAATTTTTTTTCTTTTGTAGTTGCTATTTGGGAGCGAGTTTAATACTCTTCAATTTTAAAATTGTGTTATTATCTTAACTAAAATTAACCATGTTCTTTTTTCTCTGTGCCTTTGTTAATGTCTTTTCACTACATTAATCCCTAAAATTGTCAAGTAGTGCCATAAATAATACTGGTAATAGGTAAGGTAGAATTTAGACTCTATTTTAATTTTGTGGGTTGAAAACCTTTTTTAAAATTTAATTAATTATACTCTATCTGTGGGTTAAGAATCTCTCAACCTTAACTCTACCCGCATCCTAAAATTCTCAACCTTATCCTATATGACTCTATCCGCAAAAAAAATAATTTTTTTTCAAATAAATATAAAATTCAATTATTCCATAACTTATTATACATGATTAAAAGTTTACACAATTAGTAAAACATAATAAAAATTAATTGAGACAAAATTAATAACTTATTATACATGATTACAAGTTTACAAATTAGGCATTCTACGTTCTTAGCATCAATAACAAAACAAGAACAAAAGATGCACAAAATTTGCCCAAGCTTGCAGCGAATGTGGAAAATCAAGCAAGATTAGAGCACAAGCATGCTAAAAATTACCATGATTCAGAATAAACAAGTACAAAAAATACAGAATAAACATTCAGCGCAATAAATTACAGAGAGGGCGAGAGTATCTTACCTGAAGTGGAGGAGGAGGGACAACCGACGGCTAGTTGGCGATGCTATTGACGACAGACGGCAACTTCTATCGAGCAAACAACGAGCAACAATGCAGAGCATAGAACAACAAATGAGGTGGGGGACAACATAGTAGAAAGGAGATCACAGAACAACGGCATAAAAGAGAATGGACACCTCAAACAGAGAGAATGACGCAGTGAGACGTGACAGTGCAATGAATAAGGAAAACAACGAGGGGTGTTGTAGTGATGCTGAGAGTTGCAGCAAGGTCCGGTAGAATTACACTGATGGAGGAAGGAAGAAAAACTTAGAGTTACAGCGATCGAGGAAGAAGGAAGAATTTATTGTTTCTGAGTGAAGAGAATTTGATAAATGATAAAATTAATTTAGGATTTTTGAATTTACTTGCTAGTTTGTGAAATTGTGATATATGAATTTTATTTTTAAGTTTTATTTTTAATTTAGGTTAACTTTAAAAAAAACATACTAAATTAGTAATTTAAATGATTAGTTTAGTGGTTATTTTGAGTATCTACAAAAAGGAGGTCGTGGATTCAATATCCACTTCCTTCACTACATATATATTTTTTAAATATATATTATATAATATATTAGAAGTGTAGATATACTCTACTCTACTGCGGGTACGTATGATATACAGACATTGACACTAGGTAAATTCCTCTCCTGCCTAACGGCGAGTTGACGAGTTGGTAGGCAAAGTCTCTCAAATTTTTTTCTTTTTATAAACTATTAAATATTAAACAATATATATAATTTTATAACCAGTTCAATAAATTTATTATTTTTAAAAACATAAAAAAATTATAATTTCTAAATTCACAAACATTAAAGTCTTTATAATCATAAATATGTAATAAACATAATTATAAACCAAATTTCTTGAAACAAAATAATAAAATCAATATTGTCCAAAACAAAATAAACATTGTCGAAAACATATAATTAAACATCTCCAAGTTTATAATCAATCAAACATAAAACATAATCCAAAATATAACTTAGAACACCAATGCCCACAGATTAGGCAGTGTGGGCTAGGTTGACTTTTAAAGTTTGGCGTTCTTAAATTTTCACCTCAGCCATCCGTCTTTTTTGGCAGGTTACGCGAGCTAGTCCAGCGAATTTCGGCCCAATTGCCACCCCTAACTGACACGAACACACGGACACGCGAATTTGAAAT
>NC_029781.3:19583531-19584032 GCF_000817695.3 Arachis duranensis
AATATTTTTTGTTTTAATAATTCATAATATATACTATTTCTAAGTTCATTTTAAAAGTACATGTTAAAAATAAGACTGAACACACTGATACATGATGGTATTTAGGTGTATCCAAGAGTATTCAAAGAATTTTTTTATTTTTATTAAGACACGGCTGGACAGATAAAATACGTGTATCGAACGAGTGTTAAAGAGTGTCGTGTCTAAAATGTGTGTGACACACAGACACGATAAATCAAAAAATGTACGTGCTTCATAGGTGGGTACCCAACCCGACCAAATATACTCTACTCTAAGTGCGAGTACCCAACCCAACAAAAAAAGACATTTCTTCTTAATATTTGCCAAAGAAAAAAAGACACTCTCCTTCTTGCAAGATGTCTAGATAATACTTTTTTTTAAATATATATTTTTCTCTCTTGCAATAGTTAATAACATACACTTTAATCCATTTGGTTAAAATACCCTTCAATAATTATTATTATAATTATATATTAGTAA
>NC_029781.3:19584290-19617613 GCF_000817695.3 Arachis duranensis
TTAATATTTTTTCATTAATCAATATAAAAAATTTTGAACTAAATAAGTTAAAATATTAAAATTAAATAAAAATTAGTACAATAAAATAAGTATATATTTTATATTATTGTTTCTTTTTTTGAAAAAAATAATTGTCATTAATTTATATATAAAAATAATTATTAAAAAATATTTTAATCAAATAGATTAAAATATATGTTATTTAATTCTTGGAGAAAAAAATGAGTATTATTTAGACATTTCGCAAAAAAAAAGATCATTTTCTCAAAAAACAATATCGAGAATAATAATGACATGGAAAATTATTTAAACAATAAAGATGTGAGCATATGGATCCGTGTTATTAATGACAGTGTATTTTCTCTCTCTATATATAATCCATACTAACACTTGCCGATTTGACACTCCAAACTTCAATAGAGTTTCAATACTTCAAAGATAAAATACAGAGTAAAAATATGTTTGGGTTGTAAAATAAATAAAGAAGAAATAATAAAATAAAGTATAAATAAAAAATACTATTATTAGTATTTATTAATATTATAATATTTCTTTACTATAAAGATAATATATAAATATGTGTATTATTTTATGGTGGATACTACAATGAAGATGGCAAAAATATCTTTTCATGAAGATGCTTTGGTTAAAAGTGTGGTTTATTTATTTAGCCACACTTTAAACAAAAAACAACACTTTTATAAATATCAAAATCTAACCATACAATCCATCATCCAAAGGTCAAAAAGAAATATACTCATATGAAGACAATTATGCCATCTTCATTGTAGTATCCACCTTATTTTATATATAGTTTTCTATTTATAGACATATATGGATATCATTTTCAATCTTCTATATATGATTCTCTATTTATAGGCATATATGGCATCATTTTCAAACTTTATTAAATACGATTCTCTTTGAAAACTTGAGTCTTGTGACCATCTCAAGTTTTCTTATCACAACACATGCATCTTTCTGTCCCAGAATTTTTTTCTGACTTCTAGCTTTTTCAATTCTGTGCGGATAATGATAGTGTTAAACAAGCAGGTTTTTTTCTTAGCTATTATATTTTAATATGAAGGATCAAACCTTAAATGTCTTACTCACAAGCACTAGCATCATTACCATGCATTTTATGTTGCAGTTGGTGGGATCTTGTGGAAAAGTCATGGGGAGTATTGCGTAAGTATCCTGGAGTATTACCGTTCTACACAAATTTTGATCAGGTTAAGATAATTACAAATTTAACCCACTTTATATTACTTCCCTTTTCACACATTTTATTCAAGGAGTTTCATTTTTTTTAATTTGATAATGATACTAAGATAGTCTGTGAATGCTCTGAGACAGTTGATGGATGGGCAGAAAAAATTTATATCCTCGAAGAAATGGGAAACAGACACTCTAGAACTACTACACCTCCATCAAAAAAGAAATAAATACATAAGTAAAAATCTAATGCATGTAACTTCAAAGCATAAACAATGTGCTCCACAATCTTGTACTAAAATTATAAGAATCTCATTTTTTATTTCTTGTACATCTGAGCATTCTTTCTTACTTTCAGGGACGCGGTTATCATTTTTCAATGGACGGAGACCTTGTGTCGGATGCTACTTGGTGCAACATTTCTTGCCAAGGCTTCAGGCATGCCCCAAATATCCCTTCTTTCTTATTGTTGGCTCGAACATGTACCGTATTGATAGTTGGATAAACCTAGAAAAGGGATATAACTGCCTTCTCGTTTGAGTTCTTAGTTTGTCAACTCTAATATTTAAAGTTCTATTTGTACGTAATGAAAAAGTTTAGAGACCAGCAATTTTTATGTTTTGTGGCCAACACTTAACTATCAAAAGAAAAGTGAGTGATCTCCTACCATTGGATATAATCTTACACCATTAAAAACACTATTGATGACCAATCGATAATTACAAAACACAAAAGTTACTGGCCCTGTAAACTTTTCCATCATAAAAAATCATAACAATTACACGAAAATGATATTTCATCAAATATTTATATTTGTGGTAACTGTTTAAGAATTCTATTATATATAATCTAACTCATATTTGTGTGCAGCCGCATCTCAATTTTGCTGACTCTACAAATCCTATTCAAGTTTTTACAGGGTAAGTGATAACGCATCTCTAATATTTTGTATGTTCCTTTAATGGTGAAGTGTAACGGATTGTACGAAATATGTAATTCTTATGTTCAAAGTAAATGTTCGATAAAAAAAAAACGAACAACTCATGAATTAGGTCATTAGGAGACTTGTCTTTAAGAGAAATATGATATGGTTTATTATTAATCTTACATCACTACTGTGGCCGTTCCTTGGAACATTTTTTCACTTAATGGATGATCTAACTAAACCTCAATATTATTATGTATGTTGAATTCCATAACATTAAAATGACAACTAATATATAATGCCTCCTTGCCTATTCTTCCATCTTAAAATGACATAGAATTGCTACTTTTCAAATCTACTTCTTACAGCATCTAAATTATTCACTCTTGTTCTTGAAAATTGCAGCCTGAAGGGATCATCTTATAGTGGAGGAGGGAACATTACATTCAAAGGATCTCTTGAAGAGCATGCTCACCTTGAGAAGAAAATCTTTGAAGCCGAGTTTCTTTTGAGCGAGTTGCCTATCCACTTAACTTATTCTGTAAGCTATAACTTCTTTATCATAATTTCTGAGAACACAACACATCAATCTAACATCCTTGGTTCAAAGAATGCCATCATACTCAGCCTCAAATAGCTGCCAATGCATATTTCATTCAATTCTTAGTAACCAGCATGAAAATTGGTAAAGTTCGTAGGACCTTGGTCCCATTACCAAAAGTATCGTATATAGTCTTGGAAAGAGTAAATAGTCAAATTAGTCTCTGTGCTCTCCAAAAAATTTTTTAGTCAAATTTGTCCTTCAAAAATTTTAAGTTAGTCATGTTATTCCTCTATCACTTTCATTACGAATAGCATCAGATTTGCTGATCTGGAACGTTAAGTAATATCACAACACCCACCTACTAGTCATAATTGGCGACGAACATGATAAGTTATAAAATTAGATCAAATCAACCCTAAATTGAGAAATCCTAATGTTTCAAGTTTTCTCCTCAATTAGGTTTTGGTTTCATCTAATTTTATAAATTTATTATGTTATAAAACTCTTAGGTATATCTTGTGGTGTCACTTAACGTACAATATTAGCAAATTTTGATACCATTAAGAAAGAAAATAATGGAAAGACTCACGTGATTAACTTAAATCTTTGAATGATGAATTTGATTTAAAAAAATTTTTGAATACCAATTTAAAAAATGAGTGATTTTTTAGGAACAAAAATTCTCTCGGGAGATCCAAGGTCCTAACTCTCATGCAACCATAGCTAGGTTAGGTTAGTCGGGTTTGTAGAAATAAGATTCCCTTATGGCGGTATTGCTGGTTCAATTACACACACACAAAAAAAAAAGTACAAAATAATTTGCACACAACTCGGTATTAATACCTTAATCCTCATCTTTTACATCCAGTTCTTATGCAAAGTCCATGGAGACACCCCCTCCCTCCCAACCCATACAAAAAAAAAAAAAGAAGACAAATAGTACAAATAATTTGCATACAACTCGGTATTAATACCTTAATCCTCATCTTTTACATCCAGTTCTTATGCAAAGTCCATGACTAATGCAAGTGAAATCTGATGGCAATTCTTCGCTGGGACTTGAGCTTGCATTCGCTTCCACCACCAACAAAAGAGAGTATATACTTCTTGTATCGCAACCGTTGAACGATTTCTCTGGAAAATTCAGCAAAGCAATCATTACAAATGGAAATAAAGGATCTTCACCTGGATGAGTTATAAATGAAGGTACGATCGCAATGAACAGATACACACTAGCGGAAATCCATGCAGTGTGCTATAGATGCGATTCTCCAACGAATAAGTTGAGATGGCTATACGGTTCAGATAACAGCGATAGTACTTCGGCTTCTACGTCAGATTATTTCTCAATCCTTGGTTATATCTCAATCCAGACATTAGAATACAAGTCAGATTTTCCTGTGGCTTCTTCGTGGCAAGTCGACGCCAAATACATGAAATGGACATCAGGTCCTCGGGGCTCAAAGATCCTTAGTCTTCAAATTTCTTGGGAACTGATAGACGGAAAGAACCATCAATTCAGAAGCTACAATGTTTATTTGGTGAAATCGTCAAAACAAGAAGGTACAAGTTCAAGATTGGAACATGTGAAGGAGTACCTTGGAGTGGCACAAGAAAAATGTTACGATGTTTCTGAGCTTAAAGTTCCTTTGGAACTTATAGCCTCAAATTTATAATACAAGTGTGTGGTGATGATGGAATATTGCAGTCTCCATATTATGAATTGGAGGCTGAAGGTCCTCAAATTAGTATTACAATGTAACATTATTTGTACTATAAAAAGGAATGTATGTTGTATATTAGTATGATGCAGCAGCAAGCAATAAAACTTCCATTTAGTACTTTTAGTTTCTTTTTTATTTTATGGTCTAATCTTAAAGCATCTAAGAATGTCCCTAATCTAAAATTATGGTATTGATTTAAGACTTAAAAGGTAATGTAATAAGTTACTTATCAGAGTTTAATTCATACATGATATTTTATATTCAAATAAAATATGTAAGTATTTATTTACATGTACAATTAGATTTATTATGCAATGATAATAATAAAAAGTGATAATTACTCTTTCTTTCTGAAGGCACATAGGTGATTGCCAAACTTTTAACATTTTCTTTTGTTGATATATGTTACGGATCCGACCCACGGATCCTGCGCACGGAGCGGCCCTCATACCTGGTTGCTCGGGTACAACCCGCTTCGACTTGAAGGCCTAGAACCAGCCCTTCAGAGTTTTTAACCAACTTTCGAATTCAAACACCTCCCTTATCTTGGCCAAACAAGATAAGATAAAATAACTATCATCGCCTATAAATAAGGGGACCCAGGACCCTCCAGGTACTCACTCATTCCTGACACCTTATACCTCTTAGATCCATTCTGATTTGAGCGTCGGAGTGTCTTTGCAGGTACCTCCCCCTCCGCCGCTCTACCCGAATAGTCCGACATCCGCTTCGACCAGCAGGTTCCCGATCCTCCTCTCAACCTGTACCAAAGACATCCTGTACATTGGCGCCGTCTGTGGGGACCTGCGACAGTCGAACTGGATGGAGGGCGTCCTAGAGGAAAACCCCTCAAGCCAGGATGACTCCCAACCGCATCGCCCGGAACACCGAGAAGTCATAAACCAAGCAAGAATAGCAAGTACTATCCACCACACGAACGAACACGACGAAACGGACCCACGACATCCCGAGAAAGCTAGGGACAAAGCAGCACAAATCATCCAGGATCTCTGCCTCCGGGTCCAGGAACTTGAAGGCAAACTGACCAACAGAGAAAAGCACAACAACGAACACGGAAGCCAGGCGACTTCCAGGTCAAGATCCCACCGCGGCAGGTCACCAAGCCGGCAACACGATAGGAAAGACGGTCGCAATGTCTCACGCGACCACCGCCACGAAAAATCTCTGGAACGGCGATACAACAAGAAACACCACCGCATCGCTTCCCGAGATCTAAGTCATCAACACGACTCAGATGAGGATCGGAGATACCGAAACACCAAACGAACTAGGAACGACCACACCATAATGGGAGCTACACCCTTCACAGAAAGAATCTTAAGGGCAAAACTTCCCAAAGGTTTCGACAAACCCACCGACATGAAATATGACGGAACCAAGGATCCTCAGGAACACCTAACGGCCTTCGAAGCCAGAATGAACCTAGAAGGAGCGGCCGACGCAGTCCGGTGCAGAGCCTTCCCGATAACCCTCGCCGGACCGGCGATCAAATGGTTCAACGCCCTCCCGAACGGATCTATAGCCAACTTCCACGACATAGCACGAAAATTCATGGCCCAGTTCACGACTAGAATCACCAAAGCCAAACACCCCATCAGCTTATTAGGGGTCACACAAAAACAAGAAGAATCCACAAGGAAATACCTCGACCGCTTCAACGATGAATGCCTAACGGTCGATGGACTCACGGATTCCGTTGCAAGCCTTTGCCTGACTAACGGGCTCATGAATGAAGATTTTCGCAAGCACCTCACTACTAAACCAGTATGGACCATGCACGAAATCCAGAACGTCGCCAAAGACTACATCAACGACGAAGAAGTCAGCCAGGTCGTCGCTGCCAACAACCGACATAACCCAACACCCAAAGAGAATCAACGGGACCACCCTAGGCCAACCAACCGGCCACCAAGAATAGGAAAATTCTCTAATTACACACCCCTAACAGCACCTATTACGGAGATATACCATCAAATAGCAGATCGAGGTATCATTCCAAAAGCCCGACAACTCAAAGAAAGGACGGGAGGCAACAAAATTTTCTACTGTGACTACCACCGAGGTTACGGCCACAAAACACAAGATTGTTTCGACCTTAAAGACGCTATTGAACAGGCCATACGAGACGGCAAACTCCCAGAATTTACCAAAATCATCAGAGAACCGAGACGCGCGGACAGAGACAAGTCACCGGAAAGGGAAGGGCGTAACTCGAGAACTCACAAGCAAGCCCGCAGGGAAAGCACGGAGGAAGACCCGACCATTATAGTAAACGTCATCACAGGCAAGGATATATCGAGCAAATCAAAACTTACAATGAAAAAAGATCTCAAGGTAATGGCTATCAGAAACCAAGCCCCAATCGCCGCGGCCGACAATACGATAACGTTCTTGCCAGAGGACTGCCAACACGGCACCTCAGCCGAAGATGCCCCCTTCGTCATCTCAGCCAGAATTGGAACAGGACTAGTACGAAGGATACTGGTAGACACCGGCGCAGACTCCAACATCCTTTTCCGAGGAGCCTTCGACAAGCTCGGGCTCCACAACAACAATCTCCAAACACACCGCCACGGCGTCACGGGCCTCGGTGATAACTTTCTCAAACCAGATGGCTCAATTACCCTCCCCATCACCATAGGAACAAGCAATCAGAAAAAGACAATCCTATCCGAATTCGTAGTCCTAAAAGACTCCACAGCCTATAACGTGATTCTCGGAAGAAAAATGATCAATGGCTTCTCTGCAGTCATTTTTACCAAATACCTCCTCATAAAGTTCAGAACCGACGACGGCTCCGTCGGTAGCATCCACGGAGATCGAGAGGTCGCAGCCGAATGCGACAACACCAGCCTAGCCCTAAGAAAGAAATCCCGGGATGCGGCCGGGATATTCCTAGCCGACCTAGATGCTCGACAAGACGGCCAACCAGAAGGAGACATGGAAAAACTACAAATAGGGCCAACCAGAGAGGAATACACCTTCATCAATAGAAACCTCCCATACGACCTCAAAGAAGAACTCTCCCAACTCCTGAAACAGAACAGAGACTTATTCGCATTCACACCAGCCGATATGCCAGGAATTAACCCCGACCTAATGTCCCACCATCTAGCCGTAGACCCCCAAGCTAAGCCAGTGGCACAAAGGAGACGAAAAATGTCACCAGACCGAGCCGCCGAAATCAAAAAACAAGTCAAAGCCCTACTCGAGGCCAACTTCATCCGGGAACTCCCCTACACGACCTGGCTAGCCAACGTCGTACTAGTACAGAAATCTAACGAGAAATGGCGAATGTGCGTCGACAACATCGACGGATTAGTAGACGCAGCATCCGGCCACCGATACCTCAGCTTTATGGACGCATATTTCGGCTACAACCAAATCCCGATGCACCGACCAGACGAAGAAAAAACCGCGTTCATCACCCCAGACGGAACATACTGCTACACAGTAATGCCCTTCGGCTTGAAAAATGCTGGAGCCACCTATCAAAGACTTGTTAACAAGATTTTTCGAGACCTGTCCGGAAACAAGTTAGAAGTCTACATAGACGATATGCTCGCCAAGACTGAATCCGGCGACCAACTAACCAACGACCTCAAGGTCATAATGAGCACCCTACGAAAGCACCAAATGCGGCTCAACCCGGCAAAATGCGCCTTCGAAATGAAGGCAGGGAAGTTCCTTGGCTTCATGATTACACAACGCGGAGTTGAAGCAAACCCGGAGAAATGTCGTGCCGTCCTCGAGATGACAAGCCCCAAAAACCTTAAAGACATCCAAAAGCTTACCGGCCGACTGACCGCGTTATCACGCTTTCTCGGTGCATCGGCCCAAAAAGCAATCCCTTTCTTCAAACTAATGAAAAAAGGGACCCCTTTTAAATGGGAGACGGAGTGCGAAGAAGCATTCCAACACTTCAAGAGGGTCCTAGCGGAACCACCAATTCTCGCCAAACCCCAAACAGGGGAAACACTTTACCTGTACCTCTCCATAACGGTAGAGGCACTCGCAGCAGCTCTCATCCGTGAAGACGAGAAAAAGGAGCAAAAACCCGTATACTTCATAAGCAAAGTCTTACAAGATGCAGAAACCCGCTATTCACGCTTAGAAAAACTAGCTTTCGCACTCCTTACAGCCTCCCGGCGCCTGCGACAATACTTCCAAGCTCACCCCATGACGGTCCGAACCGACTAGGCGGTCAAGCAAGTATTACAGAAACTCGACCTAGCGGGAAGAATGCTAGCATGGTTCATCGAGTTATCCCAATTCCAGGTCAAGTTCGAACCCCGGAACGCTATCAAAGCACAAGTCTTGGCCGATTTTATCGCCGAAATGACTCCGGGAAAACCCAAGCCCAAACCATGGAAACTGCACGTCGACGGCTCGTCAAACTACACTCACGGAGGCGCCGGAATCATACTCGAAAACCAAAATGGGATCACAATTGAACAGTCAGTACGATACGAATTTCCAGTATCAAATAACCAGGCAGAATACGAGGCCCTCTTGGCAGGCCTGACCCTACCCCGAGAAGTCAGAGCAAAGGCCCTAGAGGTAAATACTGACTCCCAGGTAGTCTGTTCCCAAATCAACGGAAGCTACCAGACACGAGATCCCCTGCTCCAACAGTACCTCGCCAAGGTAAACAAACTAAAAGAAGGGTTCGAAAGCATCACCATACAACATGTTCCCAGGGAACGAAACGCCAGGGCAGACCTACTTTCCAAGCTAGCCAGCACCAAATCGGGACACGGTAACAAATCGCTAATTCAGGAGGTCGTTAGGTCACCTTCTGTATCAACAACAGTCAACGCTCATCTGACGTCCTCAAATCGAGAGTCCTGGACGCACCCTATCCTACAATACCTCCTCGACGGAACTTTGCCGCCAGACCCAAAAGAGGGAAAGCGAATAAAAAGGGAAGCCGCCAACTATACCATCGTAGCAGGACAACTATACAAACGTGGTTTCTCGCAACCCCTACTCAAATGCGTCGAAAACGGGGACACAGAATACATACTCCACGAAATCCACGAAGGCTGCTGTGGTCACCACGTCAGAGGCAAAACATTAGCCCAAAAAATCATCAGGGCTGGCTACTACTGGCCCACAATCATTCGAGACTCCATACAATTAGTAAAAAGCTGTGACAAATGCCAAAAACACGCCAATATCCACCAAGCCGCCCCATACCAACTCAGCACCATATCGGCAGAACGGCCCTTCGGCACTTGGGGGATCGACCTCGTCGGGCCCTTCCCTACAGCTCCCGGCCAACTCAGATATCTCATTGTCGCCATAGATTACTACACCAAATGGATCGAGGCCGAACCTCTGGCCTCCATAACGGCGACCCAGTGCCGGAAGTTCGTTTGGCGGCAGATTATCACCCGATTCGGAATCCCCGAAGTCGTCATCTCAGACAACGGAACCCAGTTTGCCGACAAAAAATTCAGAGAATTCTTAGAAGGATTACACATATCCCATCGCTTCAGCTCGGTAGAACACTCCCAAACAAACGGACAGGTGGAATCCGCAAACAAAATAATCGTCAAAGGACTCAAAAAACGGCTCGACGAAGCCAAAGGACTATGGGCAGACGAATTAGGGTCGGTCCTATGGTCATACTGAACAACACCACAAACGACCACGGGGGAAACGCCTTTTCGATTAACATACGGCGTAGAAGCAGTCGTCCCAGTAGAAATCGGAGACCCAAGCCCCAGAAAAACGGTCGGAGGTAACGATGAAGAAGTAGAACGAGACCTCATTAACGAAGAAAGAAATATAGCTCACATCAAAGAGCTAGCACTCAAACAAAGAATCAGCTTAAGATATAATCACGGCGTCATCCGACGAGAATTCGCGGCCGATGACCTCGTCCTACGACGAAACGATATCGGTCCCCCGACCCCAGGAGAAGGAAAGCTCACCCCCAACTGGGAAGGACCATACAGAATCAAAGCTGTAATCGGAAAAGGAGCGTACAAACTCGAATGACTCAACGGCGACGAAGTCCCGAGGACATGGAACGCCGCCAACTTGCGATGATACTACACCTAGACCGACCTAAATAGGTTGCCCCCCTTATTTTTTCCTTTTCTACTTTTATACTTTATTTATATTTTTTCTCCTCCCAGATTTCCAAGGTTTTAAAGGGATTTCGCATCTAAGTTTTAATCTCGGGTATTCTTTCCCGCCGTTAACGGAGGGTTTTAACGAGGCCCAACCATTCAATAAATATTCCATTAAAAGCTATTTCTACTTTTCTACACGTCCCAAAATACGGAACAAAAGACACGGCAACGACTGGGGGACTGATCACTCCCCAGGCCCAACACGCGGATATCCACAAAAACCCGACCAAACGACGGTCCGAGGAAATGAAAAAACAAACAAAATAGCTCAAAACATATAAAAAGGCCTGAACGGCCGAAAAAACCATAATACGGAACATACAAAGGCCCGGACGGCCAAAAATATGATTAAACGGTTCCCAATGTCACGGCCCTTTGCCATCCAACATATTCAGAAACAAACAAGTTCAAAATAAAAATTACAGAGACAAAAAGCTACTCGAGGTCAACAATCCGGCCGTCACGAACGGTCTTGAACGCTCCCATCACGGACACATCCACGCCCGGAGCCAGCACCAGGGCCTGTGCCTTCATCGTCTCCTCGGTAGCAGCAATCGCATCTTTAGCGTCAGCCAACAACCCCGTCTTCTCCCTCTTCAAGGCAGCAACCTCGACCTTCAGAGCCTCCGACTCAGCGAGAAGAACGGCAGCTTGAGAACCCGCATCTGAAGCCCGCTGCTGCTCCTCTGCCAATTGAGAAAGAAGCAAAGTCTCAACCCCGGCAAGACGGAGAATCTCCGCCCCGGCTTCCTCATAAGACTTCACCGCCCTCTCCTTCACAGCTTCGGCAGTCTCAAGTTCCCCCTTCAACTTGGCTACCTCAGCCTGAGAATGGCAAAGCTTCTTATCCAACAAACCAACCTGAGCCATCACGGGCTCAGCCTTCCGAACAACGACAGCAGACCGGAGGAGAGCATGATACACTGACTTAGCCTGAAACGAAACATCGCAGCCATCAAAAAACGGCTCCATCCCATGCATCAAGTGTTGGTCTATAAACCCCGAGGCATCAAAACGTCGGTCCATCACGCTGGGCACAAGACCCTCATTCTCTTCCGGGAAGCCTCAACAGCCGTCATTACGACGACCTCAGGAGAGTTCACAAGACCAGGAGAAACTTGAACATCGGCCCGCGCACCCGAGGGAACCTCCTCCTGAGAAACCGGTCGAGAATCCACGGCAGGGTTAGAGGCAGGAGTAGCCAAGGACGACGACCCCTCCTTCTGGGCCATCGCCGCCTTCAAACGCGCCAAGGATGTCAAGCCACCAGCCATCTCAACTGCAAGGAAACAAGAAACAAAAATCCCAAAGTTACAAAAACGGCAAACAAAACATAAAAACCAAGAAAAGAACAGACACACATGACACACACCAACATACGACCGGCAAGCAACCGGATCACCCATCACGTCCCGGGGATTAAGGGGACGCTCTCCAAATAACTGCCACAGAACAAGAGCGATGTCCCGTTCCTCCGGGGACAGAAACTCCTTCGAAACCCGAGTAAACACGGACAGACCAGCCTTAAAATTCCAATAAGTGGGGAACCGACGTTCGCCCTCCAGCGTCAACCAAAAAGGATGATGCCCCATCGCGGGACGAACTTTAAAATAACCACTCTTAAAACCGTGGAAGGAATCTTCATACAAACCGAAAACACGACGGTGAGGCTGAGCTCGGAAGGACACATACCCCTTCTTGTGCTTCCCCTCCTTAGTCGGGAGAGTACACAAGAAGAGGAAAAGGAAAACGTTTACTGAGGCAGGTAGCTCTAAAAAATCACAAACAAGTTCGAAAGATCGTATCGCCACCCAGCTGTTCGGATGTAGCTGGGACGGCGCCACGGAGCACCGGTTCAATAACTGCTGGACAAACGGAGAAAAGGGGAGCCGAACACCGAACCGGGTAAACATCGCCTCGTACACCCACATCCAATCCGGCACCGTCGGGGAGTCGAGATTGGTATAGAAAACCCTCTCGTCAACCCCAGGGAGGGAAAGCTCATAGTGGCGTTCGGCATCACCACCCCCACAAACAGCCCCTTCATCACGGAGCCGTTGGAGGTCCGCCTCCGTCATCCGCGATGGCGTCCCCCAAACATCACTAGTGACCCAAGAAAAAAGGACTGGGACACCCCCCGCCGGGGCCACCGGAGCCCTCACACCCTCCGTCCGTCGGCGAGCCATACCTAAAATATCGACGAGCACCACCGTCAGCCAAACCTCACGGCAGAAAACGGCGGATAAAACCAAAAACAAACACCACCACCGCACACCACCAATTATACGGTGGCACTCCCCCACCAACAAAACTATCTACCACCATACAAACACCATAAAAACTACTCTAAAGCTACACTTAGCAAAAACAAAACAAAGGCAATAGAAGACAGAGCAGAAGAAACAAAAAGAAACGAAGAAATACCAACCTGATAAATCAAAGGAAAGTAAACCCGAAAGAAAAATGCCACAGAAGAAGACCAATCGAAACCTTAGAACGCGAAGTGAAGAATGGAAATTACTCTGATTGAAAAAAGAGGCAATAGAGAAACAAAGACGAGGGAACTGAAGAAGCAAAACCAAAACGGTTTTCAAAAAAGGTGAAACGACGAAAATACCCTCAGAAAGCAAAGTAAACGCGAGGCAAAAAAGAAAAAACACGGCTCGCAATAAATGCCCCCCATCGAAAAAAGTAACGCCTCGGAGAACGCAACGGGCGCGACTGATACGGAAGAGTCACATCAGACCTAAACGGTCAGACGAATCTTCCACGACACGAAACCAAGACGCCGACCTCATCTCGAAGGAACCAGACGGACACCCGAGAAAAAATCGAAGCCCGCAACGAAAACAAACGTCTCCCAGCGACAGCCCGACCTCGCTCGCTTTCCCGCTGCGGGGGCAACTGTTACGGATCCGACCCACGAATCCTGCGCACGGAGCGGCCCTCATGCCCGGTTGCTCGGGTACAACCCGCTTCGACCTGAAGGCCCAGAACCAGCCCTTCAGAGCTTCTAACCAACTTTCGAATTCAAACACCTCCCTTATCTTGGCCAAACAAGATAAGATAAAATAACTATCATCGCCTATAAATAAGGGGACCCAGGTCCCTCCAGGTACTCACTCATTCCTGACACCTTATACCTCTTAGATCCATTCTGATTTGGGCGTCGGAGTGTCATTGCAGGTACCTCCCCCCTCCGCCGCTCTACCCGAATAGTCCGACATCCGCTTCGACCAGCAGGTTCCCGATCCTCCTCTCAACCCGTACCAGAGACATCCTGTACAATATACATTTTTCATATTGTGCAGACGAAACGGATCCAAAAATTTTAATATGGAGAGGCCGAATTTTAGTTAGATAATTTTTTCATTCTACAAAGATAATTAACATATAGTTATTAGAGTTAATTTTTTAAAAGATTTATCAATATATATATATATAATTATAAATTTTTTCATAATTTTATTTTTTAATATTATTATAAAATATCAATAAGTTATAGTGTGTTTAGTTAAAAATTATCAATATCTTATTAATTAAAATTAATTCTTTCAAAAATTTTAAAAATTTAAAAATAAATTATAAATTATTAACTGTTTAAAAGACACAGTACTTTTATAGAATAAAAGATATAAGATATCTTTATAAAATTTTTTCTTTTAACAACGTAAATTTAGAAAAAATAAATGAGTATTTTTTACGAAAAAATATCTAAAATACATAATGTGATTACTAAAATATAACTATGTAAGTTATTATTAATATAATAATATAAATTAAACACATCTCATATATAAGTATAAATTTTCAAAATTTTGAGAGAGTCGAGAACAGTACTCGCAGCCCCTCTAGGTCGTTCCTGTGTGGAGGCCTCTTTAACTAATAGTAAAAAATTATTATCGCATTGTTATAATCAAATTATAATATTACCCTATTATTGTGTTAGATTAGAATACATATACATTGGCTCAATGGAAGTTGTTTGGTTCGATATTGTTTGTTGGTGCCCATTAGAAAGTCAATCTAAGAGTTATTCGATATTTTGAGTCAATTTTATGACTATACTTATGAGAACTGAATTGGTTATCGAATTAGTTAAGTTATTGGGTTATTGAATTATTAGTTTAACCGATGGATTATTGGTTCAATTAGTTAATTCGGTCCTATGTAAATAAAAAATAAAAAATAATCAAAAATTTAAAATTAAAATTTAAAATACATATTTTTACTAATATTTTAAGAATATCTAACTATTCTAAAATAATATGAAACAGGAATAATAAGTATTTTATTAATTTTACTCTATCATAAATATTTTATTTTGTTTTTATATACAGTTTGGTGGTTGTGACTTATTCATTTTCATTGAGGACAGGGTTCAAAATCCACCACCCCACCCATTTTGAAAAATTTTAAGTTCTAACGGTTCGGTTGGACCGATTTTACACACCAGTTCTTAATCGTGTTCGGTTCAATTAGTAGACCGGACTGATTTAAAATCCGATTTATCATTTTTTTAGTTGAACTGGCCAATTCAATCCGATTTTAACAACACTATTTATGACAATGATTCTTATTTCTTAACACTTACATATAAGTGAGAAAAGAAGAGTTTATGCCTATAGACATATTATTCATAGCAAAGAGACACTGAAATAGCATTTGAATCCTAATCAAAAGCCTTTGGTTTAGAAGTATTATTATTCATTCTCGAACTCTCAAAAGGTAAAACCAGGTTTCACCGTCGCTTTCTTCATCTCTACAAATAAACGATGCATATAGCCAAAAAAATACTATATAATGACAAAGGATTTAGATCCTCTAAATTTTAAATTTTACTTTAAAAGATAAAGTATGATCTCTCATCCTTAAATAGTTTCTGTCTCATATTTTTTTTGTGCCACCTATAAAATAAATAATAAAAGATCATATTTTACCCTCTAAAATAAAAAATTTAAATTTAAAAAATCTAAATTCAATAACAAAATATCACTAATGAATTCTAGTCTCTTGATAGGAGTGTGCATAATACACACTATACACTGGCACTTCTTTTCTCTCTCTAACAGTTTGAAATTATTAATTTCCTACTAAACTCAATTTTAGTTTCTCCAAATCACATCCCAAAAATTCCTCCATTCCAATTCGTCATTAAACATGCACATTCTCTCTAAATAAGTAACATCTAAAAAATTCAAAACAATAAATTTAAAAAAACATTCAAAGTTTCTTCAATTTTTTTTAATCATAAACCCATAAAAAGAGAACCAAAAAAATAAAAAAATCCAAAAAATTTATAATCGGAACATCACATAGTATTGTCTTTTATTCATAGAAGTATATTATCTATTTATCTATTCTATCCATATTGGTACAAAAGTATGTGTTTAACAAAAAATTCTCTAATTCGAAACAAAAGAAGGATTTTTTATTACTTTTATTTTAGATCCTTTTTCTTCGATTCTCTCCCTCGGTAAACAATTTTTAGTTTCCTCTTTTTTAGTTTCAAATTCCTCCATTTTCCCTTCTTTTGAATCCAAATCATCGGTCACTTTTCCTTATAGAAAATCCTAACCCCTGTTTAGCACTGCAGAATTATGCCATGGCTAAGAGTTCATTTAAAATGGAACACCTTATTGGTTCACTTTATATCTTTCATATTCTGCCTTTATTGCTTAAATAATTTTTCTTATCATGGGTTTCATTTTATTTTAATTTCCTAGTTCATCTTTTTTGTTTATTCAACCCATAAAATTTTATCTCCTGATTTTAATTTTTAATTATTTTTAAAATTGTACTTCCAAACAAACTGAAATAAAGAATATAAGGGGGAAGTGGTATTTACTACATGGAGTCACTATGATGTTAATAGATGTAAAGATGATTATTTTAATGATTTGTATTTCTGTTTTTATGCTAATGAAGCATAAGTAAATATAAATTAGAGAATTTAAAATAAGCACGCATAAATAATGAAGCATAAGTAATGAAAAATAAGTAAAAATAAATTAAAGAATCTGGGAGTAGTCATTGTTTTTGATTAAATATATACATTGTTTGTGCAGGTTTTGAAAAAAGTTTCAATAGGTTTTATCGCTTCAGTAAATTGTGTAGATAAAACTTTTATTTTCTTTTCTTTTTAAACAGATAGTTTATAATTACATGGCTTTAGGTTAATTTGATTTACATTTAACAAATAAAACAAAAACCAAAAGGAACATAACATAATCATATTTGTTCATTTTTTATGTAGTTTTTTTTTCTAATTCAAATAAAATTTAATTTGTATAACTTCTATAGTTTGCACTTTGCATTTGATCTTATCCATTCAATGTAAAGCGATGACAATTGGTAAACTTTATTTAGAATTTGGTAAAAATAAATTAATAACCAAATTAATTAGAGATATTATGTTAGTTATGCTAGTAAGCTTTTTAGATGTTATATGTGAAAAGTTATATAGTTTAGTTAAGTATATATTTATGTTGCACATCAACAGGTGTTTCTAAACAAGCATGTAGAATCGCTCGTACAAGAGTTGAAAAAATAACATTTCGAAAAGAGAATGGTCAAAATAATATGGTGGACCAAAAAAGATACATTAAACAATTAGGGGTGAATTAACAAAATGTTAATTTTTAATATTTGTTACATAATTAATAAACTAAATAAGCTAAATTAATTCGAAGTTTTGTGTATTAATAACAAATGTTAATATTGAATTTTTCTTCAGTTATCATTGTGTGCTGAGTATGATTGTCTGTGTAAAAAATACTGGTCTCTAAGTGCTCGCCATGTTGCGTGGCTTTAACTATGAATATTTAAGTTCGGAAGCAGGCGGAGAAAAAATAAGGGAGGTGGAGAACATGGGCTTTGGCTCGCTGAGATATGTGCTTATATAGGCTGTCAACTAAGATATGATGATGGCCTTGACATCATCATACAGTTAGGATGAGAAGTCATTGATTGTTGGTATCAGAAAAAATTCCGATAATGATTGAATTCATTGCGCGGTGTTTTATCACAGTGATCTAAGTTTTGTAGCTGGGTTAGGTCGATGTCCAATATGTTATATGGGAGACTTTAATAAGGTTATACAGATTGAAGAGAGAAAAGGTCAGGACAGGTTACAGCATCGGCAGAAGAGTTCAAGGATTGGGTTCAAGATATGCAGTTAGTGGACCTACCATTGAATGATCGAAAATTTACTTGGTTCAGAGGCCGCTCCTGCAGTCGTATTGATAGAATTCTATTGAGTGTAGAATGGCTTGAGGAATTTTCGAAAATTCGATTAAAAGGTGAATTGAGAGTTATTTGGAATGTATGGCTAGAGAGGAACGGGCGGATCTTTAATAACAAGAAAACCGGAATGGAAGAGGTGTTTCTCAGATCTTTGATCATCTACGGAGAATGGTGTAGTTTGGATCCTTTTGGTTATTGATGGCATTGCCGGAGATAACACTAGGGATTGTTTTCAGGTTTTGATTTTTATGTTCGAGACTTTGTTTGTGACTTTGTCGCTCCGCTTTATTGTGTTGAGCTTACTTATTCAAAAAAAAGTAAACCCCCTAAAAAATAGGAACAGAAGAAAAAAAAGCAAATTTTATCACAGTAATCTCGTTGAATATATGTTTTAGGGCAATTTACATATATAAAATAAATGGAAGAAGGTGTTACGCAAATATAACATTTCTAAAAATCAGACGCAATTGCAACATTCCTAACTACATGTAAACCGCAACACCTAACGCGGATTCAACCTACACGTAAACCACTACACCCTGTCGCGGTTTACGTTCAAAGCATGCAAGCACATAAACTGCTACACCCTCTAGCGGTTTATAAGGAGATAAGCAGTGAGGGTATTCCAATATAACACCCGGAATTTTTGAAAAAGTTAAATAATTAGTTATTCATAATTTATTATTGTATTTAAAGAAAATTATTTTTCTAAAATAATCAAATAAATTTTATAATACTTTAAGTTCAAAATCTATTAAAAGTTTTAAATTATTTTTATTATTTGACCCCGAGTTTTAGGGTAAGTGCTGCCGAAATTTTATAAAAATTTGAGGTTTTATTTGAAAAGTTATTTTAAAAGAGTTGGTTTTGGAAAATTAAATTATTTGAGATTTATTTAGTTGAGAAAAGGTGTATTCTATTTTTAAACTAGATTTATTAAGAAAAACATAATGTTTTAAATCCAATTTTGTAAGGAGACATTTTGTTCTAAGTGTTGTTTTGAGCTTGGTTTTTTAAGAAAAGGAATCTCTGCCACAGGAGAGCAGAGAACAAAGATTAAAGGAATATATTAATTAATGAAGCATCTGCCACAGGAGAGCAGATGTGACATTGTTTGGGCCTTAGTTCCAAATGTAAAGTGGGGACACCCACACACTGAGAACTGTTTTCCAGATGTACGCTTATTGATTTGGAAAGTCACACTGATGCAGCCTAGCCGTACGACTTATAAGCACACTGATGCATCTGGAAAGCCATATCTGGGACTTGTGCTCGGGTAATGTCGGGAGTGGGTAGGCAACCGACACATGAGCTCATGGCCTGCGTCAGGGATAGACATGCATCATGTTGTTTGCACATTTGCATTTGATTGCGCTTGCTTGTTTTATTACTTTGTGATTGTATTATTTGTCTTGTTGTGACTTGCTTGTGCATTGAATTGAATCTCCTGCTTGCACTATTTGTTTGTGAGTGTATTAAAGTGACTACGAGTTGACATTTGACTGAGGATTAACTATGTGACTGAGAGACAGAAAATGTGACTAGTTTTATATTTAAAATTTGTTTTGAGTTTAGAAATTTAAAGAAAAGTAATTATTTATCTGAAGTAGAGATAAAAGTATTTCCAAAGGGTTAACAAAATAGTTTTACTGAGTAAGTTAATTATTTGCATTAAATTCATTACTTTTACGGCATTCCCATTCCCTACTGAGAACGTGTGGTTTGTTCTCACCCCAAAATCTTCCACCCTTTCAGTGACAGGCTCGAAGGTTCAATATGAAGCTGCGGACGAGTAGTAGATTTACTTGTGATTCCTGTTATTTTTATAGAGTTCCCTCGCCCTTGTTGTTTTTAGTTTTATTTTATCCAGAGGGATAGGTATTGTATTCGAGTTTTATATTGAATTTATTTGCATAACACTTATTATTATGAATAATTATGTGATTATTATTATTTGAGGATCTTTGATATGTAATTTTAATTACTAAAAACAATTTCCTGGAGTTTTCTATAAAACAGAAATGCGGTACCGAACTAAAGGCTCAATATTAAATAGTTAATAAGGAAAACAGGTTAGTAATGCCTTACTTTTGGTACGATCATGACGTGCTAAAAGTTAGGGTGTTACATAATGGTATCAGAGCAGTTCGTTCCTGTTAGAGCCTTGGGAATGGACTGACTATGCTTCACTGCATACTCTGAGTGTCTATCATGCAGTAGGACTTGTCCTAGTGACAAGAGTTTGAGTTTCAAATGCATGATTGTCTATTGATTAATGCTGTTAATCGACTGTTGCATCTCTCATGGTATTAGGTCTGGCCAACTTAATACTAATGATTCATGTATATGGAAACACTAATGGATTATCATAGACGAGATAGAAGTAATAGGTAACGTGAATCGTGGGTTTTGGGAACGTTAGGAGTTAATTTCTTGATTCTAATCGGTTACGTATCTATTCTTTCATGGTTTGCCGAGAGTTTCTTATTCAAGATTTCTTTCTTGAAAAGTTAACTAATTATTTTTCAACCTTGTTCCTTGTTCATATGCTTTCTCATTTGATCCTAATTGCATATGTCCTCTTCAATTTCTTAGATATCTACCTTGTGTTATTTAAACTCCTCTTCTTGACTCGTATATTCTTTGATGTAATTTTGAACTTATTTGATGCATCAAAGTGAATCGTTGAAATCTTTGTGAACTTCGTCCGAGTTGCTTGTCCTTTCTCTGAGGTATTGTATCTTTCTGAGTGACTTGAGATTAGATTAGAGTGTGGACGTTAAGCACGTCGTTTTAACCCTATGCATGTTCTATAACCTTTCGTTGTCTTGCCTTACCATCACATGATTAAACCATGTTATCTTTTGCATCGAACCTCCCTTGTTACTTTTGCTTGCAACCACACTTTTACCCTTGTATCTTTATGCCATATGACTATCAAAGTATTTGAAAGTTGTATATATGTATATATGCTGAGATATTTTTGCTTCTTCATTAAATGTGTTTAAAAAATGAAGTGATATGAAATATCTTTCATTTTGTATGAATTTTCGAGGACGAAAATTTTTATAAGGTGGGTGGGATATAACACCCGGAATTTTTGAAAAAGTTAAATAATTAGTTATTCATAATTTATTATTGTATTTAAAGAAAATTATTTTTCTAAAATAATCAAATAAATTTTATAATACTTTAAGTTCAAAATCTATTAAAAGTTTTAAATTATTTTTATTATTTGACCCCGAGTTTTAGGGTAAGTGCTGCCGAAATTTTATAAAAATTTGAGGTTTTATTTGAAAAGTTATTTTAAAAGAGTTGGTTTTGGAAAATTAAATTATTTGAGATTTATTTAGTTGAGAAAATGTGTATTCTATTTTTAAACTAGATTTATTAAGAAAAACATAATGTTTTAAATCCAATTTTGTAAGGAGAGATTCTGTTCTAAGTGTTGTTTTGAGCTTGGTTTTTCAAGAAAAGGAATCTCTGCCACAGGAGAGCAGAGAACAAAGATTAAAGGAATATATTAACTAATAAAGCATCTGCCACAGGAGAGCAGATGTGACATTGTTTGGGCCTTAGTGCCAAATGTAAAGTGGGGACGCCCACACATTGAGAAATGTTTTCCAGATGTATGCTTATTGATTTGGAAAGTCACACTGATGCGGCCTAGCCGTACGACTTATAAGCATACTGAGGCATCTGGAAAGCCATATCTGGGACTTGTGCCCAGGTAATGTCGGGAGCAGGTAGGCAACCGACACATGAGCTCATGGCCTGCGTCAGGGATAGACATGCATCATGTTGTTTGCACATTTGCATTTGATTACGCTTGCTTGTTTTATTACTTTGTGATTATATTGTTTGTCTTGTTGTGACTTGCTTGTGCATTGAATTGAATCTCTTGCTTGCACTATTTGTTTGTGAGTGTATTAAAGTGACTACGAGTTGACATTTGACTGAGGATTAACTATGTGGCTGAGAGACAGAAAATGTGACTAGTTTTATATTTAAAATTTGTTTTGAGTTTAGAAATTTAAAGAAAAGTAATTATTTATCTGAAGTAGAGATAAAAGTATTTCCAAAGGGTTAACAAAATAGTTTTACTGAGTAAGTTAATTATTTGCATTAAATTCATTACTTTTACGGCATTCCCATTCCCTACTGAGAACGTGTGGTTTGTTCTCACCCCAAAATCTTCCATCCTTTCAGTGACAGGCTCGAAGGTTCAATATGAAGCTGCGGACGAGTAGTAGATTTACTTGTGATTCCTGTTATTTTTATAGAGTTCCCTCGCCCTTGTTGTTTTTAGTTTTATTTTATCCAGAGGGATAGGTATTGTATTCGAGTTTTATATTGAATTTATTTGCATAGCACTTATTATTATGAATAATTATGTTATTATTATTATTTGAGGATCTTTGATATGTAATTTTAATTACTAAAAACAATTTCCTGGAGTTTTCTATAAAACTGAAATGCGGTACCGAACTAAAGGCTCAATATTAAATAGTTAATAAAGAAAACAGGTTAGTAATGCCTTACTTTTGGCACGATCATGACGTGCTAAAAGTTAGGGTGTTACATTCCGCGAGACCTTGTCGCAGATTATGAAGAAATGGTGTCGATGAAGAAACCGCGATACCTTGTAGCGATTTCTTCTTCTCCCAAACATTGTCTCTTACTTTAGCAAATATACAAATGAATGATGAATGTGAGCTCTTAATAATAGAGCTCTTAACAATCCAAAGTTTTATTTTGTATTCGGTTGTAAAATTTGTAATTATAATTATTATATAATACGCTTATTATTAAAATTTTGCATAATATGAATTATGATCCTATCAAAAAGAATAAATTAAATGAAAAACTAATTATAAGTAACAATAGAATCATAAATACTGAACATTTATAATTTAAAATAATACTAAATTACTAAAGAAATTATAGAATATTTTCTTTTTATTTGACGTTATAAAATTTAGGAAAGTTTTCAAGTATACCAGTACATCAGTGTTTCAGTGATTTTTAACCGTTGATCTTAATTGTATATATAATTTATAATTAGGATCAACGGTTAAAAATCATTGAAACACCAGTGTATCATTACACTTAAATTTTTTTCTAAAATTTATAGTACTCTCTTAAATTTTTATTTTTTATTATATTTATTTTATTTATATGATAAATAATTTTTGTATTATTTTTTTTAATATTCTAATTTTTTATGTATATTATTATTTTTTGCAATTCTTATTATTTCTTTGTTCATATTAACTTAATATGAACAAAGAAATAATAAGAATTGCAAAAAATAATAATATACATGAAAATTTAGAATACTAAAAAAATAATATAAAAATTATTTATCATATACTTAAGATCGTACAAAAAATTATATATATAATTAAGATCAACAGTTAAAAATTACTAAAACACTAATGTACTGGTATATTTGAAAACTTTCCTAAATTTTATAACGTTAAACAAAAAGAAAATATTCTATAATTTTTTTAATATTATCAGTACTCTTTAATTTAGTATTATTTTAAACTATAAATTTTTATTATTTATGATTCTATTGTTACTTATAATTATTTTTTCATTTAATTTATCCTTTTTGATAGGATCATAATTCATATTATATAAAATTTTGATAATAAACGTATTATATAATAATTACAATTACAAATTTTACAACCGAATACAAAATAAAACTTGGGATTGTTAAGAGCTTTATTATTAAGAGCTCACATTCATCATTCATTTGCATATATGCTAAAGTAAGAGACAAAGTTTGGGAGAAGAAGAACCGCTACAGGATACCGCAGTTTCTTCATCGACGCCATTTCTTCATAATCGCGACAGGGTCTCGCGGAATACCCTCACTGCTTATCTCCTCATAAACCGCTAGAGGGTGGAGTGGTTTATGTGCTTGCATGCTTTGATCGTAAACCGCGACAGGGTGTAGCGGTCTACGTATAGGTTGAATTTGTTTTAGGGTGTTGCAGTTTACATATAGTTTGGAATGTTGCAATTGCGTATGAATTTTTGAAATGTTGTATTTGCGTAACACCTTCTTCCATTATTTTATATATGTAAATTGCCCTATATTTTATATGAAATTAACCAATAAAGATTTGCATGATGACTTATTGTTCTGTTTGGCAGGAGCGATTTTCAAGAAACCAAAAATACTAGAAGAGCACCAATTTTTGAGAGCTTAACAGAAAAGACTTAGGTCCAATTGAAGAAGGACATTACCATATGCTCTATAGAGACCGATAATGATAGAATTATTTTTTGAATACACTTCATCATGCTGGTATTAAAGTGTTTTTTCTTTTCCTCGACAAAGACTATCGTTTTAGACATACATATACAGGATATGATTGATGTATTGAACTCAAGGCAGATTTATTGGACCAAGTACATTTATGATGAGCTCTTTGCGAGAGTTGAGAGGTTTCAGGATGTAGAAAAAAAGACAATAGATGATTGTATATTCGCATTGCTGGTGAGCCAGAAATCTCTCATCATTGAATTGTTTTCTGTTAGTTTATAATATACTTTGAAGATACTAACTGTTATAACTTTCGAATAATATATCTCCATACTAATAAGAGAGAAGAATTAGAAAGATACAGTTAAAGAGAACTATAGATCATAAACTAGACGCTTGGATATTTAAAGACGATGGATGAAGAGGAAAGTACGTGGCATTCAATTAGGCATATGATAAATATACAATTTTTTTAATAGTAATAATTATAAAAGATATGTACTTATGATCACCTTTTTATGCTCTAACAAAAATAAAGCTTATATTTGATCCATTGTAGGGTCTTCTAAAATTTATTGAGAAAGTGCAGTTGCGTATCAAAGAGAAGATACGTTAGGAGGAATAAAAGGTGTAAGAAGAAATGTAAGGAAATGCTCATGGGGATGATACTAGGTCAGGTCAGGCCAGGTTTTGCTCTTAATAGGCCTGTCCTGTCATATAGTTAATTGGCTTGAGTCTGGCCTGTAGTTTGTTATAGACTTTTTTTAAAGTATTAAGTCTGGCTTGTTATTCAGTGCCTGAAGCCTGTTAAAAGACCTGATAATTTTTTTACAAAAATAAAAATATTATTAATAAAACTATTTTTTAATAAATATATTTGTATATTTTTTTTGATAGTTTTCATATTTGTATGTAATATGTCATATTTAATATTTATAAGAATTTTTAAACTTTAAAATATTTAAAATATACAAAACTATTTATAATAAATTTAAAATATCTCATAATTTTGTTAATAATAAAAAAATTATTTATATATGTAATTATGTATTAACAGGTCCAGGCAGACCTGATAGGCTAATAAGGCTAATTAGTGAGTCTGAACTTGGCCTATTAATATAATAAGGCTTTTATAACAGCCTAAGCTTATGCCTGTTTTATAACAGGCCAGGCCAAACACATGCCAGGCTGTAGTCCCCTAGTAGGCCGCCTGGCCTTTTTTCACCCTTAACTATGACCGACACTCTGGCTGGACATGCATTATCTGATAATTTTGATGAAGTTCTTTCAGAAAATAGGCAAGTAAATGGTTTTTTAGCATTAGTACTAGTTTGAATAGCTAATATTCTCCTTTTTGATTTGCCTTTAATGGGTTGATTATGAGTTGAAATTTATTTGCCTTTTCAAACGTTTAACATGCATAAGGTCACACGGATAACATCCTGTGTTAAATATGTATAACAAATACTTATTCTGCATATAAATTGTATCAACTCATAATCAAACTATCAAAGACAAATAAAAAAGAAGAATATTAGCTATTCGAACTCGTATAATGCTAGAAAACAATTAACTTGCCACTACTCTGAAAGACCTTCATCAAAATATCAACTGATGCATGTCGGCCGATATGTCGGTCATAGTCTCATCCTTCGTGAGCATTTTCTTACATATCTTCTTCTTATACCTTGTATTCCCCCTAACACATCCTCTTTTTGGTATATGATTGCAGTTTTTTGATGGATCAGACTTCATCCTAATGAATTTTAGAAGTCCCTACAGTGGACAAAATATATGCTTTATTTTTGTTGAAGCATAAAAGAGATGATCATACGAACATATCTTTCGTTAAGAAATTGTATATTTATCTTATGCCTCATCGAATGTCACGTGCTTTCCTCTTCATTCATCGTCTTTAGATCTGCTAGTGTCTATTCTCTAATCCACACTTATCTCCCATTATATCTTTTTAAATCTAATTTCTTATTAGTTTGGAAATATATTATCTGAAAGTTGTAAAAGTTAGTATCATCAAAGTATATTATAAACTCACATAAAACAATTCAAAGATTAGAAATCTATGGCTCACTAGCAACGCGAATATATAACCATTCACTATCTTTTTTCCTGCATCCTAAAACCTCTCAACCCTCGTATTGAGCTCATCGTAAATATATCTGACCCGATAAATCTACCCTAGGTTCGATACATCAATTACAGTCACAGCCTGTATATGTAGGTTTGAAACGATAGCCTTTAGCAAGGAAAAGAAAAAAATACTTTGATACCAGCATGATGAAGTGTCTCCAAAAATAATTCCATCTTCATCGGTCTCCATGGATCATATGCTAACATCTTTTTTCAATTGGGCTTATATCTTTCTCATTAAACTCTAAAAAATTTGGTGCTCTTCTAGTATTTTTGGTTTCTTAAAATTCGTCCTGTTCAAACAAAAAAATGAGTCATCGCACAAATCTTTATTGGTTAATTCCATATAAAAGATATATTTAATGAGATTATTGTGATATTTTTTTTTTTGCTTTTATTCCTATCTTCTTGGGGGGTTTACTTACCATGGTTAGGAAGACTAAAACGTTATCGGAATTTTTCTTGTGACAACAATCAATGACTTCACATCCTAACTGTATGATGATGTTAAGGCCATCATCATATCTTGGTTGACAGTCTATTCAGACACATATCTTAGCCAGCCAAAATTCATGTTCTCCACCTTCCTCATTTTTTCTAAGTGTGCTTCTGAATTTAAATACTCTATAATTGAAGCCACGTAACATCGCGAAAATCTAGAAGCCAGTATTTTTTACATAGACTATCATAATCAGCACACAATGACAACTGAAAAAAATTTTAATATTAACATTTATTATTAATGCACTAAATCTCGAGTTAATTTAGCTTATTTAGTTTATTAATTATGTAACATATGCTGAAAAATGACATTTTGTTAATTCATCCCTAATCGTTTAACGTATCTTTTTTAGTCTACCAAATTTTTTTAGCTGTCCTCTTTTAAAAATATTACGCTTCTATGTATCTTTTCTGCTCCTCCTGTACGAGCTATTCTGCATGCTTGTTTAGGAACATTTGTTCACGAGAAATATAAATATATACTTAATTAAATCATATAACTTCCATAAATTTACACATATAACATTTAAAAATCTAACTAGCATAACTAATATAACATCTCTAATTAATCTAGTTGTTGATCCATTTTTATCGAACTCTAAATAAAGTTTACCAATTTTCATCACTTTGCGTTGAATGGATAAGATCAAATGCAAAATGCAAATTATAGAAGCAAGTTATGCAAATTAAATTTTATTTTAATTAAAAAAATTACATAAAAAATGGAAAATGATCAAATGTGATTATGTTATGTTCTTTTTGGTTTAAGTTTTATGTGTTAAATGTAAATCAAATTAACCTAAAATCATGTAGTTATAAATTTACAAAAAAAAAAAGCTTTATATGTATAATTTATCGAGTAATACATCTTTATTGAATTTTTTTTTTAAAACCTGTACAAACCATGTGTATATTTAAATTTGTAAACATACCACATCAAAACCAATGGCTATTCTCAGATTTATTAGTTTATTTTTACTTATTCTTCATTACTTATGCGTGCTTATTCTAAATTTTATAATTTATATTTACTTATATTTCATTAGCATAAAAACAAAAATGCAAATCGTTAAAATAATTATTTTTGGATCTATTAACAGCATAGCAACTCCAAGTAAGCAAATACTCCTTTTCACTTATATTCTTCATCTCAGTTTGCTTGGAAATATAATTTTAAAAATAAATAAAGATTAAAATCAAGAGATGAAATTCTATGAGTTGATTAAACCAGAAAATAAATCAAAATAAAATAAAACTCATGATAAAAAAATTGTTTTATTAATGAAGGCAGAATATGCGAGAGCAATATTAAACAAACTAATAGGATGTTTCATCTAAAATAAACTCTTAATCATGACAATAATTCTACAGTATAAAACGGAGGTTAGGGTTTTTCATGAGGAGTAGTGATCGACGATTTGAATTCAAAAGAAGAGAAAAATGGAGGAATTTTTAAACTGAAAAAAAAAAAGAAACTAAAGATTGTTTACGGAGGGAGAGAGAATCGAAGAAAAGGATCTAAATAAAAACAATAAAAAATCCTTCTTTTTCTTTCGAATTAGAGAATTGATGATAAAAAAAATATTTTTGTACCAATATGAACAAAACATGCAAATAAATAATATACTTCTATGAATAAAAGATAATGCTATGTGATACTCTAATTTTAAAATTTTGGGAATTCTTTTCTCTAATTTTTCGGTTCTCTTTTTTTTTTTTGTGGATTTATGATTAGAATAGGATGAAGAGAATTTTGGATTTTTTTTCTAAGTTTAATAATGTTCTGAAATTTTTAGATGCTACTTGTTTGGTAATTTATCTACTTAATATATTAAAATTGGGTTTTCTCCCATCTAATGGAAGTGAGGTGTCGATTCCTCATGAATCTATTTTCCCGCCAAAATAAATGCACTATTTTCTCTTCTAAATTTTTTTTATAAAAATATCTTTATTATAATTATACTATAATTAGCTTTTAAGTAATAATACATAATTATACTAATTTAGAAAATATCTTTATTATGGTTATATAAAATCAATATTTAATGCACTATTAAACTACTTATCAATTTCCAATCAGAAATATTTTTAATTATTTTAATTATATTGATAATAATAATAATAATAATAATAATAATAATAATATAATATGATAATTATATGATAATGGCACCGATTATTAATAACCAATTTATATTTCTGTAAATAAATTTCTTTTATAAAAATATCATTATTATAATTATATCACAATATTACAATTAATATTTAATAAATAATGCATAATTATACTAATTTAAGAAAATATCTTTATTATATATCTATCTATCTATCTATTCTATCTATTTTATTTATTAAATAAAAATCAAATTTTTATATTTAATGATGAAATTGATGTGGCATGCTCTTGAAGTGTTTCCTGATTTATTTCATTTAATTTGTTAAAGCAAATCAATTATAATTAATCAATTATATCAATTAATTAATTTGATTAGACATTCAAATCTCAATATTTATTATAATTTATATGAATTGATTAATTATAATTATTTATATCAATTAATTAATTTGGTTAATTATATTACTTATTTGATTTGATTGGAGTAAATATCAAATTATTTAATAAATAATAAATATGATAACAAAATATATGAATTAATTTAATTAGTTTATTTTTTTAATACTATCTATTTATACAAAATCAAATATTTTTTACTCATTCGCTTTCTTTTCTCTCTCTCTTCCTCCCTCCCTCGCTCCCTCCTCCCTCTCTCTCTCGTGTTTAGGGTACAATTTTTGTAATTTATTTATTTTTTTGTTTCTTTTATCTTTATTTATACATTTTATTTTTTATATTTTTTTAAAATTTGTTTATTTTAATTTATAATTTTGTTTTGTAATATTCTATTTTGTCATGTGTATTTCAATTTATATATATATATATTGTTTTTTTTTGTGATTCACAATTAATATATACATTATTCGTGTGTGTGGTTTATATGTTAATATTTTTATTGATTTTCTTTATTATTATTTTTTTGTGTCTCTTTGTTGCTCTTTATTTTAGTTATATTCATTAATTTCTCTGTATTGATGCTCTTTTTATTTGAAATATCGTGACAATTTAGAGCATATGTTATGACCCATGTGATATTTGTTAATTTGGTGTATCTTTTTAGATAGTTTATGTTATAATATGTTTAAGGAGTTAACTTAAAATTATAATATGATATATAAATTTATAATATGATTTATAGTATGCTAAAATATTAAGACATTATCATATAAATATTTTTTTATTTGTCTATTAGATTCAACTATATAGGATCTTGAAAATTATATAATTATGTAATTAGTTATTTTTTTATATAATTATTGTATTGATCATTTACATTAGTTAGACTATTATTATTATTAATATTTATAAATATGCTATTATTTGTATAATTGATTGAATCTTCTTATTTGTTTAAATTTAATTCTATTGAATTAATTATTCAAGGTGTCATTGCTATTTCTATTTTTAAAATTTTTTTAATATTATTTAATAATTCTAATAACATAATAACAATTAAAAAAGACAGAACAAAAAATTTTTTAATGTAAAAATATGACAAAAAATAAATTTATTTAATAATTTTTTTTAGGATATATATTTTTTTATAGATAATTATTGTAAGACATAAAAAATTATTAAATTCTAGCAATAATTATTAAGGATAAATAATTATTATAATTAAAAATAATGTCAATTTAAATTATATACAAATAAACCATGCCAAATATAACAACTTATAAGGGTTACTTTTGAAAGAATATAGTTTATGATATTTAATTTTTTACTATTTATTAAAAGAAAGCATAATTACTTAACGATATTTATTTTTTAAATCCACTATGTATGCAATTTTTTTTTTGTTGACAAAATTTTATTCATAATGGTAATCTTTATAATGGTATAAATGCAGATAATTATATTTTTATTTTTTTGATATAATCAGTATATTATTAATAATGAATAGTAATTAACCCCTCATATTTTTAATCAAAGCATTTTGATGATAGTTTTTATTTATAGACATTAATAGATGATTGTTTCTTTAAAAATAAAATGCATTATGATTTTAGGTTATTTCACAATTAACAATAATACTTGATTATTTTTTTAAAAATAAATTACATGATTTTAGGTTATTGCACAATACTAATTAGTGTTCATAATATTGAATTACTCTAAATTTTATTATTTTCTATCGTTAGTAGTTAATCCCAAATTAAAAAGATTATGTTGAATTGTTGAATAGTCCAAGTATAACCGGAGTTAATTTAGTTTATTTGTTTATTAATATAATTGATTGAAAGTATAAATGATAAATAAGACAAGAAAATAATTAGAAAAATAAAATGTTAGTAATTACTTAAAATAGATAACAAAATAAGTTATAGGATATTACTTTATTTAAATTATTAATAATTAAAAAGAATAAAAGGTCATTAATTATTTTTAAGATGGACACTAAATTTAGTTTTATGGTACTAATTTATTTGAATTGTTAATAAAATTTTATTATTTTCAGATTTATATCTACTCAATTTATGTATTTTATTTTATTTTATTCTATTTTAACAAAAAATTAAAACGTGTATTTTTAATTATTTATTTATATAGCGAAATGAGTTATATCAATTATAATTAATTATCGATAATAACTATCAATTAATTGATTGTATTAATTTGTAAAATGAATAACGTATAATAAATGTTGTGAAATTAATTATAATGAATTAATAATTAATAAATAAAAAATTAAAAGGAACTTTTTTTATTACTTTTTAATGGCTACATATTTTTTTTAATTTCACTTTTCCTTTATCTCTTCCTTTCACATTTATATCTTTTAATTTATTGAAACTAATCAATTATATTAATTATTTATATTAACTAATTAAGTACTTTTGAATGTGTTATTATAACTGTGCCTTTAGACCATAGGTAAATATTATAAAAACTATTTCATAAAAGTTGTTAAAAAATAAATATTTTTAAAATGTGTCTATAAGATACAAATTAACTAAATTATTTTTCAATTTAATGTGTTTGATTCATTCAATTGTATTAATTACAATGAATCAATTATGTAATTTGATTTTATTAGGATAAATATTTCATTATTTAATATTTATTTGATTCATTAAATTACATTAATCATAACTTCAAATATTTAATTTAGTTAGAGTAAATATCAAATTATTTTAAATTTTGTTTGATTCATTAAACAAAATTAATTATAACTAATTTATTTTTTAATTGATCGAGATAAATATTAAATTATTTAATAAATAATATATAAAGCAATGAAATAAATAAACTCAATTAATTCAATTTATTATCTTATTATTTTATATATCCCTTTTCTCTCTTTCTATTTTGTACTTCAGATAAAATATTTGTAATTTTTTATTTTTGTTTCTTTTTTTCTTAATTTAACTAATATTTTTCTATGATTTTATTTTATATTAATTCTTTTTTTATTTATTTTGATTAATAATTCTTAAGGGTGTTATTATTTTATTTAAAGATAATTTAAATTTTTTGTATTAATTTTTCTTCTTTCATCCTTCGTATTAATTAATTATATTAATCTTCTATTGCAATATATTTTTTATAGTGTATTTTTTTAGTCTATGTTTAATATAATAATCTGTAAATATCTATTCTATTATATAAAAATTAAAATTTTGTACTTAATGATAAAACTGTCATGGCATGTTTCTGATAGTGCTTTTCAATTTGTTTCTTATAACTCATTAAATTCAATTTATTATAATAAATTAACCATATCAACTAATTTATTTGGTTAATTATTTAAATATCATACAATTTATTATAATTTCTATCAATCAATTAATTGTAATTCAAAATGAACTTACGATGAATTTGACAAGAATTTGCACGAATTCTAAATGTTCGAACTTACGATGTTATTTCAATTGGTTGTCGTTACGAGAATGACTCTAATCTATGTGTGTCTAAGGACTATAATAGATTAAATATTATTTAAGTAATTTATTTCTAATATTAGTATTTGATTAAATTAGTTTTAGAGAAATTTAAATTGTTGCCTCAATTTATATATTATAACTATTCTTTTTGGATATGTTATTTTTTAATTTTTTTAATATGAAATTTCCTTCTTTTTTATTTTTAAGTTTATTTTTTTTGGATATATGTATCACCTTTTTCTATTTTTTTGTATTTCAGATTAGTAATGCAATTATTAAGAGAAATGTAATTCATCAGTATACTAAAGTGATTAAAAATTTAATTATATTGTGTGGACATAATATTGATTAATTAAGATTAAAGTGTGGAAAAAAAAAGAGTCACAATACGTGATTTTATTTTTCTTGCCAATGTATAAAAATACGCAAAAGAAAAGAAAAATTAAAACATCACCATTTAAAATAAAAATAGTTAATCATCATGCGTATGAAACGGGATTGAGAAATATGCATAGATAGAAAAAATAAAAATTATTGCATGATTGTAGAATAAAAAATAACCATATATATATATATA
>NC_029781.3:19617935-19645786 GCF_000817695.3 Arachis duranensis
GGACTAGAATAGATTAAATATTATTTAAGTAATTTATTTCTAATATTGGTATTTGATTAAATTAGTTTTAGAGAAATTTAAATTGTTGACTCAATTATATATTATGACTATTCTTTTCTGATATATTATTTTTATATTTTTTAATATAAAATTTCTTTTTTCTGATTTTTAAATTTATTTTTTTTCTTGGATATATGCATCACCGTTTTTCTCATTTTATATTTCAGATTAGTAATGTAATTATTAAGAAAAATATATTTAAAAAAAAGAAAAAAATATTAAAATATCACTATTTTAAAAAAAGAAAGATACGTAAAAAAAAAGGAAAGCAAAAAATTAAAACATCACTATTAGAAAAAAAACTGTTAATATTCGTATGAATGGAGTCGGAATTGAGGAGTATATATGGATATAAAAAGGTAAAAATTTATTGTACGATTGTAGAATAAAAAATAATCATATATATAAAACGAAATAATTATAACAAAAAATAATTAATATATATAATTTAAATATTTTTAATAATCGGTAATATAGAGTTTAAAAAAATATATAATTCATGTATTTTTTATTTATGTATATGTATAGAATTATTTATGTATATGTATATATATTAAGAAAAATTACCGTAATCACTACTAGAAAAGTAGTTATTACAGAGGGATATTTCCGACGGATTTTATCCCACGGAAATACAGACGGAATTACAGAGGAATTTTTTGTCGGAAAACAAAAAAAATGAATTAGCATAAATTACAGACGGAAAAAGAAATCCGTCGATAATTCCGTCGGAAAAATTAATTTTTTTCCATAAAAAATAGTTACAGACGAAAAATCTGTCTATAATTAAATAGACAAAACGCTGCATTTTATTAAATTATTATAGACAGCAAATTTGTCTGTAATTTAAAATTTTTCATCGGAAATATTTGATATTTTAGGTTTATGATGGTTGGGGTTATGTTTATCCACGAGCTCCATTCATTCGCAGCACACAAATCAAACCTAGCATTTCCCACAGCGCCACCACCGACGAGCTTCTTCTTCTCCTTTCCTCACCCACAGCGCCACCGCCGGCCACTCTAACCGCCGCAGCTACTTTCTCCTTCTTCTCCTCTTCTTTAAGCACGGAACCAGTAGAATACAGCCCCTGTGTCTCTCGTTCGTAGAACAAAGCAAGCTCAAGCTCCACCACCGCCGTGCCTCTCTCTCCTTTTATTCCCTTCAGTTCTGGCTCGCATACCTTCGCGCAAGCCCTAGCTCCGTGGCGACTAAAATCGGTTCCGCCGTCAGCCGCGGTTCCACCTTTCTCTTGCCCCCTGTTCGAACCGATATGGTGCGTGAACTAGGGTTTTGGTTTTGTGGCAGTGATTGTTCATCGGAGAGCCACTGGCGATGCTCCTATTCTCAAGCATTCTAAATTCAAGGTGATCTTCGTATTGGCAGCATTATATTTTTCCCAGACTTCAACTCAAAATTCATATGATTTTTTTTGCTTATCGTAATCGCTCTGCTTTCTCATTGTTTATTGTGATCTATGTGCTTTCTCAGTTCCTTTTTTAGTTACTAATTCAAACTTTTGATTGAGGACCATGATTGGTTTGAATCTGAATTATAATTGTTTACAATATTTTGTCAGTATTAGTTTGGGAGGGAACTTGACAATGGTGGATCTTCCTGGTATAACTAGGGTTCCTGTTCATGGCCAGCCTGAAAATATCTATGATCAGATCAAGGATATTATCATGGAGTATATTAGGCCTGAAGAGAGCATTATTCTGAATGTTCTTTCTGCTACCGTTGATTTTACTACTTGTGAATCCATAAGAATGTCTCAGTCTGTGGATAAAACTGGTTTGAGAACCTTGGCTGTTGTAACAAAGGCACACATGCAACACATATTGCAGTCAAGAACAAGATTGACCTTATTATTTAGATGAGATAGCTTGATTGAAACTTCTAAAAATGGATAAGAGCAAATTAAAAGGAAAAGTTTGTGTGGTGCTATTTATGAACATAATTAATTATAAGCCTTTACTAGAAAGAAAAGTTTTCGTATTTTTAAGATGTTGGTTTTATTCCTTTGCTGATTATTTTTTTTTCAATTTTTCTTGCAGGAAGTGTTTAGAATAAGAGCAGAACACCCAGATGATAATCAAGCCATATTGAATGATAGAGTGAAAGGACAATTAAAAGTCACCAGAGCATTTGGTGCCGGATTCCTGAAGAGGGTCAGTTGATCTTCTGACTTTGGCTATCTGAAATTTAGTTTGCTGTACTCCTTTTGTATTAAAGACTCCTCTGATATTAACAAAGCATTGAAGTTAAGGTGCTTTTCTTTTGTGTGGTATATTGGTATCATGGAAGGGAGCATGATAACCATAGTGATTACGGCGTATTTGATGAGAACATGGAAGGGAGCATGATAACCATAGCAACTATTTTCTGCAATTCAGATTTTCACTAGCAACACTTTCAGGTTTCTCTTATACTTGATGGTTGGCATATTTCCTTTTTGTTAAATTACAGTTTAACTTCCTTGGTAAAGATTCTATCAAGTATGAGAAAGCATGTGTATGTGTGAGTTGTTTGGAATTTGAATAATTTTGTTTATGTTTCAGTTTTTTCTGTCTCATTGGCTTTTATTCAAATTTCATCATCATAATATTTTTTACTATCCCTTTTTTGTGAGCAATGTCTGCATATTTTCATATCCATGATTTACACATGCAACACATATTGCAGTCAAGAACAAGATTGACCTTATTATTTAGATGAGATAGCTTGATTGAAACTTCTAAAAATGGATAAGAGCAAATTAAAAGGAAAAGTTTGTGTGGTGCTATTTATGAACATAATTAATTATAAGCCTTTACTAGAAAGAAAAGTTTTCGTATTTTTAAGATGTTGGTTTTATTCCTTTGCTGATTATTTTTTTTCAATTTTTCTTGCAGGAAGTGTTTAGAATAAGAGCAGAACACCCAGATGATAATCAAGCCATATTGAATGATAGAGTGAAAGGACAATTAAAAGTCACCAGAGCATTTGGTGCCGGATTCCTGAAGAGGGTCAGTTGATCTTCTGACTTTGGCTATCTGAAATTTAGTTTGCTGTACTCCTTTTGTATTAAAGACTCCTCTGATATTAACAAAGCATTGAAGTTAAGGTGCTTTTCTTTTGTGTGGTATATTGGTATCATGGAAGGGAGCATGATAACCATAGTGATTACGGCGTATTTGATGAGAACATGGAAGGGAGCATGATAACCATAGCAACTATTTTCTGCAATTCAGATTTTCACTAGCAACACTTTCAGGTTTCTCTTATACTTGATGGTTGGCATATTTCCTTTTTGTTAAATTACAGTTTAACTTCCTTGGTAAAGATTCTATCAAGTATGAGAATACAATTGAGGTTGAGCTTCCTGTTTACGATGCAATTTTGAAGTTCCAAAAAGGTCAGGAACTGTCTTCCCATCACTAAAAAAAAAAGAAGAGAAAAAGACAAAGAAACTTTATTTGTTACCATTATAAGTGAGAAGCTTTCAAATACATTCCTGTTATTAATTTTCAGATAAGCGCCCCGGTGATGATCTTTTTGACAAGTTGGATACAAGTAAATTAAATGCTCATCTGAAGGAACTCATGCCTGGCCTAACTGCAAAGGTCTTCCGTACATTCAATGCATCTATCACGTTGGATGATATGGTAAGAACTGCTTTATTGAAATGGCATGTTCTGTGTTGTAGCAATTGGCATTTGTATATTTTGTTAATAATTCTATGTCTGACATTGAAAGTGCTCTTTCGTCCACCCTTATCCATTTAGGTTAGAGGGCAATTTTAACTATTAAAATTTTCTATTAGCTTTTAATTTTGGCACCATTGGAATATTGGATTAGTTTACATGTCGAAGGTCATAAAAATGTACAAAGCACAGAACTATGTGCCAATAAACATGGGAAAAAACACAAAATCTTCTCTTGGAGCTACTCACCATGAAATTCTATAATAAATCCTTGTGCTTCTAGATATATTCCAAGTGGAAAGTTCATTTCTTATGTATTTATGATGATTTCTTGTGTTGGATTATATATGGACATGCATGCTTAATTTTCCTGGAATCATGTGACAACAGTTGAATAAGGAAACTAAAGAGGGTGATGTTGTCGAAAAGATTCTTGTTTATCAACATGCAAATAAACAGGTAATTTCACTAAGTGATCAATTCTTTATACCAATGATATTGCATTTGTGTAATTTTTTTTTTCATGTTCAAGTTTTATTGACGTGTGTTTTCCGTAAAAGGTTGCAATCATTTGTAATCATCAACGCAGTGTTTCAAAATCTCACTTGTCACAAATTGAAAAGTTAACAAACAAGATTGGTGAGCTTCAGGTAATGGACTTGTTACTGGGTGAATTTCTTGATTGATATGCTTGAATTTTACAGTAGACTTGCCTTGTGGCTCATAAACATATAATTGGATTTGGCTTAATCTTGTAGGATGTTCTGAAGGAGCTAAAGACAGATTTGGACAGAGCAAGGAAAGGAAGGTCCCCTCTAAAGGGTTCAGATGGAAAGACAAAAAGGAACTTGGCCCCTGAAGCGTAATATACCTTTTCCGAAATTCTTAATGATTGCTTTGATTAGATGTGATGTATAATTTTGGTAAATGTAATGCACAGGCTAGAGAAAAGATCTCTCAAACCAATGCAAAGATTGAGAAAATGGAACGTGATATGAAGACAAAAGAAGATCTGAAAACTGTGGCATTGGGCACGTCCAAGATAAACTATCTTGACCCTAGGATTACAGTTGCCTGGTGCAAACGGAATGAGGTTCCCATTGAAAAGGTGCTGGCTTCTTTTCTTGTATATGAAAAGTTATTTTGTTGTGTTTCAGCATATTTTTGGATAAAATCATTAAAAATCAGTTTTTGCATACCTGCATTAATTTTAAAAAATCATTTAAATACGAAACTGAATATATAAGAAAATGCATGAATGAAGAATGAAAGATACCTTGTGAAAAGAAGAGTCTGTAAATTAAGTTATTAAAGAAAATATTAAAGAAAAAAGACTTTTTATTGGTCAACTAAGTGGAACATTTGGCTTGCTGCACTTTCTATAGTTTTGAGATTAATGACCTTAATTCAAAGCCAGTATATGGTGAGCATGATCATGATTTTCCTGTCCGGCCAATGAGAGAATTTCCTGTCCAATTTTTCTTAAAGGTTATTGTAGGAGAGATCAAGCACTCCCAAGCTGCTCATGTCACCAACTTGTGGAGGGACTTTTCCAGTGAGTTGATTGTGGGAAAGATCAAGTGCTTCTAATTTCAACAGATTCCCAAGAAAAGTTGGGATTTCACTTGAGAGATTGTTGTATCTGAGGTCTAAATTGATCTGGAGATTTTGGAGTTTTTCAATTTCTGTTTTAGTATGGAAAATAACACAGCTTTTAGTATAGTTGATAGTTTTAGTATGGTTGAATAATACATTGAGGATTATAGTTGATGTATCAATACATTTTGTTTGTATTTTGAATTATATTGACTTGTTTGTTTATTATAGTACTTTTCTTTTAGTTTGATAATACAATGAATTTGTTTATTTTTTTGAAATATTATAAATATTTGAATACAAATTAGATAAAAATTTGTATTAAATTTATATTTATTTTGTATGAAAACAAGTTAATTTTGTAATTGAAAAAATAAAAAAATTCTATTTTACCTTACTGACGGATTTACAGACGGATTTTCTGTCTGTAATCAGAGTGTGAGATCATTTTCCAAGGTTCAAATTACAGACGGAAAATTCGTCGAAAAATCTGTCTGTAATTACAGACGAAAAATCTGTCTGAAAATCCGTCTGTAATTACAGACAGAAAATCCGTCGGAAAATTCGTCTGTAATTACAGACGGGAAATCCGTCTGAAAATCCGTCTGTAATTACAGACGGAAAATCCGTCGGAAAGTTCGTCGCCTTTGGGAAATTGATAGAAAATTTACAGAGGGAAAATCCGTCGGTAACTGATAAAAATCTGTCTGTAATTTTTCGACGGAAAAAAAATCCGTCGGTAAATAATTTCCGACGGGGCTTTTACAGAGGGACAAAATTCGTCGGTAATTTCGTCGGTAACCAAAAATCCGTCTGTAATAAAGAGTAAATCCGTCTGTAAATCTGTCTGTATTAATCAATTTTCTAGTTGTGTTTCTTTTCTTCAAGATCCACAATTCTCTTGCCAATATTTGATTGATCTAATTAGATATTCAATTAGATATTGCTTGCCTTAATCTATTAATTCTCATGGAAACAATATCCATTCACCGTAATATTACTTGAACAATTTGGTACACTTGTCAATATCTGAACACACTAATTTTTAGCTCATCAAGTTTTTTGCGCTTCTCTAGAAAACGGTCATGGAAGTGGTCTCGATTGGAGGGGGTCGCCTGGCACCTCCGAGAAATTTATGTGCTTAGCCTGCTCAGGAGACAACCCCCCGTCGCTCATGGCTCGTGCACTCTCTCGTCTCTTCCTCTGTGCCAAGGAAGCCAAGGAAGCTTCCATCCTCAGCTCGCATTTTTTTTGGGGCTATATATCTAGTTTATAGTTGAAGTAACATCAAAAAGACAAATATTCTAGTTAGACATCTTTTCGAATTGAATTACAATTAAAAAAATGGCTACTAATGAAATGAATTTATTTCTTTGTTCTCTTTTTTGCGATTATGAAAATATAAATAATTAGTACTATCTCTATTTTTTTATTAGATTTGAAAAAAAATCATTTTTATCATTTTTTACAAATTATATTTATTTTTTCTAAAATAATTTTTGGTTGCCAACGGTATTTTTTAATCTAATAAGTCAAAAACTAATTCGTCGCAAATTGAAGCACTATTTAAAAATTTATCGTTGACCAATGAGTTATTGTCTACGCAAAGCAGAATTCAAACCCTCCAATATTTACATAAATAGACTAATGAACTAATCAGTAGACTAATCTAGATTGGTTTCTCCAAATCAAACTTTGAGGTTGAATTGAAATGATATGTGCCTAGTCCAAAACAAGGATAATCACCATGTTCGAATCCCTAACCAAATGCTTTGTTCCAAGGTACTTTAATATGGTTAAAAGGTTAGAACTGACTTTGCTTTTGTTTTTTTTAAGATTATATTCTCAACCTATTCTTTTTAGTTCCTTTGTGTTCATTGCTAACCATTGTCATCAAGTTATTAACCATTTAATATTGAAAACTAACCTCCAATATTGAAATCATGTCATCTTCAGCTTTGCATACATGAAAAATCAATTCAAAATATTCAACAATAAATTTCTGTATCACTTGTTAAGATTTTAGATAATTTGAGCAATACAGAAGCAAAAATTAAAATAAATTCTCTTGTACTATTTTGTTATTCCAGTTTTTGTTTTTATGATATTCTTTTTATTTAGAGTAAATAGTCATTTCGACACTTAAAAATTCTAACTTTAATAAAATAGATTCTAATTTTTGTTTTTAATAAAATAAATCTTTAAATATCATTTTTGTTTGACCAAAATATACTAATTATTAACTCATCGCTGAGGATGTTTAGGCCATTTTATCAAATAGAACTGATATTTGAGATTTATTTTGTAAAAAATAAAAATTAGAATCCATTTTGTCTAAATCAGAATTTTTCACAAGGCAAAATAGCTATTTAAACCAATTTAGCAAGACCTCATGGTACATGATAATTGGGATATAAGTCAACTCCTCACAAATGAGAGTAAACAAAAATAACTATAATTAATTGCAGTTGAGTGAAGATAAAATGAAAAGAGAAGAAAACGGAAAAAAAAAAAATAAAGAGAACAATGCAATATAATAGTAGGATGACTAATGAGACAATGATAAACATGTGTATAGAGAATAATAAAACACAATGATAATGTGTGATACAATAAGAGTGGGAGAATATAATAAAAATATAAATTAATAATTTAAAAAAAATAAAATATTTTTTATCCACTATAATTATGAATAAAGATAACGGATGCTTTGTATATGAATTTTTCATCTGCTTTAAATTAAATATTTTGAGAAAATAATTTTGCAATTTTTATAATTATTTTTAAATAATCTTATATTTTTAATTTTTATCAAATTTATAATTTTTAAATAAATATAAAAATTAATTTCTTAAAATAATAAAAAGCGGCGGAACAGTTACGATACTTATTGAATGACTAATAATTATTAACATATTAAAACATACGGCTAGTTTGGTTGAGTGGCAAGTTGTTGAGAGTCAAGGGAACTAACATTTCATGGTCAATAATCAAATCTCTCTTAAGAATTCTTCTTTGCACGTCTATCGATGCACCAGCAGGTCAATAATCGGTTTTGATGATCGATTAACACAGTTTAGCTTGAGTCGGTCATTTTTTAATGAGTCTTCGACTAAGTTGATCAGTTTTGATGGTGTACATCTATTGATTAGTTTGATGACTGATTCACACACGGTTGGCATGAACTGGTCAGTTTTTACTGCATTTTGACTAAGTTGATCGATTCTGATGTATATCCGCTCTTATGACTGATTTAGATTGATTTTTTAGATCCGTTTAGCACTTTTGCAGCCAAATCGAATGGTCTAATATGATTTTAATAACTAAGTATTCTATGACCAAACTTTATGCTCTCTTTTAGGTTATATCTAATTTCTAGTTGAAGCAATATCAAAAGGATAAATAATCTGGCTAAATTGAATCACGCTTAAAAAATTGGATAGTAATAAAATATATTTTCTTTTTTTATCCCAATTTTTTTATTAAATTTGAAAAAATTAAATCATTTTTATCAATTATATTTTGCTTATAAATTATTTTTATATTTTTAATTAGTCAAAATGTATTTGTCTTCTAGATAAATAATGAGGACTTATTTATTATTATTTTTTTTGTTTTTCACGGTATCCCTCGGCCCGACAGGGCAAAGACTAATTCGTCGCGGTACTGAGCTCCATTTAAGAATTTGTCGCTGGCCAATAAATTATTGCATGCATAAGGCAATTTATTTATCATTTACTCAAACAAAATTTGAGGCAGAAGCAAAATGAAATCTGCTTAGTCCAATTAAATAAGGCCCAATTATGGCTTAATAGTAGAAAATAGGCCAGTCTATAAATTTTTACCCCAAGTAAAAAAAATTACAAAAAAAATCTCAAATCCTAAATTAATTTTTAAGTGCATATGCGTAGTTGATAATGTTATAAAATAAATAAATAAACAAGAAAGAGGTAATAAAAATAAAATAAAAAAGTAAATTAGAAAATTCTAGTAGTAACATTCACCATAATTACTATCTTAATATAATAGAGATGATTAATATATTTACTAATATTATATATATTGTAAACTTAAAAGTTAAAATCTATGGAGAGATAGAAAAAATAAAGAATTCATATTATTGTAATGTACAGAGAAAGAAGAATGTTTTGTTATTGATGTGTGTTATTAACGGAGGCTTAACCTCCTATTTATACACATATAGGTTTTGATTTTTCAAACTTCATTAAAGCCTTCTTTCATTGAGAAACTGAGCCGCTCAAGTATTAATGGGCATCCAACTCATCCCTTATCACAACACTCCCCCTTGAATGCTATTTAGGATTATTTCTCGTTAAAACCTTATTAAAGAAAAACACAATGAAAAAAACTTTAGTGAAGAAAAAAGAGTACAAAATCTTTTGTGATGGGGACTGCCTCGTTAAAAACTTTATCAAGAAAAACTCATTAGGGACAAAAACCTGACCAAGGAAAAAAGAGTATAGTCTCCCCCTCTTGTCAACATTATTTAATGTCTCGGAATCGGCGCATCCCAATCTGATATACCAATCTTTTAAAGGAGGATTTTGGAAGTGACTTTGTAAATAGATCTGCCAGATTATCGTTTGAGCGGATTGTTGGACATCAATTGTTCCTTGATTTTGAAGATCATGAGTAAAGAAGAATTTGGAAGAAATATGCTTTGTTCTATCACCTTTGATGTATCCGCCTTTAAGTTGCACAATGCATGTTGTATTATCTTCAAACAGAACAGTTAGAGCTATCTTATGATCAATCAGTCCACATGATGATAGAATATATCGGATCAAACTCCTGAGCCAAAAACACTCGCGACTTTCTTCATGTATCGCCAGTATTTCAGTATGATTAGAAGATGTTGCTTCTATCGTCTGTTTCGTTGACCTCCATGATATAGCTATATCACCATATGTGAATAAGTAGCCTGTTTGAGATCTCTCTTTGTGTGGATCAGATAAATATCCTGCATCTTCATTGCCAACTAGTTGTGACTTTGATCCATATGGATAGAACAATCCCATATCAACTGTCCCATGAAGATATCGAAACATTTGTTTGATTCCATTCCAATGTCTTCCGGTTGGAGAGGAACTATACCTTACTAATAAATTCACCACAAATGATATGTCAGGTCGTGTATTATTAGCAAGATACATTAGCGCTCCAATGGCACTAAGATATGGTACTTCAGGACCAAGGATATCTTCATTTTCTTCTTTAGGACGGAATTGATCCTTTTCCACATCCAAAGACCTTACGATCATTGGGGTACTTAATGGATGCGACTTATCCGTATAAAATCTTTTCAAGATCTTTTCTGTATATGTTGTTTGATGAATAAAGATCCCATTTTTTGTATGCTCGATCTGCAGGCCGAGACAAAATTTAGTCTTTCCAAGATCTTTCATATCAAACTCTTCTTTTAGAACTTTTATAATTGTTGGAATCTCTTCAGGGGTCCCAATGATATTTAAATATCAACGTATACAGCAATTATAATGCATCCAGATACAGATTTATTTATGATAACACATGGACAGATATCATCATTCTTTAACCCACTTTTTTCCAGATACTCAATAAGACGATTATACCACATACGTCCAGATTGCTTTATACCATATAAAGATCTTTGCAATTTGACTGAGTATAACCCTTGCGAATATTCATTGGATCATTTATATATCTTTAGTCCTTCAGGAACTTTCATATAGATATCACGATCTAATGATCCGTATAAGTAGGCTGTTACCACATCCATTAAATGCATATGTAGTTTATGGTATGCGGATAAACTGACCAAATAACGCAATGTTATTGCATCCACTACAAGGGAATATGTTTCTTCATAATCTATACCGGGCCTTTGTGAAAACCCTTGTGCCACAAGTCGAGTTTTGTAGCGTACAACTTCATTTTTCTCATTTCTTTTTCTCACAAATACTCATCTGTATCCAACAGGTTTTATATCTTTTGGTGTACGAACTACAGGTCCAAAGACTTCACATTTTGCAAGTAAGTTTAACTCAGCTTTCATAGCTTCTTCCTATTTTGGTCAATCATTCCATTGTCGACATTCTTCGACTGTTCTTGGTTCAAGATCCTTACTTTCATGCATGATATTTAATGCCACATTATATGCAAATATTTCATTGACAATTGTCTTGTTTCAATCTCATTTTTCTCCTATAAAGACATAATTTATCGAGATCTCGTCATTTTCACAATTTTCAGGTACCTGAACGTCTTCTGTCATCAAAACTATATCATAATTTTGGACAACTGCAAGTGTCTTTACTATGTCTTTATCTTTTTGAACAGGAATAATATTTACATATTTTCTTTTTCAAGGATTTTTGTCTTTGGAACCGACAGGCCTACCACGCTTTTGACGTGAATTTATTTCGGTGGCTCTTTGTTGGACTGGGACATCAATTCGAATTGGATTATTTTCAATTGGTATATAGGATTTAGTTATCCTTTTCGTATCAGAAAATGTATCAGGCAATTCATTTGCTAATCTTTGCAAATGTATAATCTTTTGAACTTCTAGTTCACATTGCCCTGATCGAGGATCTAAATGCATCAGGGATGATGCATTCTAATTAAGTTCCTTTTTAGGAAGCTTATTCTCTCCTCCAAATGTTGGAAATTTTGATTCATCAAAATGACAATCCGAAAAAGGGCCTTAAATACATCTCCAGTTTGTATCTCAAGATACCTCACTATAGAGGGAGAATCATATCCAACATATATTCCCAATTTTCTTTGGGGTCCCATTTTGGTGCAAAAAGGTGGTGCAATGGGAATATATATCACACAACTGAATATTCTTAAATGGAAAATATTTGGCTGTTGGCCAAAAGCTAATTGCATAGGAGAGAACTGATGGTAACTTGTTGGCCTCAAACGAATAAGTGCTGCATCATGTAAAATAGCATGTCCCCAAACCAAGGTTGAGAGATTTCTTCTCATAAGTAAGGGTCTACCAATTAATTGAAGGCATTTAATAAGTGATTCTGCTAACCCATTTTGTGTGTGAACATGAGCTACTAGATATTCAACGCTTATTCCGTTAGCCATACAATAAGCATCAAAGGCTTGGAAAGTAAATTCACCAGCATTATCAAGACGAATTGCTTTGATTGGATTTTCTGGAAATTGTGCCTTTAATCGAAAAATTTGAGCAAGTAATCTCGTAAATGCCAGGTTGCGAGAAGACAATAAGCACACATGTGACCATCTCGAAGATGCGTCAATTAGGACCATAAAATATCTAAAAGATCCGCATGGTGGATGAATAGGTCCACATATATCACCTTGAATCCTTTCTAGGATTTTAGGAGACTTAAATCTAATTTTTACTGGTGATGGCCTTAAAATTAACTTTCCCTGAGAACGTGTAGCACAACAAAATTTACTAGATTTAAGAATCTTCTGGTTCTTTAGTGAATGTCCATGGAAGTTTTCAATAATTATCTGCATCATGGTTGTTCCCGGATGACCCAATCGATCATGCCAAGTTATGAATTCATTTGGGCTGGTAAACTTCGGGTTTACAATGTGTTTTATAGATTTTTAGCAAATCGAAGGTGGTTCGATTCTAATGCCAAGTTTCCTCTTTTGCAAATACCAGTTTTTTAAAAGTGCATTAAAGACCCTCGAATTAGACAAGATTTAAAGAAAAGACTAAAAAACATAAATAAAGACTTTGAAAATAAACTTGACTGAATTTGAAATGGTTTGCATTGAATTTAAATAGAGCAATAAAACGCCTTCGATTAGATCAAAGGACTTTGAATTCGAAAATAACAATGCAAGAATGTAAATTTGAACAAATAAATTAAGTGTTCCTTGAAAGATAAATTTGTAAGAAAATGAAAGTTTGCAGAAAATGTAAATAAAAAATAAAAACAAGTAGAAGGAACCCTACAGAAATTTGACTCAAAGCAGACTCAGAAAGTCACTGGGCTGTGAGTATGCGTGAGTAATTTCTGAAACGAAGTTCCAACCCTTGTATCTTCGAGCCTTCTTCTATTTATAACCATTTCTTAACCGATTGAAATAAAACGTAACTTCCACATGTGTGAAAACGTGAGTACCTGTTCCCGCTTTTTTGCTTGACCATGTAACTGCTGAAAAATAACCTTTAAATCTCAAGACCTTTGATCCACTTCTTCGAATAACTTCTCGACTTGCTAGGTTAATCGGACTTTTACTCGATGTCCCTTAACACAAGATTTCTTCGATATCAACTTCCTTCCGAAAGCTCACTCATTAAACTTCGAATAGCTCCCTTCTTCGAATTTAATTACTTTGACTAACAAATTGTCCCCTAGGATTAATGTGTTTGTTCTTGAAATTATTTTTTGAATGAAAAAACACTTAATCCTAAATTTACCATTAACGGGAAGCACTTTAACTAATCATAAATGACATTCACTTTCTCCCATTTACTTTTATTCGTTTAACACGTTTCCCATGATCTACAGTCTCTCTCTTCCACCACTTTACCTTCTTCAGAAAGTTACCTCCCTTTTTGAATTCCCTTCTGCAACAACGGCTAAAAACAACTCTTCTTCTTTAAATTAAATTTTCTTACCGTCTTCTCATTTCCTGAATTCTTACTTTCTGAAACACTAATTATTTTTCCTCCTCTAAACTCTCTGTTTTGCAACTTTAATCTCTCCATCAATTTCTCAATTTACTCATCAATGGCTTCCCCTTCAACTCATGCTACTGCTCAAAATAAGGGCAAAGGCCTTATGGTTCATAACCAAGTTCCTCCAACTTTGCAAATACTCAACTAGATCAATGATGAGATCATCGAAGACCCCCAGCCTCGACTCGATGACACAAGGATTCTCATCCCTTTTACCATTGGTGATGAAACTCACTGTTTCGTTGGCCCTATTCAAACTCTGGAGCGTGCCAACAAACGTCTTCACTTCTTCCCCAATGCACAAGGGGAAGACTTGCTTATCAACCAAAATCACCCCACGAGGAGCCAATTTCTGGACTTGGCACAGTCGCCTCGAATCGGAGAAGAACGCCGCCTGAAGGGCCCTTGGTATCCAAGACCTGCTTCGACTTTCTCACTTCACACCTTCAACTCATCCTTGGATGATTGGGGCATGGTCAATTTTCGGAACAGGACCACAAACAATTTCCACCTTTCCTATGGAATGATTGGCCTTTCTCTACTCGATGTGGTCGCTATCATTGGCCTCCCAGTTAGTTTTTCTGAACTGACTTCTAACGTGCAACCAAATCGAGATTACAAGGTAGTTCATAGGACTTCCTATAGCGATTTTATTACTCAGAACATGGGTCAGGAGAATAAACATGTGACTGATGATGAGCACATTGCATTTCTATATTATTGGCTGAATGCCATTGTCTTCTGCTCTCGAAGTGTTCAAATGCAGAAGCTCTTTCCCCCTCTGGATGCCTTTTTACATGAGAGATATACATTAAATTTGGCCAAGCTAATCCTGGGACACTTATTCGAAGAACTTGGCCACCTAGTCAACTGCCTTCGAAACAATTCTCCGATTAATGTAGGAGGTCCCCTCTAGCTTCTCCAGCTTTGGTTAAATGCAGTTTTTGAGATATTCATGCAAAAGGATGGGGACAATTCATCTAGTAAAAAACATATCAAAGGATTCCGTCTGACCTCTTTTCAACCAAATTTTCAAAATGCTCTGTCGATTGAAGACTATTTCTGGGCTATTTTTTCTCTCTTTCACTCATGTAAAAACTTCAACAATAATGATCTCAATTTCACCCCCTATCTGCGTCGAAACTGTGGTCCTTCATGGCTCGAACGCTTTCTCTTTCCCAATGACGATCAAGAGAACGAGATTGCCAACAAAAATTGGGCAAACTTGCTTACTGTTCAGATAATCCCCACTGGATTGCCTCAATACAAAAAAGAACAATTCAAATCAACTCTCTATGCTCCTCATTATATTGCCAGACAATTTGGTTTCTCCTAAACCATTCCAGTTCCTCTTCCTCGAAACAGTCGACATGTTTGTCACGTCAAGTTGGTTTCAAAGGAACAACTTGAACTCTGTCTTTCCACCAACCAACAGCAAAAAGAAAACTACACTCACCTTATTTTTTTAGCACAGTTCATACATAACCAAATCTTACTTCAACTGGGGGACTACATATTTTTCCAAATATAGTCGCACCTTTGATAAGATAAAAAACTCTGCCATCAGGACCATTCCAACTACTGAAAGTTCACCAAAAAGAACTTCGAAAAGAAGAATTGAGGCTGCAGCACAACCAAGACAACCACAAAAGAAAATTTGAAAGGCTTCTATAATAACCTCTAAAAGGGTAATCTTTCAATCAAACTTTTCTAAACATCTTTCAATCATTTTTGTTTGGACACACCTTGATTTCGAATCTTTCTTTATTACCAGGTTTAATCATCAAGTGAAAGCTCCCCAGAAGAAAGTGAGCAGTCAGCAAAAAATATTTTTGCTGCTTCTTCCGATTCGAACAATGACTCAGCAATCGAAACAATTCCTCCACTAATTCGGAAAAAATCAACCCAAGTAATTCTATGTCAATTTCGAATATGATGAATTAATTGGAAAAATATGACCTGCTAAATGTCTTATTTCAGGCTAAAGCAACTGCTCAATCCACATCTACTTCTCCATTTGCTTTCGGTCAATCAACACAACAAGACCAACCAAGACCAGAGCAACAAGAATTCCATTCATAAGCTCAAACCATAATATCTAATGAACCCATACAAGTTGTTTTGTCAACACCTATTGAAACTCAAGTGGTCGACCTGACTCAAGAACAGCTCTCACCACAAAACCAAGGCATCGACAATCCTCCATCTCCAACTCAAGTTGATTCCCTTAATAGGTCTCCTGTTACCCATGTCTCTGATTTACCCACTCAGGATCCAGGGACTGTCCTTTCTCCTAAAAAAATTCCAAGCCCAAACAAAAACATCGAGCCTTTTACTTCACATGGCCCAAAACCATCATTCAAGATTCCTAACATTACTTCTTAACCTTCTGATGCTGATCTTGCTGAGTTAGTTGCCTTTTTGACACAAATCGTTCAAAAAGATGAAGTACCCATTTTGACTCCAACTCCTGTAGGCCCTTCTACATCTTGCCTTCCCTCAGAACTCAATCGGTATACTTTCGAACAATTAAGCAATCTTCTAGGGCTTCTAACACATGCCCCCTTGGAATGGACTAGTCAAACGAACCTGAATCTCTCCTTTATGACATTTTGAGTTCTTCACTCGAATTCCAGGTTCCTCCCCAGTTTTCAATTATAATAAAGAATTTCACAAAAATTTTAAATGATTATATCACTGCTCAAGACAAGTTGCAAGAGTCCAAGGAGAAAGTGGCTAAAATTAAGGCCGAATCAGAAGAAATTAATAAAGTTCTTCAACCACTAAGAACTTCATATAAATAATATGATTTGAGGATTACTCAAGCCTTCAATGCTCAAGCCTACTATGGCAAATAGGAGGAAGAACTTGAAGTAGAACTGGTCAGAATCGAACAAACACTAGCTAAGATTCGAAAAAGAAAAGCTGACTTAGCTATCCCTTTGACCAAAGTTCAACATAAACACCAAGCAATCTTCAAGGAACTTCGCATTGCAGAAGGCAAACAAGAAGAATCCAACAAACAACTTGAAAAGGCTCATCGTGAGGAATATGAGCAAGTCAAAATGCTTTCTTTCTTCGATAGTGATAGAGTTCAACTTCATTCTGAACTAGCAGAACTTCTGGCTCTGTCGATTCCACCTAGTTAGAACACTTTTATGTGCTCTTACTTTTGTGTGCCTTGGACACTTTTATATATAATGACTCTTTATGTGCTCTTACTTATTTATTTATACTACTAATCTTGATTTAGCATACATCAATATTGTTTCAAGTATTTTTTATTTATCGAATTAATCACCTTTCCAAAATCGATATCTTTAATTCGATATGCATTTCCAGAATACAACTCAACAACTTGAAAAGGTCCTTCCCAAGTATGGGACCACTTGCCAAGGAATCTTGATTTCTTTTCCATTGGTAATACAACTTTTAAAACCAATTCTCCTATACTGAAACATTTCTCTTTTATTCGATGATTATAATTTCGAGCAATACTTTCTTTTTGTCGAATCATTTTTTCGAGTGCCAAAATGCATTCTGAGTTTAAATCATTCAACTCATCATACATTGCATTCCAATAATCATCAACTGGCCAAGTCATCTTGCCTTAAAATTCTCAACGTATTGAGGTTAATCTCTAATGGTAAAACTGCGCCATGACCATACACTAATTTATATGGAGAAGTACCTGTTGACCCTCTTGGTGATTTTCAATAGGCCCACAATACTTAACTCAAAGTTTCATGCCAAGTTCGAGGTCTACTACCAATTTGTTTCTTGATCAAATTGATCAATATTTTATTCACTGTCTCGACTTGCTCATTGGCCTGCACATAATATGGAGTCGAAGTAACCATATTAATGTTTCTCGAGGCTGTAAAATTCTTAATTTGCTGACCAGTGAACATAGTCCCTTAATCAGTACTCAAGGTTTGTGGAATTCTAAATCGATGGATTATGTGTTCCTCGATAAAATCTATCAGTTTATTTTGTCCAGCCTCCATTAAAGGAATAGCTTCAACCCACTTCGTGAAATAATCAATTCCTACCAAAATAAATTTATGATTTTTCGACAAAGGAGGGTGTATCAATCCAATTAGATCTAAAGCCCATCCTCGGAAAGGCCATGGTTTAATAATCGATTGTAATTCAGATGCTGGTATCTGTTGTACCACTCCATGACGTTGGCATTCTTGGCATGCTTTCGCATAATCGATGCAATCATTAATCATAGAAGGCAAATAAACGTGATTTTGAAGTAACACCCATTTCATTTTCATCCCAGCCTGATGGGCCCCACATATACCTCTGTGAACTTCCCTTAAAGCAATATCCTTATCGGCTTGCCTTAAACAACTCGAAAGACTTCCATCAATTCCTTTCTTATATAACTCTTCAGCCATCAATACAAGGTTCATTGCTATCAACATTACTTTCCTATCAACTCGAACATTGGGATCTTTTAAATAATCGGCAATGGGTTTCCTCCAATCATCATCTTCCCATTCATCTAAACACAAAGCCTCACTTTCATCGATAGGCACTAAAATCTGACGAATTTTTGCCAGTTTTCTTAGTGTTTCTGGGTATATCTTATATCTCAAAGCAATTTGCGCCAACTTATTAGCAATTTTATTTTGAATTCTTGGAATATGAACTAATGAAACTTTCCAGAAAGAAGTGAACAACTTCCATGCCATTGTTAAATACTTTTGCAACTTCTCATTGTTACATTTAAACTCATTTGATAACTATTTCAAAACTAACTGAGAATCCCCAAGGATTTGAACTTCTGAAGCCCCTCTTCCAATCAAGATTTCGAGGCCTAATATTAAAGCCTCATACTCAGCCACATTATTCGAACAATGGTATTTTAATTCAAACAAAAATTCCGATGGAACCCTGTCTGGTAAGATAATTAAAATGCCTACCCCAACACCATCTTTATGTTTTGAGCCATCAAAATATAATTTCCAATAATCAACATGAACATCGATTATGTTTGCCCCCTGGTCATTAAGATTTTTTGAATGGTCTACTAGAAAATCTGCAATGACTTGACCTTTCACAGCCTTTGCTAAGACATATTGCAGATCAAATTCTGTTAAAACCAACATCCATTTCCCTAATCGTCCTCTCAATATTGGATAAGTTAGCATATATTTAACTAGATCAATTTGTGCAATAACTTTCACAAGTTTGGCAACTATATAGCATTTCAGCTTTGTGCAAGCATAATAAAGAGACAAACACAATTTTTCAATAGGTGAATACCTTGTCTCTATATCAGTTAATACTTGACTAAGGTAATAAATGACTTGTTTATGTCCATTTTCATCATCTTGAGCCAAAACATACACCCAATCATATTCATGAATGCTGTAATGTATAACTTTAAAGGCTCATGAGGGCGAACATTTACCATTACTAGGGATTTGGACAGATAAGCTTTAATTGACTCGAAAGCTTCTTGATGTTCTTTTGTCCATTCGAACTGTGATTCATTCTTAAGTTCCACCAAAACTACAAATACTCGAGTTCGACCTGAAAGGTTCAATATGAATCTTCAAAGAAAATTAACCTTCCCAAGGAAGGACTGCACTTCTTTTTTCGATCTAGAAGGAAATAACTCCAAGATCGCATTGGCTTTGTTCTTATCAATAGCAACTCCCTTTTTATGGACAACAAATCCCAAGAAATTTTCTACTGAAATGCCAAATGCGCATTTTAAAGGATTCATTTTTAATCCCTTCTTCTGCATTGTACTGAAAGCCATTCTCAAATGGTCGATGTGTTAGGCTACTGAAATCGACTTAACCATAATGTCATCAATATAAACTTTCATAAATTTTCTAATATACTCATGGAAAATAATATTCATGGCGTGTTGGTATGTAGCACCGACACCACCCACTCATACATCCCTAATGATCTAGGGCATCAAAAAATAGTTTTAGACACATCATCTTCCGAAATGAAAATCTGTTATAGCCCGAATAACTGATGATCAGAATTTTGATAGTATAGAATTTCACTAATGAATTCTCGTTGCAAGTATAGTTTCTAAACCAACAATAATCCTTTCATATAAAAATTGGTTTGTCACAAGCAACAAACCCCTAATAAATCTAATAACCAAAGTATTTAAACCTCGGGTCATCTCTCAAAGGAATTGTAGGGTAGTATTCTTGTTATTGGTTATGAGTTGTATATTTTGGGATTTTGGATAAGAAACATGAAAAGTAAATGGCAATAAAAATCAAATGATAAAGCGGTCTTGGCAAGGTTTGGTGGTCAAGGATCTCTATCCTTATCACTAATCACAATATGATAATTGCATGGATCAATCCCATTAAATCATCCTCTAACTAGTAAAGGAGAATTAAATGAGCTATATCAATCCAAGTCCATAGGTCCTAACTATTCACTAATTGAATTAATGAGAGCTAGAGTCAATGGCTAACAATCATCACTTACTTGGACATTAGTAACTCAAGAATTCCTAAGTTACCATCTCAAGTCAAGAACATAAAATTCTACTCTGATGGTTTATCAGTGGCTAAGAGAAGTGGGGGTTGAATCTTAGCCCCTTTTTCGCTTAGTAACCCTTGCTGTCCTTCAGAACACTTGAGGAGATCTTTCTTGTTTTCTCTCGTGCCTATCCACGAGATTTTTTCCTTTTGTCTCGTGACCAGCCATGAGATATTTTTCAGTTTTGTCTCCTATGCAACAGAATCAGAAAGGGAGTAGAAGAGAGAGAAAATTACACTAAGATATATCCTGGTTCAGCTACAAAGTGCAATGCAGCCTACATCCAGTCTCCATCACAATAATGATGGAATTTCACTATAATCATCTTTGATTACATACACCAATTCTTCCTAGGAACTACCCTTCCTATCCGAGACAAGTTCAGAATCTAAACCCAAAGACTGAACTTGACTTGGTTACTGCCAAGCTTTCAACTGCTAAGTGCTAACCCAACTTGCAAGAAAATTCCCACAGAACCTTGAAATACAACACAGATGTACAAAGGACCTTTAAGGATATCTATGGCTTTTTCTTTTAATTTTGCACTCTCTGCCTTTTTTCGCTCTATGGCTTTTTCTTACAAACCTCACTGTTTGCCTTTTTCTATGAGACTCAAGAAAAACTAAATTAAATAGAAAAATACAAAATGAAGAACATTGAAGGAGAAGAACTTCTGTTAGATTAGGTAGCTATGTGAATACTGTGCCTTGCACTCTCGCTTCTTGCTTCACGCCCTGGCTGTTCTCCCTTATTTATAGAGGGGGAAGCCTCCACAGTTGAAACCATTTAAACCAAGCTAAACTTCTTCTTCGTTAAGAAAATCGGTTGGCCAGAGAGAGAGGAGAGATAACCGAATGCTATATCCAACATGCAATAACCTCTGAGTCTTCCCTTTACACCAAGCTTCATCAATCCGAGCCATCCCTCCTTGCTTGCACTCCAAGAAGGACTCCTAGCCCTTGATGCATCTTGATGCATGACAGTTTCTTATGCTCAAACTTCTGCATCTTCTCCACGTAGCTACAGTAGCTACCTTTTGTGGTAGTTGATCAAAAGCTGAGATAAGTCATCCCTTAAGGATCTTCTTCCTCTGACCGAAATCTTTCTTTTTCATTTTTGGTAAGGAGAGCTTGAGCTTACTTCACCAAATCTTACCCTTATTTGGTGAAGATCTCAACCACAACATACTTTTTGTTTTCTTTTTCTTGCCATCATTGTGATGGTCTTGTTGTTTGCTTCTTCTTCTTTTCGGTAGCTAGTTTTAGCTTCCATGCTTTCTCTGTTGAAATGACCGAAAGAGAAGAAAAAGTAGAGAGAGAAGAGAGATAACTTTGAAATGCTTTTAGTGAAGCTAGGAAAGAGAATGAAATGAATTAATTGTTTCGAAACCCAAGCCTAGAAGCGTGTATAACACTTAAGGTAATCACATCATTTTTCCACTTTCTCTTTCCTATTTCCAATGTCTGAATTAAGTGCAATAGAACATAATTTGAAATCCATCCAAAGATGCATATGACATCCGTGGAAGCATGCATGGATCTCTCTTTCTCATTTTTCAATTTGGACCAAGCTAGTGGATCTCTCCATCAAAGTTGATTTTGGCTAATAATAATCAAATTTGGCCCAACAAGGAGAGTAATAAATCAGCCATAACAATTTCCTTCCAAGGCTAAAAAATTATTCCAATGGGCTTGCTATATTTCAGTCCAATCTGCATCACAAAATTATTTAGTTGAGCACATATGATCAAATTAATAATTTTACAATTAAATATGTTAATAATGTTTGATCATCATCAATTTAAATTAGAGTTTTTCAAACTCATCAATCTCCCCCTTGATGACAAACATTATTAAAAATTGAAATAGAAAGAAATCAAAGATTAGAGTACTCTCTTTGAATACTTGGATTCCTTCCTTTCCAATTGTTACATAGCTCCCCCTTAATGTATGTTATTTTATCAAGGGAAGCTTTACCTGTAACTTTTTGAAATCAAGCTTAAGGCAACTATATTATTCAACATATAAATTTTGAAATGTTGAATGGCTTGATTTATGAGCAGAATTGGATGACAAACAAAACTCATTTGTTATCATATAAATGACTTTCTACTCAATCACACACAAAGCATTTGAGTACATATTAACCAAAAAATATTTTTGATGTTTCAAAAAATGCTATTCAAGACTTTTGAAAATATTTTCCAGCCATCATATCAGAGCAAAATAATTACAGCAAGAAAAACCTTTTTAATCAAGTATGATCATATCAAAACACAGCAAGTATCCAAAATTTATTCACATATCAAAGCTTAAGGAAGCTTCCAAAGAGTAACCACTAATCCCGAATACAGCAAGCATATCCACAAAGATAAATCAAATGCATCAAGCAAGCAAATCACTAAATCACTACAATAAATAATTGAAACAAGGGTGATCATGAATCATAAAAAGATTTCATCCCCTGTTTTCCCTGTTTGTTGTTTGTCTCAATTTCAATTTTTCAGCCAATTCTCCCCCTTTTGTCATCAAAGGGGCAACCTACAAAAAGTGACAAGGATATGCAAAATACCAAAAATATAACTAGCGCCAAAATATCAAAGTATCACAGGTATAAAGTATCCATAATAGCCTACAAAGTATCAAAATAAGCTAAACAAAGCCAGAAATCAACAAAAAACATAGTGGTCAATCATCAGAGAGATTGAATTCTAATTCAGATCCTTCATCCTTTTCAGCAGCCCCCATTTCCTCTTCAAAATTTTACAACATTAGACCCATCCTTTCTTGGCACTTCATCCATGCCTTTTCATTTTTATAGGCTAGCTTGTGGGCAGCCTTGTAAGATTGTACCATCATGTTGGACATGTTAAAAATTCATTGAGAACTTCTCGGATTAATTTTGCCATCTTGGAGGGTTCTGCAGGACGGCTTTCTAGGTCAATGTCAGAGAGCATTAACTTTTTCTCTTTCATGCTTTTACCTGAAGCTCCTCCTCCCTTAATGAATGAGACGTTATTCTCTACAGTTTCATTTGTTAGATCAACTTTAAAAAATTTAAAAATGCTGGTGAGAAATATGCCATAGAAAAGGTTTGCCTTTTTGGTACTCTTAACATATTCCCACATATGCCTTATCATAAGGTCTGCAAAAAAAATTAGAGAGGAAGTAACAATAGCAAAAAGAACAAGAGAATCAGAGACAGTTACTCTGTTGTGTGAGCCACTCTGTGGAGTCAAAATATGAGTAATGATTCTATGCAGCAAAGACTTTTTGGGACCGAGGGCCTTGTGAGTGGGGACGGTGCCATCCATACTAGAAAAGTTCTCACAGATTTGTTGCAGGGCAATCTGGTATGTAACTCTAACCTGAGAGTCTCATTTTTCAGACATGTATGCTCTTAGTCCCTCATTAGTGTAACCCAAGGCAGCACTGATTATTTCCGAGTTCAGAGTCATAAATATATACCCGCTTCACGTAGGAATGAATGGTACCATCGATCAGCCTCATTTCGCATAAAATTCTCGTACCAATCCTGGGTAAACAGGTCTCTGAATATGGAGCAGAAGAGTCCATTTCAGATTCTCAAACAGAGGAGAAAAGTTCATTCCTTTTGCTACAAGTGATTCCAGATTCACCAGGTGTGAGGCACACAAGTGACGTTTCTCCAATACTTCCTTTTGGAACTCATAAGAGGCACACGAATTGAACCTTGTGGGATCAAAGTGTGAATGATGTTTGTTGTATTTATTTTTGAATTCCAATGATTCCAGATTAGCCGGTTCCCTCGTGTTGTGTAACACAAAGCTCTTGGTCTTCTGTGAAATTCGTCCAGGGGTTGCCTTCTTAGGTGGTGAGGGAGGGGTGAAGTGTGAGACTCCTCTTCTTCTTCCATGACTGGTTCCTTGTTTTTTCTAGTTTTTCTTCTTCCTGAGGTTTTCTGGGCTACCACTTTTCTGCGCATTGTGTCAGTTTGTTTGGATGGAGGTGAGTGGGATGAAGAAGATGTGGAGTGTATATGAATGTGTGTGTAGGTTTGATGGGTTGAGAATGGAGGATTTTTGGGTAAGGGGGTTCGACTACTCCTCCTTACTACAACTTTCTTTTTCATGATATGAAGAAGGTGAATGGAGAGGGAAGATGAAGAGAGGGCCGAAGGGAGTGGTGAGTGGAGGGAGGTTAGAGGTGCATTAAATGCTGATTGGAGAGAGATAGTGGAGGGAGTTAATGACCATTAGAAGGCGCCATTATTAACCAAGAAAAGATTTAAAAATTAAAAACTGAAAGATTTGTTCCTAGAATCAAGGGATGAGAGAAGGTTAAAGATTTGATTTGACACACAACTCCTTCCTTTGATAAGACAACCTCCAAAATCATGATTAAAGCAACTTCAAATAGAAAAGGGTCAAACCAAGGTCAAAGAGATTTTTGGGGCCCAAGATAATTAATGTAAGCGCTGTCTCCCCCTGTCTCATGGCCCATACATCATAGCTTGAAATTTGTCTCCTACTTTTTAACGAGACAAAAACACATAGAATCAGAAAATTCACAAGTTATCAATAGAACATAATTCTATCATTCCCAAACTACTTCTCAAAGCACAAAATCTGTCTTCACACAAGGGCTTAGTGAAAATATCCGCAAGTTGATCTTCGGATTTTACAAATTGAATATCAATAGTTCTCTTTTACACATGTTCTCTAATGAAATGATATTTTATTTCAATGTGCTTGGTTCTTGAGTGCAAAACAGGATTTTTTGAAATATTTATGGCACTCATATTGTCACAAAACAAGGGTATACTATTGATCTTTAATTTGTAATCCTCTAATTGAGTTTTTAACCATATTAATTGTGAACAATAAGCGGAGGCAGAGATATATTCAGCTTCGACTGTGGATAGAGCTACTGTAGCTTGTTTCTTACTTAACCACATGTTGGTGTGCTTCCAAGGAAGCAACACATGCCTGATGTGCTTCTTCTATCCACCCGATCTCCCGCATAATCTGTATCACAAAACCCTACTGCAAAAAACTCATCAGATTTTGGGTACCATAGACCATAATCACTAGTTCCCTTAATGTACTTAATGATGCATTTAACGGCTGACAGATGGGATTCTTTTGGGTGAGATTGAAATCTTGAACACACACCCACACTTTGAACAATATCCGGTCTAGAGGAGGTAAGATACATAAGTGATCCGATCATTCCTCTATACCTTGTTTCATCCACATATTTTCTTTTATCATCCTTTTCAAGTTTAGTATTTGGATGCATTGGTGTTCCCATTGGTTTGGAATTTTCTAGGCTAAATTTTTTGATTAATTCTTTAGCATACTTTCTGGTGGATGAAATTGTGATCATCAATAATGGCTCTTTGGTATGTGCATCTGTTAACTCAGCACTTTCTTTCCACAACTTCGCTCAACTAACCAGCAAGTGTACTGGGTCGTCCAAGTAATACCTTACGTGAGTAAGGGTCGATCCCACAGAGATTGTTGGTATGAAGCAAGCTATGGTCATCTTGTAGATCTCAGTCAGGCTGATTCAAATGTGATTGGATTAGATAATTAAAAGATAAATAAAATAGGATAGAAATACTTATGTAAATTAATGGTGGAAATTTCAGGTAAGCGTATGGAGATGCTTGGCCCAGCCTTCAGGAGTTTGAAGCTCGTCACAGTCATTCAATCCTGGAATCCTAATCGGAATACCACAAACAAGGTTAGAATTTCCAGATTCCCATGAATGCCACCATCAATTCTAGCTTATACCACGAAGATTCTGATTAAGGAATCCAAGAGATATGCGCCCGGTCTAAGGTAGAACGGAAGTGGTTATCAGTCACGCACGTTCATAGGTGAGAATGATGATGAATGTCACAGATCATCACATTCATCAAGTTGAAGTAAGGCGAATATCTTAGAACAGGAATAAATCGAATTGGATAGAAAATAGTAGTAATTGCATTAAAACTTGAGGTACAGCAGAGCTCCACACCCTTAATCTATGGTGTGTAGAAACTCCACCATTGAAAATACATAAGCGAAAGGTCCAGGCATGGCCGAATGGCCAGCCCCCAAAACGTGATCAATAATCTCCTAAAATGAATAATAAAATAAAACTGAGACCAAAGATCCCTAATACACTAGTAAAAAGTTCTATTTATACTAAACTAGCTACTAGGGTTTACAGAAGTAAGTAATTGATGCATAAATCCACTTCCGGGGCCCACTTGGTGTGTGCTTGGGCTGAGCTTGATCTATCCACGAGCTGAGGCTTCTCTTGGAGTTGAACGCCAAGTTGTAACGTGTTTTGGTCGTTCAACTCTAGTTCGTGACGTGTTTCTGGCGTTTGACTCCAGAATACAGCATGGAACTGGCATTGAGTGCCAGTTTACGTCATCTAATCACGAATAAAGTATGAACTATTATATATTGCTGGAAAGCTCTGGATGTCTACTTTTCAACGCCGTTGAGAGCGCGCCATTTGGAGTTCTGTAGCTCCAAAAAATCCATTTTGAGTGCAGGGAGGTCAGATTCCAACAGCATCAGCAGTCCTTTGTGAGCCTCCTATCAGAGTTTTGCTCAGGTCCCTCAATTTCAGTCAGAAAATATCCGAAATCACAGAAAAACACACAAAATCATAGTAAATTCTAGAAATGTGAATTTAGCATAAAAAATAATAAAAACATCCCTAAAAGTAACTAGATCATACTAAAAACTACCTAAAAATAATGCCAAAAAGCGTATAAATTATCCGCTCATCACAACACCAAAATTAAATTGTTGCTTGTCCCCAAGCAACTGAAAATAAATTAGGATAAAAAGAAGAGGATATACTATAAATCCCAAAATATCAATGAATATTAATTCTAATTAGATGAGCGGGACTTGTAGCTTTTTGCTTCTGAACAGTTTTGGCATCTCACTTTTTTCTTTGAAGTTTAGAATGATTGGCATCTCTAGGAACTTAGAATTTCAGATGGTGTTATTGATTCTCCTAGTTAAGTTTGTTGATTCTTGAACACATCTACTTTTATGGGTCTTGGCCGTGGCCCTAAGCACTTTGTTTTCCAGTATTACCACCGGATACATAAATGCCACAGACACCTGACTGGGTGAACCTTTTCAGATTGTGACTCAGCTTTGCTAGAGTCCCCAGTTAGAGGTGTCTAGAGCTCTTAAGCACACTCTTTTTGCCTTGGATCACGTCTTTAACCACTCAGTCTCAAGCTTTTCACTTGGACCTGCATGACACAAGCACATGGTTAGGGACAGCTTGATTTAGCCG
>NC_029781.3:19647172-19648587 GCF_000817695.3 Arachis duranensis
TTGTCACCACATCAATATAATTAAACTAAATTCAAGGATAATTTCGAAATTCATGTACTTCTTGTTCTTTTGTATTAAAAAACATGTTTCATTTAAGAAAGGTGAAGGATTTATGGAATTTATTCATAGCTTTAAGACATAGTTACTACATACTAATGATCATGAAGTAGAGACACAAAACATAGATGAACATATAACATAAAAACCGAACAACAGAAAATAAGAGCAAGGAATGAGTCCACTTTAGTGGCGTCTTCTTCTTGAAGGACCAATAATGTCCTTAAACTCTTCTATGTCCCTTCCTTGCCTTTGTTGCTCCTCCCTCATTGCTCTTTGATCTTCTCTAATTTCATGGAGAATGATGGAGTGCTCTTGATGTTCCACCCTTAATTGATCCACATTGTAACTCAAATCTTCTAAGGAAGTGTTGAGTTGTTCCCAATAGTTGTTGGGAGGAAAATGCATCCCTTGAGGCATCTCAAGGATTTCTTGGTGATGAGCTTCCTCATGCGTCTCTTGGGTTCCATGAGTGGGCTCTCTTGTTTGCTCCATCCTTTTCTTAGTGATGGGCTTGTCCTCCTCAATGAGGATGTCTCCTTCTATGATAACTCCAGCTGAGTAACATAGATGGAAAATAAGATGAGGAAAAGCTAGCCTTGCCAAAGTAAAGGACTTATCGGCTATTTTGTAGAATTCATGGGAGATGACTTCATGAACTTCTACTTCCTCTCCAATCATGATGCTATGAATCATGATGGCCCAATCCACAGTAACTTCAGATCGGTTGCTAGTGGGGATGATGGAGCGTTGAATGAACTCCAACCATCCTCTAGCCACAGGCTTGAGGTCCAGCCTTCTTAGTTGAACCGGCTTGCCTTTAGAGTCTCTTTTCCATTGAGCTCCTTCCACACATATGTCCATAAGGACTTGGTCCAACCTTTGATTAAAGTTGACCCTTCTAGTGTAGGGGCGTGCATCTCCTTGCATCATGGGTAAGTTGAATGCCAACCTTACATTTTCCGGACTAAAATCTAAGTATTTCCCCCGAACCATTGTAAGATAATTCTTTGGACTCGGGTTCACACTTTGATCATGGTTCCTAGTGATCCAAGCATTGGCATAGAACTCTTGAACCATTAAGATTCTGACTTGTTGAATGGGGTTGGTTAGAACTTCCCAACCTCTTCTTTGGATCTCATGTCGGATCTCCAGATACTCATTTTTCTTGAGTTTGAAAGGGACCTCAGGGATCACCTTCTTCTTGGCCACAACATCATAGAAGTAGTCTTGATGGGCTTTGGAGATGAATCTTTCCATCTCCCATGACTCGGAGGTGGAAGCTTTTGTCTTTCCTTTTCCTTTTCTAGAGGATTCTCTGGCCTTAGGTGCCATCAATGGTAATGGAAAAACAAAAA
>NC_029781.3:19648839-19657612 GCF_000817695.3 Arachis duranensis
TGGGTTTGGGTGGGAAAGATTTTTGAATTTTGAAGGTAGGTGGGGTTTATGGGGAAGAGTGGATGGATGTGAGTGGTGAAGAGGGTAATTGGGAAGAGAGATTGAGGTGATTGGTGAAGGATTTTTGGGAAAGTGTGTTATAGGATTACTTAGGAGGTAAGGTGGAAGTATGTTAGGTGGGGATCCTGTGGGGTCCACAGATCTTGAGGTGTCAAGGATTTACATCCCTGCACCAATTAGGCATGTAAAATGCCTTAGCATACCATTCTGGCGTTTAAACGCCGAAGTGGTGCACGTTCTGGGCGTTCAACGCCCATGTGTAGCATGTTTCTGGCGTTGAATGCCAGTTCCATGCTTGTTACTGGCGTTCAGCGCCAGCTTTCCTTAGGGCACATTCCTGGCGTCCAAACGCCATAATGTTGCTTGCTTCTGGCGTTCAGCGCCAGATCCATGCTTTGTTCTGGTGTTGAACACCAGCCAGATGCTCCTTACTGGCGTTTAAACGCCAGTAAGTCCTTCCTCTAGGGTGTGATTTTTCTTCTGCTGTTTTTGATTCTGTTTTTAATTTTAATATTTTTTTCGTGACTCCACATGATTATGAACCTAATAAAACATAAAAGAACAATGAAAATAAAATAAAACTAGATAAATAAAAATTGGGTTGCCTCCCAACAAGCGCTCTTTTAGTGTCACTAGCTTGACAGTGGGCTCTCTTGGAGCCACAAAGGTGATCAGGTCAATGTTGTGGACTCCCAACACCAAACTTAGAGTTTGGATATGGGAGTTCAACACCGCTTGACAGTGGGCTCTCATGGAGCCTCACAGATATTTAGAGTTTGGTTGTGGCCTCCCAACACCAAACTTAGAGTTTGATTGTGGGGGCTCTGTTTGACTCTGTACTGAAAGAAGCTCTGCATGCTTACTCTCCCTTGTTACAGAAGGATAGCCGTGTGCCTTAAACACAAGGTAGTCCCCATTCAATTGAAGGACTAATTCTCCTCTGTTAACATCTATCACAGCTTCAGCTGTGGCTAGGAAAGGTCTTCCAAGGATGATGCATTCATCCTCTTCCTTCCTAGTGTCTAAGATTATGAAATCAGCAGGGATGTAAAGGCCTTCAACCTTTACTAACACGTCCTCTACTAATCCATAAGCCTCTCTTACTGACTTGTCTGCCAATTGTAATGAGAATAAGGTAGGCTGTACCTCAATTATCCCTAGTTTCTCCATTACAGAGAGTGTCATAAGATTTATGCCTGACCCCAGGTCACACAGAGCCTTGTTAAAGGTCATGGTGCCTATGGTACAGGGTATTGTGAATTTGCCAGGATCTTGTCTCTTTTGAGGTAAAGTTTTCTGAATTCATGTATCTAGTTCACTAATGAGCAAGGGAGGTTCACTTTCCCAAGTCTCATTACCAAACAGCTTGGCATTCAGCTTCATGATGGCTCCTAGATATTGAGCAACTTGCTCTCCAGTTACATCTTCATCCTCTTCTGAGGAAGAATAGTTTTCGGAGCTCATGAATGGCGGAAGGAGATTTAGTGGAATCTCTATGGTCTCTGTATGAGCCTCAGATTCCTTTAGGTCCTCAATAGGGAACTCCTTCTTATTTGAGAGACGTCCTAGGAGGTCTTCCTCACTAGGATTTTCGTCTTTCTCCTCCCATGTGCGTTCGGCCATATTGATTACATCAATGGCCTTGCACTCTCCTTTTGGATTCTCTTCTGTATTGCTTGGGAGAATACTGGGAGGAGTTTCAATGATTTTCTTACTCAGCTGGCCCACTTGTGCCTCCAAATTTCTAATGGAGGATCTTGTTTCACTCATGAAACTTAAAGTGGCCTTAGATAGATCAGAGACTATGTTTGATAGGTTAGAGGGGCTCTGTTCAGAATTCTCTGTCTGTTGCTGAGAAGATGATGGAAAAGGCTTGTTATTGCTTAGCCTGTTTCTTCCACCATTATTAAAGCCTTGTTGAGGCTTTTGTTGATCCTTCCATGAGAAATTTGGATGATTTCTCCATGATGAATTAAGGTGTTTCCATAAGGTTCACCCATGTAATTTACCTCTGCTATTGCAGGGTTCTCAGGATCATAAGCTTCTTCAGAAGCTGCCTCTTTAGTACTGATGGATGCATTTTGCCATCCATTCAGACTTTGAGAAATCATGTTGACTTGCTGACTCAACACTTTGTTCTGAGTCAATATGGCATTCAGAGTATCAATTTCAAGAACTCCCTTCCTTTGAGGCGTCCCATTATTCACGGAATTCCTCTCAGAAGTGTACATGAATTGGTTATTTGCAACCATGTCAACAAGTTCTTGAGCTTCTGCAAGCGTTTTCTTTAAGTGAATGGATCCACCTGCAGAATGGTCCAATGACATTTTGGAAAACTCAGATAGACCATAATAGAATATATCTAATATGGTCCATTCTGAAAACATGTCAGAAGGACACGTTTTGGTTATCTGCTTGTATCTTTCCCAAGCTTCATAGAGGGATTCACTATCTTTTTGCTTGAAGGTCTGAACATCCACTCTAAGCTTGCTCAACTTTTGAGGAGGAAAGAATTTATCCAAGAAGGTCGTGACCAGCTTATCCAGGAGTCCATGCTATCTTTAGGTTGTGAGTCCAACTATGTTCTAGCTCTGTCTCTTACAACAAAAGGGAAAAGCATGAGCCTGTAGACTTTAGGATCTACTCCATTTGTCTTGACAGTCTCACAAATCTGCAAGAACTCAGTTAAAAACTGATAAGGATCTTCAGATGGAAGTCCATGAAATCTGCAGTTCTGTTGCATCAAAGCAACTAATTGAGGTTTCAGTTTAAAATTGTTTGCTCCAATGGCAGGAATTGAGATGCTTCTTCCATCAAACTTGGACGTTGGTTTAGTGAAATTACCAAGCATCCTCCTTGCATTATTGTTGTTGGGTTCGGCTGCCATTTCCTTCTCTTGTTCGAAAATTTCAGAAAGGTTGCCTCTGGATTGTTGTAATTTAGCTTCTCTTAGTTTCCTCTTTAGAGTCCTTTCAGGTTCTGGATCAGCTTCAACAAAGATACCTTTTTCCTTATTCCTGCTCATATAAAAGAGAAGAGAAAAAGAAAAAGGAAGAGGAATCCTCTATATCTGGACAAAGAGGATCCTTATTATTAGTAGAAGAAGAAAGGAATAAAAGTGAAGAAGAACCCAAACACAAGGGTGAGGATAGAAGCAGCGATTGGAGATGAAGAGAGGTGAAGAGAAGTGTTAGCAAATAAATAAATAAATAGAAGAAGAGAAGAGAGAGAGAATTTGAAAATAATTTTGAAAAAGTAGTTAATGATTTTCGAAAATTAAAGATGAGATAGAATTAAAATTAAAATTTTAAAACAATTAGTTAATTAATTAAAAAGAATTTTGAAAAAGAGGTGAGATATTTTCGAAAATTAGAGAGGGAGAAGTAGTTAAGTGGTTTTGAAAAAGATAAGAAACAAACAAAAAGTTAGTTAGTTAATTGAAAAAGATTTGAAAATCAAATTTGAAAAGATAAGAAGATAAAAAGATAAGATAAGATATTTTGAAATCAAATTTTTGGATAAGATAAAATTTTTGGAACCTTTCTTAACGAGAAAGTAACAATTTTTGAATTAAAATTTAAAGATTGATTTTTAGAATTAAAATTTTTGAATCAATCACATTAATTGTTAGTGAAGTTTTCAATTTTTGAAATAAAGATAAGAAAAAGATTTTGAAAATAATTTTAAAATTTTCGAAATTAATAAGATAAAAATGAAAAAGATTTGATTTTTGAAAAAATTTTGAAAAGATAGGATTTTTAAAATTGAAAATTTGACTTGACTTATGAGAAACAACTAATTTTAAAATTTTTTGACTAAGTCAACTCAAATTTTCAAAAATTAGGAGAGAAATAAGGAAAATATATTTTTTTATTTTTGAATTTTTAATGATGAAAGATAAAAACAACAAAAATGACTTACAACATGAAAATTATGAATCAAAACTCATGATGCATGCAAGAACACTATAAATGTCAAGATGAACTCCAAGAACACTTTGAAGATCATTATGAACATCAAGAACATATTTTTGAAAAAATTTTGATGCAAAGAAAACATGCAAGACACCAAACTTAGAAATATTTAATGTTTAGACACTATGAATGAAAAAATGCCAAACTTAGAAATCTTTAATGCTTGGACTCTAACAAACGAAAAATGCATATGAAAAACAAGAAAATACACAAAACAAGAAAACATCAAGATCAAACAAGAAGACTTACCAAGAACAACTTGAAGATCATGAAGAACACTTATGAATGCATGAATTTTCGAAAAATGCATAATAATTTTAAAAACATGCAATTAACACCAAACTTAAAAATTGACTCAAGACTCAAACAAGAAACCCAAAATATTTTTGAATTTTTTTCTAATTTTTTTTGTATTTTATTTTATTTTTTTCGAAAAACATATAGGAAAAAGAAAATAAGAAATTCAAAATCTTTAAGAAAAATTCCAGGAATCTTTTAATATTAGCCCAAAGCTCCAATCAAAGGGTTAGACATGGCTTAATAGCCAGTCAGCTTTAGGATGGAATTACATGCATTGTGGTGATTAGTTGAAGACCAATTCCAAAGGAGTTTGAATATGGCTTTGCAGCCAGCCAGGATTCAACATGCTTCATGAAACTCTGGAATCCATTCTTAAATGTTTTGAAGCCATAGAATGATTTATTTTAAAAAAATTTTGAAAATAGGAATAAAAAATTTTTTTGAAAGATTTTTGAAAAGATTTTGAAAAGAAAATTACCTAATCTGAGCAACAAGATGAACCGTCAGTTGTCCACACTCGAACAATCCCCGGCAACGGTGCCAAAAACTTGGTGTTGTTGCCGGATCAGAAAAACTTGGTGCTGTAGTTGCACGTAATTGTAATTCAAATAATCCCCGGCAACGGCGCCAAAAACTTGGTGGACGAAATTGTGATCATCAATAATGGCTCTTTGGTATGTGCATCTGTTAACTCAGCACTTTCTTTCCACAACTTCGCTCAACTAACCAGCAAGTGTACTGGGTCGTCCAAGTAATACCTTACGTGAGAAAGGATCGATCCCACAGAGATTGTTGGTATGAAGCAAGCTATGGTCATCTTGTAGATCTTAGTCAGGCTGATTCAAATTTGATTGGATTAGATAATTAAAAGATAAATAAAATAGGATAGAAATACTTATGTAAATTAATGGTGGGAATTTCAGGTAAGCGTATGGAGATGCTTGTTCCTTCTGAATCTCTACTTTCCTACTGCTTTCATCCAATCCTTCTTACTCATTTTCATGGCAAGCTGTATGTAGGGCATCACCGTTGTCAATGGCTACATCTCATCCTCTCAGTGAAAATAGTCCAAATGCTCTATCACAACACGGCTAATCATCTGTCGGTTCTCAATCAGGTTGGAATAGAATCCAGTGATTCTTTTGCGTCTGTCACTAACGCCCAGCCTTCAGGAGTTTGAAGCTCGTCACAGTCATTCAATCCCGGAATCCTACTTGGAATACCACAGACAAGGTTAGACTTTCCAGATTCCCATGAATGCCGCCATCAATTCTAGCTTATACCACGAAGATTCTGATTAAGGAATCCAAGAGATATGCGCCCGGTCTAAGGTAGAACGGAAGTGATTGTCAATCACGCGCGTTCATAGGTGAGAATGATGATGAGTGTCACAGATCATCACATTCATCAAGTTGAAGTGCAACGAATATCTTAGAACAGGAATAAATCGAATTGGATGGAAAATAGTAGTAATTGCATTAAAACTTGAGGTACAGCAGAGCTCCACACCCTTAATCTATGGTGTGTAGAAACTCCACCGTTGAAAATACATAAGTGAAAGGTCCAGGCATGGCCGAATGACCAGCCCCCAAAACATGATCAATAGTCTCCTAAGATGAATAATAAAATAAAACCGAGACCAAAGATACCTAATACACTAGTAAAAGGTTCTATTTATACTAAACTAGCTACTAGGGTTTACAGAAGTAAGTAATTGATGCATAAATCCATTTCTGGGGCCCACTTGGTGTGTGCTTGGGCTGATCTTGATCTATCCACGAGCTGAGGCTTCTCTTGGAGTTGAACGCCAAGTTGTAATGTGTTTTAGGCGTTCAACTCTGGTTCGTGACGTGTTTCTGGCGTTTGACTCCAAGATGCAGCATGGAACTGGCATTGAGCACCAGTTTACGTCGTCTAATCACGAATAAAGTATGGAATATTATATATTGCTGGAAAGCTCTGGATGTCTACTTTTCAACGCCGTTGAGAGCGTGCCATTTGGAGTTCTATAGCTCCAGAAATCCATTTCGAGTACAGGGAGGTCAGATTCCAACAGCATCGGCAGTCCTTTGTCAGCCTCCTATCAGAGTTTTGCTCAGGTCCCTCAATTTCAGCTAGAAAATACCTGAAATCACAGAAAAAGAGACAAACTCATAGTAAAGTCCAGAAATGTGAATTTAGCATAAAAACTAATAAAAACATCCCTAAAAGTAACTAGATCATACTAAAAACTACCTAAAATAATGCCAAAAAACGTATAAATTATCCGCTCATCACTTTCCTTGGTAAATAAAAGTACCACTAGAAGTTTGTTTAATTTGGAGGCGAAGAAAGAAAGTTAGCTCTCCTATTAAACTCATTTCAAACTCACTAGTCATGAGTTTTCCAAACTCTTCACACAAGGATTCATTGGCCGATCCAAACACAATATCATCCACATAAACTTGAACTAGGAGAATATTATCATTAGATGCTTTAATGAATAAAGTTGTATCGATGGTACCCCTTTGAAAGTGATTTTCCAATAAGAAGGCAATAAGCCTTTTATACCAAGCTCTTAGAGCTTGCCTAAGACCATAAAGAGCCTTAGAGAGTTTAAAAATATGATTTGGAAATTTTTTATTTTCAAAACCGGGGAGTTGTGCCACATACACGTCTCTATCAATAAAGACATTAAGAAAAGCACATTTAACATCCATTTGAAACATTTTAAAACCCTTATGGGCAGCATAGGCAAGAAGCAACCTAATTGCTTCCATTCTAGCTACCGGAGCAAAAGACTCATCAAAATCTATTCCCTCTTCTTGATCGTAACCTTGGGCCACTAATCTAGCCTTGTTACGAACAACTTTTCCATCCTCACCAAGTTTATTTTTAAAAACCCATTTAGTACCCGTAACCTTCTTACCATCCGGATGGGGTACTAGTGTCCAAACCTCATTTTTGTCAAATTGAGCCAGCTGCTCTTGCATAGCTTTGACCCAAGAGGGATCTTCAAGAGCTTGCTTCACATTGTTGGGCTCCATTTATGACAAGAGAGCAAAGTTGCTTGGTTTGGATTGCCTTTTGGATGAGGATCTTGTTGTTACACCTTGTGAGGGATCACCAATGATAAAGTCATGAGGATAACCCCTCATAGACTTCCACTCCCTTTGTTTTTGAATGTGTGTTGAGCTTTGCTGAGCTTCTGTGGGTTGTTCTGTTCCAGTGTCTCTTGCTGATTCAGGAGACAAAACATAAATGTCTCCTCCATTCTGACGAGACAAAATTGGGCAGACAGATTCTTCATTTTGAACAGACTTGGGATTTTCTTCATTGGTTTCTTTATTGACAACTTCTTCACAATCTAAATCATTTTCTATTACAGTAATGGGAATTGAATTAGAATCACAAAAAGATATATGTATGGATTCCTCTATGGTTCTATGTTCTTTGAGGTAAATTCTATAAGCTTTGCTAGTGGTGGAGTTTCCAACAAACATTCCCTCATAAGATTTTGGATCAAATTTACCAAGATTTTCTTTGTTGTTAAGTACAAAACATTTGCATCCAAAAACATGAAAATACTTAAGATTAGGAGGGGTTCATTTCCATAGCTCATAAGGAGTTTTCTTCAACCCTTTTCTAATGATGGTCCTAATCAAAATATAACAAGCTGTATTTACAGCTTCAGCCCATAGAAATTTTGGAACCTCATTTTCACATAACATAGCCCTAGTCATCTCTTGAAGGCTTCAATTCCTTCTTTCAACAACCCCATTTTGTTGAGGTCTTCTTGGGCATGAAAAGTTATGAGTAATTCCAAAATCATCACAGAATTTTTCGAAGTCTTGGTTTTTAAATTCTTTTCCGTGATCACTGATGACAAGTCATCTTAGCCTAGTTTCACTAGTCTCTTTCTTTTGTTTTTAATTGAATTATGCACTTTCTTGAGGCCTAAGCAAGCTAATTTGGGTAGATTTTCATGCTTCCTTTGATTGAACAACCATAGATAAATTCATGCTATTTCATGAGATTTGATGCCATAATGGTTGCATATTAGGATAGAATGAATATCTCATGATTTTGAGCATAGCTTTGATGTGTTTGGTTGGTTAATGATAGGTGAAGAAAGCTTGGAGAAAGGTTGAAGTAAGAAGGAATGGCTAGAAGCAAAGAGAGGACAATGAAACAAGTGAAATTGAACCAGGAAGCATAAAGTTGGATTTGAAGTTAGCCCTCAAACTTTTGCACAAACTTTTGGGTGAAAAGTTAGCCTCAAAGTTAGCCCCCTAACTTGGAGGCTAACGTGAGAATTGGAAAATCACCCCAGGGCTACTCAACGTTTGCGCCAACGTTAGCCCCCTAACTTGGAGGCTAACGTTGGCATGAAAAATTTGTCCATGGGCTCCTCACGTTTGCGCCAACGTTAGCCCCCTAACTTTTGGGCTAACGTTGGC
>NC_029781.3:19658063-19659158 GCF_000817695.3 Arachis duranensis
TGTTCTTGTTGGATCTAGGAAGGCATTGAGATCTAGACTTGGTTTTCTAGTCTCTGGGTCCTGGATCTAAATTCCCAATTTACATTCTGTTTACTGCTTTCCATGTTCATTTACTTCTCTGCTTCAAGATCTGATTTCATCCACACCCTCTTCTACTTCTCTACTTGATGCAATTTACTTTTCCTTGTTTAAATTCTGCAAATCCAATCCCCAATCCCCTTTACATTTCAAGCCATTTACAATTCTTGCACTCTAAGATTTTGCAATTTATATTTCTTGCAATCTAAGTTTTTGCCATTTAATTTCTTGTTATTTAAGATTCAGCAATTTATTTCCTGTTCTCTTTACTTTCAATGCAATTTAAATTCTGCAAATCACCAATCACTCAACCAAATCTTGATTCGCTTGACTAAATCAACCACTAAACTAAAATTGCTCAATCCTTCAATCCCTGTGGGATCGACCTCACTCCCGTGAGTTTTTATTACTTGATGCGGCCCGGTGCACTTGCCGGTTAGATTTGTGTGTTTTGGGAGAAATTCATTTTTCTGCAAAAATACTCATCAAGTTTTTGGCGCCGTTGCCGGGGATTGATTAGATTGACAATGATTAAGTGAGGTGGTAATTTAGATCAAGCACTTTTTCTTAATTTTTGATTAACCCACTAACTGTTTGATTTTTTGCTTAAACTAACTAAAACTTCAATTTAGCAGTAGATTGAAGTATCACTGGTTTGTGCATTTCTCATGTTATGCTTGTATGTCAGGTACAAGAAGAAACACACTGGATTTTCATGAACAAGATGAAAGAACTCTCAGGAGGTTAAGGAGAGCTGAAAGAGGGAAAAATATTGTTGGAGAAGAGGAATCAGACGAAGAATTTCAAGAGATGGAGGAACATTCAACTAATCCACCAGGTGGAGCAGACAACAACAATGACAACCCACCTCAGAGGAGAGTTTTGGCTTCCTATACCTTTGCCAATCCTAGACATTGTGGAAGCAGCATCTTGGCTCCAAATGTCAATGCAAACAATTTTGAACTTAAGCCACAACTCATCACTTTGGTTCAGAACAATTGCTCTTTTGGTGGAGGA
>NC_029781.3:19659348-19663803 GCF_000817695.3 Arachis duranensis
GACAGCATCAACAACTGGGATGATTTGGTAACCAAGTTCCTTGCCAAGTTTTATCCACCTCAGAGAATTATAAGGTTGAAGGCTGAGGTACAAACATTCACACAAATGGAGGCTGAACCTATTTATGAGGCATGGGAGAGGTACAAGGCTCTAGTCAGAAAATGCCCCCTGCCATGTTTAATGAATGGGAGAAGCTGCAAAACTTCTATGAAGGCTTAACATTGAAATCCCAGGAAGTTTTGGATCATTCGGCTGGAGGTTCCTTGCAACTCATGAAAACTGCAGAGGAGGCTCAAGAACTTATTGATATGGTGGCTAACAACCAATATTTCTTTGCTCATCAAAGAAGCCGCCAACCATCACAAAGAAGAGGAGTAATGGAGCTAGAAGGAGTGGATTCAATCCTGGCTCAAAACAAATTAATGCAGCAGCAAATTCAACAACAATTTGAGCAAATGACCAAGAGGATTGATGGCCTCTAAGTTGCAGCAGTTAACACTAGCCAACCATCAACCACATGGGGGCAAAATGAAGAAACTCAAGAGGAGCAACAGCAGGAACAAGTCCAGAGTATGCATTCAAGTCCAAATGAATTCTATGGTGATACTTACAACCCCTCATGGAAGAATCACCCCAACCTCAGATGGGGAGACACTCACAACCAAAACCAACAACCATGGCAGAGGAACTCAAACCAAAACAACCCAAGAAACAATCAAAATTTCAACCAGCAGCAAACAAACCAAAATACTTATAGAAAACCTCAAAACAACTACCCCAATATCAACCAGTACCAACCCACTAACCAACCTACCAACCAAAATGCTTATCATCCACCACCCACAGCTCATAACCCACCACAAGCACCACCTGAACCTCAAAGACTCACCAACTTGGAGACCTTGGTAGAAAAAATGATGAAACACCAGGAAATAACAAACAAAAACCATGAAGCATCACTAAAAAGCCTAGAGAGGCAGATTGGACAACTCTCCAAGCAAATTTCTGTTGAGAGACCTTCAAGCTCACTGCCTAGTGACACAATCCCAAATCCCAAGGAGGAATGCAAGGCAATGAAATTAAGGAGTGGGAGAACATTGATGAGTAACAGTGACACTACAAAGAAGCAAGCAGAGAGCATCAAAGAACCAACAGAGGACAAAAAGCAAATGAAGGAAGATGAAGCACTGGATCAAGAGGTGATGACAAACAAAAGCACTGAAAAACCGAAACTCAAAGAACAGGACAACCAGCCACATAGCTCAAGGGAAATGACTCAGGGACAGCAGCAAATAGGAAAGAGCATCACACCTCCACTGCCATATCCCCAGAGGTTCAACAAAGAGACTAAGGACCAACATTTTCACAAATTCTTGGAAATCTTCAAGAAGCTGGAGGTCAATATTCCTTTGGCTGAAGCACTTGAGCAAATGCCTCTGTATGCCAAATTTTTAAAGGAGCTTATCAATAAGAAAAGAAGTTGGGATGAGAAGGAAATCGTATTACTCACTGAGGAATACAGAATCTTGATTCAAAAAGGGCTTCCTCCCAAGCTTGAGGACCCAGGGAGTTTCTTGTTGCCTTGCACCATTGGGGAAGTGACCATCACTAAAGCAATGTGCGATCTCGGAGCAAGTATTAATTTGATACCGTCCTCCCTGGTGAAAAAGCTGCATATAGAGGAAGTCAAACCAGTACAAATGTCTCTGGAGCTGGTAGATAAGTCAATGGTATACCCCAGGGGTGTAATTGAAAATCTTTTGGTCAAGGTGGACAGTTTTATATACCCTGCTGATTTTGTGGTTCTAAATTCAAACGAGGATGATGGTGACTCTGTTATACTGGGAAGGCCATTCTTGGCCACTGCTAGAGCTATCATAGACATAGAGGAAGGGGAATTAACCCTCAGGATGCATGATCAGAGTGTCACTCTGAAGGTACTACCAGAGGCACAATTTAGCAAGGAGAAGAAAGACTATATGAAAATTGACAAGGGAGAGTCACAGTTGAAGGAAGAAAATGACAAGAAGAGTCAAGGCAACATCCCAAAGATAAGAGTTGTACAGATTGATGAAGGAGCCCAAGAGGACATTGGAGTATTAGCCACTGAGAAGAAAGGTCCCCAAGTGAAACCCAAGGCCAGAAAAGAAAGATCAACAAAAGGAAAGATGAAATGCAGAAACAAGACAAAAAGGGGTTGGAAGAACAGGAAGATCCCAACAGAGGGGCTGTCCAAAGGTGACAAAGTGCAACTGATATATCAACAGTTGGGGGCAAACCAACAAACTGAGGACTACTACACTGTCAGCAACATACTCTCATTAGAGCATGCTGAAATTGAACACCAGAAAACAAAGAAGAGAATCACAGTCAGGGGAGACAAATTGAGGCTCTACAAGCACCAACCACCATAAAAGAAAGCCTCAATGTCAAGCTAGTGACAATAAAAGAGCGCTTGTTGGGAGGCAACCCAACCTGAGGTAATTCTCTTTTCATATCTATTTCAATAAAAAGGGTAACTAGCTTTATCTAGATTGCAAGAAGCTAAGTTTGGTGTTGCACATCAAGACAATCTAAGGGAGAATGAAGAATTCTAAGTTTGGTGTTCCACCAAAATCCCATTAAAACACACATTCTCACCTTATGCATAATATGGGCTTCAAACATACTGGATGAATTAGTTAACCATTTTGCTGTTTTCTAGTTTTCAGCCTTATGACTTTTGAGAAAGAAGAAAAAAAAAGAATTTTACACATGGTTAATGAAAACCTTTGGCAAGGTACTAAGTTTGGTGTTCCCACACCAAAGTAAGTTCAAAAAGCCCACAAATAAATCATGCAGATTAATCACTGTTTCTAAGTGCTTGGGGAACAAGCAACTTTCAATATCACTGCAGAATATCATACAAACTTTTGGAGATTTTTAGCATCATCAACCAAAGAGGTGAAAGATGAACATGAAAGTCAGAATGGATGATGATGAGAAGAAGGACAGCAAGTGAACTCCAACAGGTTGTATTGTTAAGTGATTGTTTTACATCAAATATTGCAGTAATTGAAAGTTGGATTATATCCTTATTTGCCCTACCTGTCTGCATAGTGTAGTTTTCTTTATATACCCCTGCCTGCCTGCATAGCATAGCCTTTCTTTATAATTCAATAAGCAAGATGCTTGATTATTCACAACATTCTTATCTTCAAAACTTGTTTGCACTCAATTTTAAAGAATGCATCACATGAAAGTTCTTTGAAAAGAAGGATTGAGGAATAAAATCAGTTTTTGAGGCAAGCAAAAGATTAGGAGAAGTGGTGGTTCTAGTAGTATGATCATGTATTGAGGTTGCATGCTTGTGAAAACTTGCATGGGAGCTCATAGGCAGGATATGAAGTTCAAAGAAGTATTGTGGAGATTCTCAAAAATCAATTGATCCGAGAAGCAGCAACCAAAACAAAAAGAAAAGAAAAGAAAATACAAAAACAAAAAGAACATGGCCCAAGGCTCTGAGCATCAATTACTAGGCAGAAAAAAGAAAGAAAGAAACAAAAACTCAAAGAGTTACTATCCTAGTAAATGCTTGTGGTTGAAGTGTGTCAAGGAAAGAGGCTTGAGCAAGTAAATCCTTAGGGGTGCTTTAACACCTAATACCTTAAAACCAACTGGTTTAGGAGTATTGATTGAAAACTTATCTAAAGAGCCGCCTTGAGACATGACACTTAGAGTCGAGGTCAAAGCACAGAAACTATAAGCTGCTTCAAGGTGATTACATATAAAGAGATCTCTATGATACCATTCGGATGAAAATCCTAAGACCTACGACTCCCAATATGTAAGGACTAGTGAGCACTGAAATCCTTGCATGAGCATATAATTTAGAGTTCACCCCACTGATTCTTAATCACTTCACTCACTGTTTTCTTTTGTTTTTAATTGAATTATGCACTTTCTTGAGGCCTAAGCAAGCTAATTTGGGTAGATTTTCATGCTTCCTTTGATTGAATCAACCATAGATAAATGAAGGCAATTTCATGAGGTTTGATGCCGTAATTGGTGCATATTAGGATAGAATGAACATCTCATGATTTTGAGCATAGCTTTGATGTGTTTGGTTGATTAATGATAGGTGAAGAAAGCTTGGAGAAAGGTTGAAGTAAGAAGGAATGGCTAGAAGCAAAGAAAGGACAATGAAACAAGTGAAATTGAACCAGGAAGCATAAAGTTGGATTTGAAGTTAGCCCTCAAACTTTTGCACAAACTTTTGGGTGAAAAGTTAGCCTCAAAGTTAGCCCCCTAACATGGAGGCTAACGTGAGAATTGGAAAATCACCCCAGGGCTACTCAACGTTTGCGCCAACGTTAGCCCCCTAACTTGTAGGCTAACGTTGGCATGAAAAATTTGTCCATAGGCTCCTCACGTTTGCGCCAACGTTAGCCCCCTAACTTTTGGGCTAACGTTGGC
>NC_029781.3:19664081-19708812 GCF_000817695.3 Arachis duranensis
TTTTTTTAGTTTTCCTTTTAGTTTTTCATAATAGTTTTCGGAGAGCTTTGGATATTGAGTGATCTTTAATTTCTTAGTCTCGGGGAAGGAGAACTCACTTCTCCTCCTCTTAGTTTTATTGTTTTCAATTTCAATTACTTTGTCTTGGATCTTGGGTTGGAGAATTGAAGGAATTCTGTTTCAATCTCATCCTTGGATCTCTCTGTTTCTTTACTGCATAATTGAGTTTAAATTTCTGTTAATTGCTCTTCATCTACTTTCTTTGCAATTTACAATTTCCTTGCAATTGTTCTTGTTGGATCTAGGAAGGCATTGAGATCTAGACTTGGTTTTCTAGTCTCTGGGTCCTGAGATCTAAATTCCCAATTTACATTCTGTTTACTGCTTTCCATGTTCATTTACTTCTCTGCTTCAAGATCTGATTTCATCCACACCCTCTTCTACTTCTCTACTTGATGCAATTTACTTTTTCTTATTTAAATTCTGCAAATCCAATCCCCAATCCCCTTTACATTTCAAGCCATTTACAATTCTTGCACTCTAAGATTTTGCAATTTATATTTCTTGCAATCTAAGTTTCTGCCATTTAATTTCTTGTTATTTAAGATTCAGAAATTTATTTCCTGTTCTCTTTACTTTCAATGCAATTTAAATTCTGCAAATCACCAATCACTCAACCAAATCTTGATTCGCTTGACTAAATCAACCACTAAACTAAAATTGCTCAATCCTTCAATCCCTGTGGGATCGACCTCACTCCCGTGAGTTTTTATTACTTGATGCGACCCGGTGCACTTGCCGGTTAGATTTGTGTGTTTTGGGAGAAATTCATTTTTCCGCAAAAATACTCATCAATCACTTCTTAAATGGGCAACTTTTAAATCTTTTTCATTTTGAATTCTTTTGTAAAGGGTTGAAAAAGCATGAAAAGCATCTTTTTTATGAGCAAGAAAAAGTACTCAACCGAATCTAGAGTAATCATCCACCACCACTAAGCCATAGTATTTACCTCCTAAACTTTGAGTTCTTGTTGGTCTAAAAAGATCAATGTGTAACATCTCTAATGGAATCTTGGTTGAAATTCCATCTTTTGTTTTAAAAGAGGATTTTACTTGTTTGCCTAATCACCAGTAAGATCCTTATCAAACTAAATATTTGGAATTCCTCTTACCAAGTTTTTCTTAACTAGCTTAGAAATTTGGTCCATGCTAGCATGAGCTAATTTCTTATGCCATAGCCATTTTTCAGATTCAAGAGAGGTAAAACATGCTACTTTTTTATCTTTCAAGTCCTTAAGAGTCAATCCATATATGTTATTACACCTTTTAGCCTCAAACAAAATATCCCCAGATTTTTCACATATAACTAAACACATAAACTTTCTAAAAACAACTTCAAAACCTAGATCACACAATTGGCTAATACTAAGTAAATTATGTTTCAAGCCATCAACAAGAAGAACATCATTTATAGAAGATGAGAAACTTTTACCAACTTTTCTAATGGCCACTATTTTTCCTTTACCATCATCACCAAAAGTGACAAACCCTCCATCATACTCATCAAGCTTTATGAAGAAGGTTGCCTTTCCGGTCATATGCCTAGAGCATCCGCTGTCCATATACCACATATTATCCTTCCGCTTGGATGCTAGGCAAACCTACAAAATGAGCTCAAGTGACCTTAGGTATCCAAATCTTCCTGGATCCTTTCACGTTAAACCATCTTCTATGTCCCAAGCCATTGTAGTCAAAAACAACTTTGTAAACTTTGTCACCAATCATTCTTTCACCAAAAAAACATTGGATAGGAAAGTGGCCATTTCGGTTGCATAGTTTACAAAATTTTGGAGTTGCTATTTTGTTAAAGCTTGTTGGGTTTTGAAACCTTGTATCATTTGAAGATGAGGCTATGTTTTCAAAATAAGGTTTTTTAACAGATTTGAAATTCTTGTGAAACCCCAAGCCAGCTTTATCATACAATGGTTTTTGACTAGCCAAGATTTGATTTAAATTTTTAGAACTTTGAGTGAACTTGGCTGAGTCGTTTTCAAGATTTTTGATCCTTTTCAGAAACTCTTCATTTTCTTTAAAACAGTTTACATATGCAACAACAGAATGATCACTTTCACAACTTCTAAGTTGAGCTTTCAACTGCTTGTTTTCTTCAACAAGTTCAACAGTAGTTTCGGCCTCCCTTAGTTTTTCTTTAAGAAAACCATTTTCAGCTTTAAGAATGGTGATTTGCTGTTCAAGATCTTGGTTATCAAGCAAAAAACATCTAATTTTTTCAGAAAGGTGGTCTATCATAAGATGAAGATCTTCAGTGTTAGGGTTATGAAAGACTACCTGTTCAATGTGATCTGCCATGAGACAAGGTTGGGACTTGGTCTTTGATTCTTCATCATCATCTGAGTCATTTTCCAAGTCTTCCCATGAAGCCATCAGTCCCTTTTTCTTTCCTTTCTTTGGCTTGTCCTCCTTCTTCAACTTAGGACAATCAGATTTAAAATGCCCAGTCTCTTTGCATTTGTAACATGTAACCTTGCTGAAATCTTTCTTTTGTTTTCTTGAGCTACTTCCCTTACCTCTTTCCTTGAACTTCACCATTTTTTTGAATTTTTTGGCAAACAACACAAATTTATTTTCAGAGAAATTATCACTGGATTCATCATCCAGGGGGTTAGTAACAGATGTAAAAGCAATTCCTTTCTTTTTTGAATCTTTTTTCAAATAAGTGTTTTCGAAAGCAAGTAAATTTCCTCTCAAGTCATCATATGTCATGGAATCTATACTACTACTCTCAGATATGATTAATGCTTTAGTTTCCCACTCTTTAGTGAGACATCTCAAAACTCTTCTCACAAGCACAGAATCAGGATACGTGATTTTCATAGCATCTAAGCCAACAATGATGATGTTGAATCTTTTGAATAGTTCATCAATAGATTCTCCTTCCTTCATTGCAAATATTTCATACTTTCTGTTCAACTATCTATCTGGGTCTTCTTCACTATGGTGGTTCCTTCATGGGTTATTTGAAGTTTGTCCTAAATTTCATTTGTCGTTGTGCATCGTGATACCCATCGATATTCCTCGAAACTGATAGCACAGTTGAGCAGATTGATAGCCTTGGCATTGAGCTCCACCTTCTTTCTGTCTTCTTCGGTCCAGGCTGCTTCAGGTTTGAGAGAGATTACTCCTTCTGCACTTGTGGTGGTTGGAAATTGAGGACCCTCCAGGATAATTTTCCAAAGTCTGTAGTCTACTGTTTGCACAAAAATCTTCATTCTCTCCTTCCAATAGGTGTAGTTTTTTCTATTAAAAAGAGGAGGTATGTTGCTTGATTGTCCTTCTGTCAGGTTGTAGGACACTAGATTAGAGCCACTATTTTCTGCCATCTGGATCTTTTTTCCAAGCTGCAAAGCTTGATCTCTTTGAGACCAAGCTCTGATACCAATTGTTGGTTTATCAGTGGCTAAAAGAAAGGGGAGTTGAATCTTAGCCCCTTTTTCGCTTAGTAACCCTTGCTGTCCTTCAGAACACTTGAGGAGATCTTTCTTGTTTTGTCTCATGCTTAGCCACGAGATTTTTTCGTTTTGTCTTGTCACTAGCCATGAGATCTTTTTCAGTTTTGTCTTCTATGCAACAGAATCAGAAATGGAGTAGAAGAGAGAGAAAGTTACACCAAGATATATCCTGGTTCAGCTGCAAAGTGCAATGCAGCCTACATCCAGTCTCCATCATAATAATGATAGAATTTCACTATAATCATCTTTGATTACATACACCAATTCTCCCTAGGAACTACCTTTCCTATCCGGGACAAGTCCAGAATCTAAAACCAAAGACTGAACTTGCCTTGGTCAATGCCAAGCTTTTAACTGCCAAGTGCTAACGCAACTTGCAAGGAGATTCCCACAGAATCATGAAACACAACACAGATGTACAACGGACCTCTAAAGACATCTATGGCTTTTTTTCAAAATTTTGCACTCTCTGCCTTTTTTCGCTCTATGGCTTTTTCTTACAAACCTCACTATTTGCCTTTTTCCATGAGACTCAAGACAGACAAAATTAAATAGAAAAATACAAAATGAAGAACATTGAAGGAGAAGAACTTCTGTTAACTTAGGTAGCTATGTGAACACTGTGCCTTGCACTCTCACTCCTTGCTTCAAGCCATGCCTGTTCTCCCGTATTTATAAAGGGGGAAGTCTCCATGGTTGAAACCATTTGAACCAAGCTAAACTTCTTCTTCTTCAAGAAAATTGGTTCGACCAGAGAGAGAGGAGAGATAACCGAATGCTATATCCAACATGCAATTACCTATGAGTCTTCCCTTTACACCAAGCTTCATCAATCCGAGCCATTCCTCCTTGCTTGCACTCCAAGAAGGACTCCTAGCCCTTGATGCATCTTGATACATGACATCTTCTTCTGCTCAAACTTCTACATCTTCTTCACATAGCTACAGTAGCTACCTCCTGTGGCAGTTGATCAAAAGCTGAGACAAGCCATCCCTTAAGGATCTTCTTCCTCTGACCAAAATCTTCCTCTTCCATTTTTGGTATGGAGAGCTTGAGCTTACTTCATCAAATCTTACCCTTATTTGGTGAAGATCTCAGCCACAACATACTTTTTGTTTTCTTTTTCTTGCCATCATTGTGATGGTCTTATTGCTTTCTTCTTCTTCTTTTCGATAGCTAGCTTTAGCTTCCATGCTTTCTCTGTTGAAATGACTGAAAGAGAAAAAAGAGTAGAGAGAGAAGAGAGATAACTTTGAAATGCTTTTAGTGAAGCTAGGAAAGAGAATGAAATGAATTAATTGTTTTGAAACCCAAGCCTAGAAGCGTGTAGAACACTTAAGGCAATCACATCATTTTTCCACTTTCTCTTTCCTATTTCCAATGTCTGCATTAAGTGTAATAGAACATAATTTGAAATCCATCCAAAGATGCATATGACATCCGTGGAAGCATGCATGGATATCTCTTTCTCATTTTTCAATTTGGACCAAGCTAGTGGATCTCTCCATCAAAGTTGATTTAGGCTAATAATAATCAAATCTGGCCCAACAAGGAGAGTAATAAATCAGCCATAACAATTTCATTCCAAGGCTGAAAAATTAGTCCAATGGGCTTGCTACATTTTGGCCCAATCTGCATCACAAAATTATTTAGTTTAGCACATATGATCAAATTAATAATTTTGCAATTAATGTTAATAATGTTTGATCATCATCAATTTAAATTAGAGTTTTCCAAACTCATCATACTCTAACATCCTTCCAAGCATTTTATCAAACACTTGGAAGGCATAAAAGGAAAGCATGGTAAATTGACAACAAGAATGAATTCTAACAACAATTAATTGCAAAGAAATTAATAACAACAATCAAGAAAAACACAATTAACATGAATTACCTCAAATTACATTAAAAGAAAATAAGAGGAAGAAGAGTAGATCAACAACAAAGTATAGAAACAAAATAGAAGGAATTACAACAAGAGAATAGAAGAACAAGATGTAGCAACATAGAATTGAAAGGTAAAAGTAGATGAAAGCAAAGATTAAAACCTAGATCTAAGAAATTCTAACCTAACCTAATCCAAATTCTAGAGAGAAGAGACAGCTTCTCTCTCTAGAAAACTAACTCTAAAACTAGATCTAAAGTCCTAATGTTCTAAGGTGCCTTCCCCTTCAATCCTTGGTCCTTTTAAGTATTTTGGCACCAATGTTGGTTCCAAACTGGGCCCCATAGCCTCTGTGAATTTGCTGGGCACGATTTCACTCAAAAATCACGTGCTAGCACTGACGCGTACGCGTACAGCACACGTGCGCGTCCATGAGGCTTTTACAATCCACGCGTATGTGTCTAGTGTGCGTGCGCGTCCATGGACATATCCCAAATCTTTGGCTTTTCCATGTGTTCCCACTTTGCATGCTTTCCTCTTCACTCCTTTGATCCATTCCTAGAATTTTCAACCTGAAATCACTAGCAAACAGATAAAGGCATCTAGTAGAATCAAAGGAAGATTAAAATTATCAAATCAAGGGTCTAAAAGCATGTTTTCAAATTTGAGCATAAATTAGGAGACAATCATAAAACTATGCTATTTATTAAATAAATGTGAGAAAATGTTAACAAAATGCTCTAAATTTAACACAAGATAAACCCTAAAAATGGGGTTTATCAATAACCGTCCATAAAACTTAGAATTTCAATACCTACAGTAGAATCGATTAACATATTTGCTATGGGCATAAAATATTCATCTTTCGGAGTAGCATTATTCAAGTCTCGAAAATTAATGCATACTCTTAATTTCCCATTTTTCTTCATTAAAGGAACAATATTCGAAACCCATTCTACATAACGCGCAGTTCGAATAAATTTTGCTTTGATCAAGCATTCAATCTCTTCCTTAATCCTTTGATTAATTTCAGGAGCAAATCATCAAGGCGTTTGCTTTACAGATCGAGCATTTGGTTTTAATGCTAATCGATGTTCCACAAGAGAACGATTGAGACCATGCATTTCATGATAATCCCAAGCAAATTAGTCTTTAAATTCATGTAAAAGATGGAATAATTTTGTTCAAAATGGCACTGTAAGGTCCTTACCTATGTAAGTAATTCGAACATCATCAACAGATCCCAAATTAATCTCTTCTAAGGGGTCCTGCGACTCGAAACCTTTTGCATACTCCTCATCTTTTACCGAATATTTTTCAAAATCCAAAGGTTCTAAATCATAGATGCAATCAAAAGACAAATCAACAGATTCACTGGGATCGAAACATACTTAATTACTTATTGAATTAACATCAACTTTGTTTTCAATACAATGTACTTCTGCTATATCAGTAGCAATTTGATTGACATCATTGTTAAAATCACGAAAACAAAAGGAATTTAAACCATGACTAAATTTGATTGAAGGAATCGAATCTACACTATAAGAAGAAGATAAAATTACATTCCTAAATGATTTGACTTCATCAGAAGAATCACCTTTATTTTCAACTGAAGGAAAATTATTTAAATATTTATTTAAAGTTACCAGATAACTTGAGACGTCTTGTTCTTCTGCCATAAAAAACGTCCTCGAACCACTGCTTATGATGAACAATCCCACCCAGTCGGAAGAATACTGAGTTGTGGATAATGAAGCTTAACACTTAAATCCTCTGAAGTCAGATAGCACCTTTCACAATTGAAAGAATTAAGTACCCTGTCAACATTCAAAGGTTTCAATTTAGGACTATACACCCTGAAGTCAACGTGTAACTGTTCGACATACAGATTCGAATCAGCCTTGACTACTTTAGGTTTTCCATCATCTGTCCAAAGGAGGACGCTTTAATGCATAGTGGACGGCACAGCCCCAACTTCATGGATCCAATCATGTCCTAGTAAGGCATTATAACTAGCCTTTGAAGACACCACAACAAAGATGGTGTTTTGATTAAAGGATCCAACCTTCACTTTCCAAAGTAACCAAACCTATAGCAAGGGTCGAAGCACCACTAAAGTTTGTTACTGAAATATTAGTAAGGATTAAATCATCAAGATGTTTTTCGACCTTCATCAACATCCTCTCTGGCAGGAGGCTAATAGCTGCTCCTCCATCAATCAGGATTTTTTTTTATTTTGATCCCACTCATGGTTTTGGTAATGCGTAATGGGCCCAAATGAGATTTTTGCTTCTCAAAGGGCTTTTGAAAATAACCAGGTTCATCCTCATATCGAATGAACGAAAAGGCTTCCTCATCATCAACATTATAATCCTCCACTGGATTACTCTCATATTCTCCCAGATACTCATTTGGGATAATCGAAATGGTACTGACCATTTCATCTTCTCCTTCTTCGAAGTACTTTTCATATAAACCAGCAACCTTATCCTTATCACCATCAGAAGCAGTGACCACTGCTTTTCCTTTATCCAACTTCACAGGGGAGGGAACTCCCTCTGAATATGTCTCTCCATCAGTCGGGAAGACTATTCGAGAGTGCACAGAAGGTGTTGCCCCCTTAACTTTGTCAACTGGAGATACATTGGATGGCTGCCGTCCCCTTCTTCCTCTGCCCCTTTGACACCCTCTGGCTTGGCCATGGAAGTAAGGATATCGACCTCGAGGAGGACCTCTATGTCCCCATTGTGGGTTACGCTTATAATAAGCATCCCTGTTCTAAAACTCTTGACAGTTTCGAATCCACTGTACACCCAAGGCTTGAGAACGACTTATAGGTGCAACAACGTTTCTCCGAGAGCCATTAGAACTTTGTCCTTCCATTCGTCAAATGGGATGTTTTTAACGTGCTTACTCTTCTCTGTGAGCCAATTCCTTCATCATCCTTTCTTTTTCGAAAGTTGCTGTAGCTTCAGCATCGAAAATTGCATTATATCGAGGACACAGAGATATATCCCAACCTTTTAGTTTCTGCTGCATTAAGAAATCCAACAACCCATCTCCTGCCCCAGGATAAACAAGTCAAACATCCGATTCGAAATTTTCCAGGGCCAGATCGAAGTCATAAGACATTCCCACCAGATTCATCTCTTTTTTCCTATCATCGAATTTCAATTGCCCTTCCATGATAGCCTCTTATATCAAGTCCCTAAAACGGACACAGTTATTAGTCAAATGACTAGTTGTTTGATGAAACTTACAATAAGGTTTCCCTTTTAAATCTTTTACCGAAAAGCAAAGTTCTTCCTTCAGGTAAAATTTACTATTTATCTTTAAGCAACACATAAAAAATCTGATCAGATTTTAAAATATCAAAACTATATCTTTTTCCATTTTTCTGTTTTAAATCATTCGATTTCTCACTATTAGGTATTTTCTTAAGTAAAGAACAAACATAAGGCGGGCCTTTTCTAAGTTTGGCCAAATCAACTTCTGCCTCTAAATCAAACTCCTCATTGGAGGACTCCATTGCCACATAAGAGACTTTCTCTATTTGAGGAAAAGGTTTACTCTTCAAACTCCTTTTATCATTCTTATATTTCTCTTTTTCTTTCCTCAGAATTTCAACCTGACAAACTCTCTCAGCCAAAAGAGCCAAGTCAGGTATATGAATATTAAGCAACTTTTGTCGCATATAAAATCCTAATCTCATAACCGCTATTTTTACCACTTCACTTTCAGGGAGAGACACATAGCATATACTCCTAGCATTTTTGAAACGAATCATATAATCATCAATGGTTTCACCATCTTCACGTTTCAAAGCCAGTAGATCAGTAGCTGCCACATTCATTTCTCCCAGGTAGAATTGGGCATGAAAAGCAATTTCTAACTGAACCTATGTTGTTACCGAATTTGGTCTAAGATTCGAAAACCAAGTAAATGCATTTTTCGTTAACGAAGAAGGAAAAAACTTTATTTTCAAATTTTCATCATTGGCTAGATTTCCAATCTCAACCAAATATCGAGCAACATGTTCAATAGTCGATTCCCCAACTTCTCCTGTAAACTTTGTAATTATTTTGAGATTTTTTACTCTTTGCGGCACCTCAGCCATTTGAACATTATGGAGAAAAGCTGATACAAAGTGGGGCCGATTCATGAACCCTATATTGAATCCAACTCTATTAAGAACATCTTCTACAATTCTTGTAACCTGATAATGTTCACCGACTTAATTAGCACGTAATCAAGCCAGAACGTCATCTGCATTTTGACCACGAGGAATTAATTAAGGGTTTTCTCTGTTTCTAAGAGCGTCATTTTCATTTTGAAATAAATTTTCAAATCCCTCATTATTTCCTCTTGTGTCTTGCCTTTCTCCTTCATCATCATCAACAATTCGAGCAATTCACTCGACTTGCCTTGCAAGACAATCAAACTTCGTTTCATGATCAGCCATCATAGGATTCAGAATTGTAGTCATTTGTTGAGTCAATAAATTGACCAAATCATGATGACTTTCTTTTACATATTGTCGAAATGCTATTGTTGAATTAGAAGCATTCGATGTAGAACCCACATTAACATCTCGAGAATACTCGGTATGTGGTTGTAGAATTTGAACATTATGTATTCCACTTGCACCTCCAAATCAGATCGAAGGGTTAAAACCACTTACTGGTAGTGTATAACCTGGAGGAAGACCTTAAGGAGGCCAACCAGCACTTACTTGGGGCTGCATTGGTATTGAATTACCACGTGGGCAAATATTACACCCATTATTACCAGCCTGCACACTTGTAACCGCTACACTTTCACTTACAATAACACCTTCCAAACGTGAAGTACCGTCCGAAGGTTGTACAACTACTAATACACTATTAGTTGTGGATGAACCACCATTCATATTCGAAACTTCATCAGCCATGCGAATTATTCTTCCACTCCTTAATTGCATACACTAATCAATACTAAAATCATTTGACACACTTAAATTTAAAACTGTCCCACCAGGCGTACCAATTTGTTTTATCAATTTTTAGCAAATCAAAGGTGGTTCGATTCTAATGGTCTGGGAGCAAAACCTACTCCTTTTTTGCAAGTACCAGTTTTCTAAAAGTGCATCAAAGACTCTCGAATTAAACAAGATTTAAAGAAAAGACTGAAAAAAATTAAACAAAGACTTTGAAAATAAACTAGACTGAATTTGAAATGGTTTGCATTGAATTTAAATAGGGCAATAAAATGCCTTCGATTAGATCAAAGGACTTTGAATTCGAAAATAACAAAGCGAGAATGTAAATTTGAACAAATAAATTAAGTGTTGCTTGAAAGATAAATTTGCAAGAAAAGTAAATTTTGCAGAAAATGTAAATGGAAAATAAAAACAAGTGGAAGGAACCCTACAGAAATTTGACTCGAAGCAGACTCAGAAAGTCGCTGGGATATGAGTGTGCGTGAGTAATTTCTGAATCAAAGTTCCAACGCTTGTATCTTCAAGCCTTCTTCTATTTATAGCCATTTCTTAACCGATTGAATTAAAACGTAACTTCCACGTGTGTGAAAACATGAGTAACTGTTCCCGCTTTTTTGTTTGACCATGTAACGGCTGAAAAACAACCTTTAAATCTCAAGACCTTCGATCCATTTCTTCAAATAACTTCTTGACTTGCTAGGTTAATCGGACTTTTACTTGATGTCCCTTAACACAAACCTTCTTCGATATCAACTTCCTTCCGAAATCCCACTCATTAAAATTCGAATAACTCCTTCTTCAAATTTAATTACTTTGACCAACACAATGACATGTGATTCAATTGCACTAATTTTAGTATAATATAATCCTGATGAAAGTGAGGGTAACTTTTTTAATATAACCTTTTTATTTGAATCATGAGATGTGATATACAAGTACTCATTATTTCCCTCATTCATTGTTTCAATATGATATCCATTTCTGCAAATATCTTTAAAACTCAATAAATTTCTTAGAGAGTTAGTAGACAATAGTGCGTTATTTATTATGAATCTTGTTCCTCTGGAAAACAAAATTATAGCTCTTCCGGAGCCTTCTACAATGCTTGAGCCAATAATAATATTAACTTATTCTTCTTTTGGCACAAGATGAGTAAAATATATATTACTTTTGAGAATAGTATGCGAACTTGCACTATCTACAAGCAAACATCTTTACTATATGTCCTTGCCATTTTTTCAAAGACAAATAATAATAATAAAATGAGTATAAGTATATGCGCAGTAAAACTATTTTCTTGATTGTTTTTCTAAAAAATACTATACATAGTATCCTATACTAAAAATTTTATTATTATTTTAGAATTTGGCACATTTAGTAATTTTAAAATTCTTAAACATAAATATTTTATTAAATATTATTTATATACATCACACTTGAAATTCAAATTCATAGGGAATGAAACATAATTTTATTTTATTTTATTTATTTACATGAGTACTTAACAAATCCACATATTAAACTTTTCCATCATTGATCAAATGACCAATATTTCCTTCAGGATCTTCAAAGAAATCAGATACATTATAATGAGTGGTGTAATTTTTACCAGCATAATTTGAAATGAAATTCATCTCGTTTCCTTTGTCGTTCTTTTTTAAAGATGCTTGATAAAGATCGACTAGGTGCCTTGGGGTACAACAGATACTCGACCAATGGCCATTTCCACCACAACAGAAATATTTATCCTCTGTTGATTTATTTTGCCCATTGTTTCTTTCTTTATCCCACTTCTGGTGAGATGCTTTCTTGTGAACATAATTTTTCTTCTTTTCATAATATTTTTTGTTGTCAAAATCTTGTCATTTACCTCTTCTGGGGTTATGATTTACCACATTTGTTTCAGGAAATGGGGCGGCGCCAGCTAAACGCGCTTCATGATTTTTTAAAAGCAACTCATTGTTGCGTTCATAAACAAGAAGGTAAGAAATTAACTTAGATTATTTTTTAAATCTTTTTTCTCGATACTGTTGTTGCATGAGCACATTCGATGCATGGAAGATTGAGAAAATTTTTTCTGACATGTCATTATCAGTTATCTTTTTTCCACATAATTTCATTCGTGAGGTGATTCGAAACATTACTGAATTGTATTCATTTATGGATTTAAAATCCTGGAGATGTAAATGCGTACACTCATATCGGGCTTGAGAAAGTACTACTGTCTTTTGATGATTATACTATTCTTTAAGGTTTTTCCACAGATCTGCAGGACCTTTTAATGTGAGATATTCATTTTTCAATCCTTCGTCAAGATGACGACGAAGGAAGATCATGGCTTTGGCTTTATCCTTCTGGGATGCACTATTTTCAGTCTTAAGGGTATCTCCAGGATCCATTGAATCAAGATGGATTTCAGCATCTAGTATCCATGATAAGTAGTTGTTTTCAGATATATCAAGAACATTAAATTCAAGATGAGAGAGTTTTGACATAATGAAAATTTATTATCTGAGTCTTCCTAAAATTTGATCAGAGTCTCGTACTGATAACATATTATAAAATAAATAAATAAATAAGAAAGATGTAATAAATATAAAATAAAAAAGTATAATTAAATAACTCTAGTAATAATATTCACCACAATTACTATCTCAATATAATAGAGCTGATTAATATATTTACTAATATTATATATATTGTAAACTTAAGACCCACGGAGAGATAGAGAAAAGAGAGAATTTATATTATTGTAATGTATAGAGAAAGAAGAATGTTTTGTTATTGATGTGTGTTATTAACGGAGGCTTAACTTTCTATTTATATACATATTAAGCTTTGATTTTTCTAATTTCATTAAAGCCTTCTTTCATTGAAAAACTGAGCCGCCAAAGTATTAATGGGCATCCAACTCATCCCTTATCACAAAAGATAGTGTTAAAAATTGAACAAAGCCGAAGAAATCAACGAACCGAACTAAAAATAATTAAAAACCAAATATTGAATTTTTGTTGTTTTTAGAGGAAATGAATCATCTGTATTTTTTTTAATATTTGAGAGAATAAAATGTGATTTCTCACGTTTAATTCTATAAATGGGACCAAAAATAAATAGAAGAGAGAATAATAAATGATAAAATTAAACACCGGATACCATCCAAATTTTTGTTTCACCAGAGAGAATTCACTCTCGGTTTTTAAATTGGTTTGATTTGACTTTCGATTGTGCAAGAAAAAATCTGAACCAAATCAGACCGAACCGGCGAGTATAGTTTAAAATTTCAAAAATATTCCCTCTCCACTCTCTCCAACTGAGAGTCACATCACACACACACACACAGCGTCACAGCCCCTCGGCCCTCACTTCACTCCACTCTCCGTCGGGCAGTAGGGGTGTTCCAGCGTCACTGTCCAGCCCTGCACGGCGCACGCCTTCCCTTCCTTTCGCAGCGCCATCGTCCAGTCCTCCCTCTCCAGCTTCCACCGCCCGGATCCATCAAGGCGCCAGTCCCTTGCGCAGTCGCCGTCGTTTCTGTTCAGCCGTCTAGCCCCATCGCAGTCGCCATCTTCGCTCAGTCTCTGTCTCCTTGCTGTCGTCGGTTCCGTCGTACCCTGCATTTGGAATGGAGCTTTAAGTAATTTCCGTTTCCCTCTTCTAATTATTTGTTCTAATTTAATTTTTATATGATTAATTGTTCTTGGTGCTGTTCTAATTTTTAGTCATGTCTCTCGTTTTTTTATTTTTGTTTCTGATTTTTGGATATTAGGCTGTTCTTTGGTTCTTCTAATTTTTTGTTTAGGGTTTTGGTTTTGTTCTATTTTTGGTTGTGTTCTAATTTTTATTCTGATTTCTTTTGTTCTTGGTTTTAATTATTTGGTTATACATTCTAATTATTTGGTTCTAAATTTTGTTTGGGGATATTTATGCAGTTTGAATCAGTGAAAGTGAGAACACCAAAAGGCACCGCGAACACCCCTAGCCGCTCAGACTCAAATTCAAACTACTTCCATGAATAAGTGACCAAATCATCACTGCAACGACCACCGTCTACCCTCACCGTCGCCGCCGCCGCCGATTCACTACCTAAATGTCTCACGAAGGAATGCTTTCTTCGATAATAAATGAAGCCAGCAACTACACTGGAAAAGACCCGCTTCTTCCATGGCTCCGGTGCTTCCCTCTCGCTTTTTCTCTCTGCAGTTCAGATTTTGAAGAAGTAAAATAAAATTCTTCACTCACTTACAAACGTTTGCAGGGGTATCCGAAAAATGAAGGACAGTTTTGCCCCTGAAGCCCTCAAGGAAAAGCTACCAGTGTTGTTGCAGAAATGCGCACAAAAGTTCCAGCTCGATCGCCGTTACAGAAACGACATGCGCTACCTTCGCGTTTGGCTTCACTTGGTAACCCCCTTTCTCTTACCATTTTGCATAACTAAGGTTTGAAAAAGTTTAGTTTTTTAGGGTTTATTACTTTAGGTTGAGATAGAGTGATGGTTATATTGATTAGTGATTTTGTATTCCTTTTTGTTATAATGAAGATGGACTTTGTGGATGATCCTGGGGAACTTTTGAGAACAATGGAAGCTAATCATATTGGAACAAAGCGCTGTCAATTCTACCAAGCATATGCACTTTTCTATGAGAAAAGCAAGAAGTATGATGAGGCTGAGAGGATGTACCATCTTGGAGTGAAGAAGTAAGTTATTTGCTGTAATCAGCATCTTGCTTTATTTCCCTTTTTTATTTTTTTTAAGTGATGCTATAAGTATAATTAGCCATGAAATGGGGATAGAAGCTAGAAGACCCTAATAAGTTTCCCATTGGAATATGCTGAAGTTATTATTTTCAATGAACTTTGAAAATTCAATTTAGGGTGTTTCTGAGTTCCAATCTTAGAGGGAAAAGAAGGGAAGGGCTTAAATTAAAGGGTAAAAATGGATTCCGCTTTAGTTACCAAGCCTTTCTCTTCCTCTCTAAGATCCTAACTCGTAACACAACCTCTGTTTACTGCCACATTAATTAGCTATAATTGATATGGATGTTTATTGTGGTTTCTCTTTGCCCAAAATCAGCAATTGTGATGAAACTAGTGATGCTTTTCCTCATATTGCCTTTATTTTTGGGTCAGCCTTGCAGAGCCTATGGATGAGTTGCAGAAATCATATGATCAATTCCTTCAGCGCATGGAACGTAGGAAAAACAAGAGAAACAATGTATTTTATCGGCTACCTGTTCATTTATTTCTTCATCGTTGTTAGTTTTTACTTTGTTGAGAGATGTTCTGTTCTCATCTTGCCCCAAACACTAGGTCAACATACATCCCTCCACCATTCGATTGGTTGTAAGAACTATGTCGATAAGACCCTACATCTTATCTAATGGTGGGCGGCTGCATGCTGGATCAGTATCTGAGGCTGGAGTGAGTACGGGAAAAGTTGTCAGTTAATTATTGAATTAACTAACTTCTGCTCCTTCAGAAGCAGGAAGTGAGAGGTGCCAGAAGAGCTCTGGCTGCAAAAGGCAACCCTTCTGTTGCGAATAATATTGAGGGAAGCAGTGGAGCATGCAGTGTTGAGGGTGTGCAAAAGGGACCCCAAGTTGTGAGTTCTGAAGCTAATGATGCCAATGATAGAAATGTAAGGAATAGAAAAGATGAATGCAAAAGGGTTTTGGGGGAGAACACAGTAGTTGTATCTAAATTTGTTGACACTGCCATTGTTGGGAAATCAGAAGCAGAAGATGCATGCCATCATGGACTGGTTGATCCCACAATAAATATGAAGGAGGCCATGAATGCCATTAACAGCATGTTCCGGGCACCATTAGAGACAGTCCCAGTACCCCGGAAATCACAGAGAAATCAGTTGAAGGAAGATCGTAGTATGAAGAATGGGTTTGAAGTATTTGTTGACGAAAACTTGGATAATGGAATGAAACCAACTGGTTCTTCACAGAAGAGAACTGAAGCCAGCCAACCTCCCCAAGAACTACTTCAGATATATGTTGATGATGAAGGATTCTCTGAGACCAGTGATGTAAATGCGAATTCTCATGAAGATTCTACTTCATCAGCTTCACAACCGAATGGTTTGGTTTTCCCCCATCCCAAGGATCTTCCTTCTGAAAAATCCAGTGATAGAGACGAAGAAAGTTCCCATAAATCAAAGTTTAGAGAGGATACAGTTGTGTGCAGATTTGTTGGCTCTGCAATCTTGGATGAGCCAGAGGTGGAGAATGTTTGCCACCATGGCTTGGTGGACCCTACAATCAACATGAAGGAAGCCATGAATGACATAAATAACATGTTTGGAAAGCCAATGGATTTTGTTAGGAAAAAAAGATCAATGAAACTGGAGAAAGCTCCTGAGATCAACAGGGGAAAGGAACTTGATGGCTTTTCAATCCTTGCTGATGATGATGATATGGAGCAGCAACAAGTTGCGCCACCACCAAAATTTTCGCGAAAGTCAAAGGAATGCGAGTTATATGAGCCAACTATCCACACAAAGGAAGCGATGGACAACATAAACAAGATGTTTAATATGCCATTGGATTTTTAAGTGCAAGGTGATTGATTAACAATGATTACAATTTATAAGTTGTAAGAATATGCATTTGATTTTTGAGAGGCACCCAAATGTGAGTTTTCTGTTGTCCTTTTTATTCCCCAACAAAGTTTATGGTTTATACAAATTGCCTATGAATTTACTAATTTAGAGTTCAATGTGAGAAATGTAAATGAAACCAAAGACTGACTGGACCAGCATTACAATTCAACTCATCATAAAAAGGCATAAAACAATTAGGTAGCGTTTGTTTTGAAGTAATGGGACAGAGATTGGGAGACTGAAATTCAGTATCATATTTATTGGCTCAGAGACGGGTATTAAAATTTCTGTCTCTATCTTCAAAATTTCAGTATTTCAATACCTCCAAAAAGTGAGGACAAAGGGGATTGAAATTTTTAGAGATGAAGATTGAAATTTTAATAACATTTTATACCTAAAATACCTTTATTTTAATTAATTAATTCTAATTTTATCCTTTGTACAAATTAAATTAGAGCTTCATTTTCGTTTTAATTTCTATCTTTCACTTTACACCAAATAGAATATTGAGATTTATTTCGGTCTCTGTCTCTCTACTTTATATATTGAATATTACAAGCAAAGATAAACCAAGAGGGAAAAAACAGAAGAGGGGGAGGGGGTGGGAGAAGAGAAAACTTGATGAAGCATATATGAATGCTTGGGTCAAGGGTAATTGACTAATTGTTTGATACATTAAAAAAGTGTTTTTGAGTTGAGTTTTAATTTTGGAGAATTTGGAAGAAAGGGAAGCCTTGAAGTGTAAAGGAAACTTTTCCCCCGTTTATTTTGTTCTTTGATTCCTTCTCCAAAACTTCAACCCGCAACTAGATCCTAGTAGTGAACCTGGGCACAGTCAGAGGGACGGAAAGCCAAGGGTCCTGCAGCATAGATAACTGCCTCATATTTGCTTCCACGCAATCTCTTGTTCTCGAATCGAAGCAAAGCGCCATTCAGACCATAATTCAAATTTGAGAGAAGGTTACAACTCTCAAGCGGGGACCAAATAGGCTTAACATAACAAGAGTGCAGAGGGTGATCAAGTAGATAATTCTCCATCTTGAACCCTTCAAGTGGTGCATATAGGTAACCATTTTTATCTGTCTCAAAGACCTTGTAGTAGCTAACATGACCCTTATGGCTATTGCAGGTTACACTTGCTTTTGCTGAAGGAATTGGCTTTGCTCCATTCAATGACCATGTTCCAAGGTGCTCACAACTTTGACAGTACACTATGGATTCCACCACCACCTCTATTTTCTTCTCTGTTGTTTTTGGAACAATATTATAATCAGCTTCTGTATAAGGGAATGCAACTATGAGAAGCAAGATAGAAAGGATATTGAAGTGTATGGTTGCCATAACTTGGCGGGGTGTGAAAGTGAAATAACTAGAAAGAGTTAAGAGACTAGAAATAAAGATGCATTTTCATAAACTGGTGTATGTTTATATATATAGTTGATGATCATTGATGATGTAGACCAACGTGCCCTCCACTTTGGTACTGATAAATGTTTGTCATGTTAATTTATGTATTTACGTGAAGGCCACCTTTGTTCATCATGTACATATTTTCGTGATGTGGATAAATCATAATATTGAAAAGGTTTAAACAATAGGGTTGTTAATTGTTATTGATTTTAATTTTGGTTTCTGTAATTTTATATTTTAGTTTTTTTAATCTATAAATTTAGTTGGGTTTCTACATCTAAGCTCTTTTTTTCAGTGATACTTTTTGTTGGTTATTTTTCACATAGAAGTGCTCTCTGTTCATAAAACATCGATTCTTATCATTTTATCTATTTTGAATTTGAGTATCAAAGCTTAAATATTAAGAATTTACAGAGAGATTTATAGCAAATAAAAAATATGTAAGATTCAAAATTTAAGGCAATTATAGAGACCACCTTTCATTTTACTTTTTTTTTTATTTGGTACAAAAGACCAAAATTTCTTTTAACTCTATTGAAAATGTATACGTCTTTTATTTGGTGCATATTATTAGAATATTTGTGAATAAATAAGCTAGGATAATATAAGATCCGTTATAATAGGTTGGTTGTATATCATGTAATTATGTACAAAATTCTATCTTTTAGGTTATATAAATTTCTGAACTAACTTAGACAGTCAAATAGTCAGCTCACTTATTTAATTAAATAACTTTTAAATAGAGTTTAAATAAAACACAACTAAGTTCTAATGTGTAAATAAAACACATAATTATTGTGTCTTTCTCGTTCTTCTCACATTCAATAATTCAACGATAATGTATGTCTTACTCTCTTTCTCTCACATTCAACATATTACCTAGAGCTTAGAGAGAAATGATAAAATCTCAGACAACTTGTTTACCTTAATCACACCAAAATTGTCCTCTCAAGAACCTCCAAACCCAACTCATATAGCATAGCCATTAGGCGCGGCTAGTGACTCAAAAATTTGTCCTTGTTATCTTACATTTCTATCACCATTGTTTTTTGACTTATACTATTGTTCAGTCCAGATTCATCTCTTTTATTATAAGAAAGGTATACTGTATATTTAAATTTGAATATGCTTCTAATCTAATGCAGAAAGGATTTTAACCTTTTTTGGGGGTTTTCATATAAAGGATTTTAGCATAATTGAGTAATATTGCCTTAGGAGAATGTATATTTGACCAAAAATATTAATGTCTAATGACTTGACTTAAAGCTTTAGTTTTGCTTCACCTGCTTGAAATATATTCGACACAGTAGAAAGAATCAACTCCCTTTGCAAGTGATTATTAGTTATAAAAGTTAGTTTAACCATTTATCAAGTTTAGAAGCATATCAAATAAGCAAAGTGGTTAATTATAAGAAAAAGTGTAATAACCCGTAATATACACGTAATAAGATTGAAATTATAATTTTAAATTATTTTATTAAAATTAATTTGAATTGTAATAATTTAATTAATAAATAAGTAATATGATGTGCATTGTTCCTATTTTTTAAATATAGTATTAAATGTATTAACTCGAATATAGGTATTAAGTATATAAGAATTATGTTTAAATTAAAAATTCTCTAAATAAAATTTTTTCGTTTAAAATATTTAAATTATGATTTCAATCATAAATTACAATTATGATCTAAAAAAAATACTTTGATATGATATTACATTTTTTTCCACTTTACTATTAATATATTGATATTGCAAGTCTAAATTATAATATTTTACTAAATCTTGACGGAAAAAGAAAATAGTTACGTGTTTCTATCATTTAATTTATTTAATACACCATGTGCTAACAGTAACGATATTTTTTTAAAAAAATATATTGATAAAAATAGATATAATATAATTACAAATATAACATAAATAAATAAAATATATAAATAAATGCGAAACCAATATGCTTACCAATGTCTTTGTTAAATTTTATAAATTAGAGAATACATTTGGTTGCTTGGTGATCACATAGATGATCAAGTAATTGGATTGTAAATTGATCTCACAGCGTGCATCTTATTTTTTTCTCATTTATGAATGAAAGCGAGAATTAAGAGAAGTAAGTAGTAATACATAAAGAAAAAAATTGCACCACAACACATAATTATTAGGGCAATTTACCTAAATAAATAAATTGGGTGAAAGCTTTACTCAAATACACAAAACAGAAATTCCTTACGTACATGTGCATTTTCACACTTCTATGTAAACCGTGGGAAGCTACCACGGTTTTTTATTTTAACATAAACCGTGGCAAGCTACCACGGATTATGGTGTTTGTGGTTTGTGTGTAAACCGTGGCAAGCTCTAACGGTTTACGAAGAGAGAAAGCTAAGCATAAACCGTGGCAAGCTCCCACGGTTTATGAAGGAGGAATTTTTATCATAAACCATTTATTTTTAGATGTTTGATTGCATCAATGTGATATCATTTAGACTGCGCATGATAATTGTGACAGAATACATGTATATAATAGAAGCTCAAACCGCTTAAACTATCAAATACATAGCAGATAACATATTAGACAATTCTCAAACATTTTTAACTATCAAATACATGGCAGATAATAAATTACAGAAGTCTGAAATACATAAGGCTAAATAGCATGCGAAGAACATAAACTAACATAATTCCTACCGGACATGACAATATGACATAACTAATCAGAATCCTCAATGGTGTCACTGTCATCATCGTCGAACTGACCGAGCAGGTGACCTCCGGTGCCACACAATGGAGGACACCTCACCCTCCTAGGTCTCTGCTCTGCTGCTGGTCCTGATGGCTGTGCGGGAATGCCGCTGAATGCTGAGGCTGGGGTCCCTCCTAATGGGATCCATGGGTCAGTCGGAGATGCTGCAGGCTCGTTGAGGTCAACGGCCAACTGAGGAAGAACATCGTTAGTCTGTGGCTGCAGATCAGCAAACTGGGACTGGTCGTCAGGTATTTGTGGCCTATAATGGGTCCCATCATCATCCATGAGCATGTCTGCTATATCCCTATAGAACTCTGACTCAGTAACAGGATCATCGATGTCCATCCCAATAGCTGCGGTGGTATACCCAGCAAACGCATGTGGGGTGACATTCCCAAAGAGCTGAGAGCTACTACCCACATCGTAGGTCGGCTGATCCATAGCTGAGGCTGAACCAACTACATCCTCACCAACACCATGCTGAGTGCTCTGATCATCAACGGAAGGTACTCTACCTCGAGCCCCTCCACGGCCGTCCCGCCCTGCCTGTCGTCTGCCTCTACGTCGAGGAACACGATAATCTGTCGCATATCCATGATCAGCTCTAGGGATGTCCTCCTCCAAACGGTCAGCCAGCTCTCGCCACTCTCGATCTGTGGTACGGGTGCCTATACGCTGACGCCGATCTACTCGCCTGTTATCTGGTCTGTCGTAAACGTGCACTCTAGGAGGTGCCTGCGACGACCCTCTGTGACGAGCCTCCTCAGTCAACACAATCGGCCTAGGATCCTGAAATGCAACATCTGGGGATAGGAATCTATGCGCCACACGGCACCACCACTCCAGGTAGTCTGATGATGGACCGAGATCAAGGACTCGATCGACCTAGATGACTAAATGAAGCCGGTTCTCCCAATGCTGATGCCACTCCCGATAATATGTGAGGAACCACCTGTCCCCACCCCTGCCATCCTTCGCACGTAGCCAATCTATGTTCAGAGCTGGCTCAGGGAGATGCTGAAGACTGCCAAACTGCAGCAGAACCCGGTCGACCTGATGCCACTCAATCACAGCAAAATATATCAGGCTAGTGACGACCGTCCATAGCCTACGGTGCTCGTCAGCTAGTATCTCCGGGTGAATAACAGCACCAACCTCGGCAGAAGAATAAGGCTCCCACACAAACTGTATCGAAATAGTAAGGGTTTCGTCAGACCACGATACTTAACATAAACCACTGAAACTAAGAGCAATAACTAAATGACTCACATCGTAGACACGCAATCGATCCAAGGAAAGGCATGCAGACACTAATCTTTGATCCCCTGGATCGTTCCTCGGCAGAAACGTAGCTCACCTAGAATTTTAATTGAAATCATGTCATAACTAGAAATAACACATAATGTTGAACAACTTGTGAACCAAAAATAATAAACTGTATCTGGAGGCAAGAGGAAACCCAAATACATCAAGCCCACTAGGCCTCAACGTGGGAAACCTCCAGAAAATCCAAGACTGTAGAAGCTGTAGCGGCCCGACCAAGTTAACAATGTTTCTGTTCGTCCCACGACAAAGACATCTATACAACCAGGCCAGTGCAGCCGAACCCCAGCTATATCTGCCCAAGTCGTCCAATGATGCCAAATAAGGCAACCAACGAAGGTGGACCTAGTTTGTATTTTGTCCGCAAACAGCTGAGAAGACAATAGCGTCAGAATATAAGCACGTGCGTATATACGCACGGTCTCATCAGTAGTATCTGCTGGGAGAACTCGGAACCTCTCATGGAACTATGTGTAGCACACTGTCATCTGCTTTACTTTACTATGCGGAGGTAACTCCCCAAACAACTCGCGGAACCATACCCATGCTGGTCTACCATGCTCCATCAGATTCTCAAACTCAGTCAGGCACTCGTTGACGGGCTCACCATCGATCGGCAAACCCAGCTGATATGCCACATCTTGCAAAGTAATACTGCACTCACCAAAGGGCATATGGAAGGTGTGCATCTTAGGACGCCACCGCTCAATAAATGCGCTAAGGAGAGGCTCATCAACCCAGAACCACTGGCTGTTCAGCCTAGCCAAATGATACAAGCCCGCCGTCTCCAGGTAGGGTATAATCCGGTCGTGTAAGGGTATATTCTGTTGTCTCCTAACGCTGCTAATCACCCTAACAGGCTGCAAAATGTGGGCAAAAAAATCTCTCAACATACGACCATTACTAATAACATCAAACGTAATTTATAAAAAATTATTACAAGCCTCACATTGTTTTTCTTAATTCCCTAATTATAGCAATAACAATGATTATAATAATAAGCGGTCCAATTCTAACAAAATCTAAGAGTAACAATAATAACTACCATTATCAGAAACGAGGACAACAATAATAATAATAACAATAAAACTACTAATACTATGTACTCACAATAACAATAAAAATTAAATGAAAAAAATAATTTTACTAACAATAAACATAATAATATCAATATTTACATAAATAGTAATAATAAGAATATTAGTAATAATCATAATAACTAACCTCGGCGTCGATGTATCCAGCCACGTGAGCGACGCCATTTAATCGGTACAAGCGATCCTCATCCTCCATGCTCCACCAACTAAACCTCTTTTCAACCTTCTTTACTTTCCACAGATTCTCTCAAACCAACAACTCCCAAATTTGGCTTTGTGTCACAAATGATCCATGAGAAGCTTCAGCGGATTATGTATTTATAGGCACTCACACGTAAACTGTGGTAACCCATAGCGGTTTACGTTCACGTCGCAATCTTCATAAACTGTGGGAGCTTGCCACGGTTTACACACAAACCACAAACATCATAATCCGTGGTAGCTTGCCACGGTTTATGTTATAATCAGAAACCGTGGTAGCTTACCACGGTTTACATAGAAGTGTTAAATGCACAATCACGTAAGGGATATCTGTTTTGTGTATTTGTGTAAAGCTTTCAACAAATTTATTTATTTGGGTAAATTGCCCTAATTATTACCAAAAAAAATATTTATATTAAAATATTAAAATTTTACATACTGCAAATCATGAAGATCAATCACAATGTACTGGTCATTTTTCTCTATTTTTTGCCATGATATAAGTTTTTCGTTGTCAGTCAAAAGTCCAATAACATTTAATTGAACAAAAAGAATTGAATTAAAAGTACCAAATTAAGAACAAATGAGTGAATAACATAAGAAATTTTAACTTTGTACGTGTATAAAATAAAGAGAATTTACTGATTTATTTTATGTTAAACGATAAAATTAACAATAGTATATTAATAAAAGGATATATCTATAAAAAAAAGTCACAATATAATTTTAAATATTTTCATAAATAAACTATTAAAATTTTTGTTATCGATAAAATAATGGTATTATACAATTTTTTGGCAAAACTTAAAATTAGAATGAAAGTAATTTTGTGTGGTTTAATATAAATTAACTACGTACCAAATAAGTAGAATCGTTCATTTGTTTGTTTCAATATATCAGCATGGGCAAGCAAATCAGAATGATTATCCGAAATTTTACGATCATCGATCGTATGTATTATATGTGACTCTTTTTTAAAAGATATATTCCACTTGATTTCTCAATTTCAAAATTTGAGAAGACATAGACCTTCCTTTCTACCAATTCATTCTCAAATATTTTTGCCAAATAATTCTTGATTGAACAATGAATTTTATCGTATTGCAAAATAAATTAAATATAAAAGCTATTAACATTTACAAAATTATTAAAAAGAATTGTCTTTGACTTGTGAAATGGTGACTTATAAAATTAACTTAAAATATGAACTACAAATATTTATAAGAATTTAATTTTGATGTATTGATAGTATAAAGTAGTTTTACACGTGCATCCAATTACGTAATGACACATTAATAAAAATAAATATCTTTTACATTGACCACGTGAATAATCATTCAAAAGAACGGATAAATTTTACACAACTGTGTAAAACGCTAGTGCATCAAAATTAAATTCTATTTATAATATGTCAATAGTTTTAAAAATATACTAATAATACTAATAATTTAAAGATAATTGTACTACAGTTATAATAAATTTAGTTATTACTGTAAATAAATAAAACAAATAACATATTTGAAAACTAAGAAAAAAAAAGATTAGCCATAATTATGTTTGGAATGTTTCCATATTTTTTTTCCATTTTTTTGCTTGCCATTCTTTCAATGCAATGTTAGATCAAAAAAATTTTAAATTTTAAATAAAATAATAAATTTCATGTGATAGAAAAATAATCAAGATTAACAAATTTTTTTAATTAAATAGTGATGTTTTAATTTTTTTTATGTATTTTTGTATGTTAGCAAGAAAAATAAAATCATATATTGTGACTCTTTTTCTTTTACCACGTTTTAATCTCAATTAATTAATCTTGTGTCCATATAATATAATTAAACTTTTAATCACTCTAATCTATTGATGAATTATACCTTTCTTAATAATTGCATTACTAATCTGAAATATAAAAAAAGTGATACGTATATCCAAGAAAGAAAACAAATTTAAAAGTCGAAAAAAAATTATATTAAAAAATTTAAAAATAACATATCCAAGAAGAATAGCCGTAATATATAAATTGAGGTAACAATTTAAATTTCTCTAAAACTAATTTAATCAAATACCAATATTAGAATTAAATTACTTAAATAATATTTAATCTATTATAGTCCGTTGACACGTATAGATTATAATTATTCTCGTAACGACAACCAATTGAAACAACATCATAAGTTCGAACATTTAGAATTCTTGTAAATTCAGACCATCCCCTTGGTAAATATGCTATGAACATTTATTCCCTTCAATGGCATTGCATTATTGATGCAAAAGATTGCGGTAATTTCTGAAAAAAATTCACAATATGTTATAAAATTATTTTAATTATGAAAAGTTTAAAATAAGAAAATTTGAATATATTACCAATTGTTGAAATTGCATCTTCGAATTTGACACAAATTTACTAAAAATGAACTTAAACTGAGGGAATTCAATCTCATTATGTGCTCCACTTTGAAGATTTTCGGGCAGACGTAAAAAACATGGAGGGGATGGAACTTGAACTTCGCCTACAAAGCTCCGTCGAAACAATTCTTCAATGAAAAATCGAGCTCCTCCCAAGAAAACCCACTTTATCCACATTCCATTAGGTTGGTCATAATATGTGAGTAGATTCAACCATCATATCCTTTGGTAAAATAGAGTTTAATGTCCCTTCGTTAGACGCTTACATGCATGTAATTAGAACCTGAATCAGTGAATACAACTTGAGATGGTATTTGATAGATGTGGTGCATTGTAAACGATTGCGGTAAAACACAATCGCACTGGAACATTAGATGAAAAGAATAAATTGGAGTAAGAACAATCATTAAATTATCAAAAAAATAATATAATAGAATAAATATATAAAAAATACTATAAAAATTATAAATTATACCTTAAAAGGATCAACTTCTATGAAAAATAAAAAATACATTCTTATTCTATGAAGTAGTCAAGGAAGAATAATAAATTAAAAAAATGAGTTGACTCTTATATCTAGGCTCACAAACCACAAAGCAATGATAATATTATTGAAAAAGAAGAAGAAACGTACAGAAAAAAAAATCTCGAAGACCATGAAAAAAAAGTTAAAAACAACAATGACAATATTAAAAAAGAGGACGATGATGATTACATATAAAAAAAACATGCATATCTAATTTAGTTAGGACTTAATTGATAAAATTATTTGCCCGCATAATTTTGTTGTAATATAATTATTTTACCCATACAAAAATTTTATAAATAAAAATAATATATTTACTTGATTAAAATAAAAAAAATATGTAATACAAAAAAATCTAATTGAAACTTTTTTTTTAAATTATCATGCGTATAAAATATTTGAATTTGAAAATATTTGTTCGAAACATAATATTGTATAACGTAATTAAAAATCTTATTGAAGTTTTTAATCTAAAAATCCTTCTATTTAGATACCAAACACAATATTTTATTATAAAAAATTTTAAATAATCTCTAAAATTACTTCACCTCTTAAACTACTTTATCCGGATATTATTAAATGTGATATTTTTTTTCTTTTTTTTTAAGTGACAATAAATTAGATATATATTTTTTGGAACTTTTTTAAAAATAATTTTATATAATTATAAAAGTGGCTTAACTTTGTATATATAGGAGGGCAACGTATAAAACTATATATTACATAATAATTGGTGTTTTTGTGTTTTACTATTTTACATAAATTCAGGTTTGTTTTGTAAAATAGAAAGATTGGAGGGTACATTTTACTTTTTTTCTATTCACAATCTAGAAATTAAATGGTTGGATTTTATTATGTTTAATTTTAAAAATTTTTGAAAATCAAACGGTACTATTTTAATGTTAATTATTATTTATTATTAATAATATTTTGTTCATAACAAAAGGTAAATATATAATTATTCGAATTTAAATTTTAGAAGAATTAATGTTATAAGTAACAAATGATCTATTTTATTATGTATATTATAAATTAATGAATTAAATTAACAGATATAATGAATTATATAACATTTATAAAAAATAAAATAAATAAAAAGAAAATGAAAAGAAATAAAATAGAAAGAAGATTACAATAAAATAAATTGAGTGTGATAATTTTTTTTGGTACATTTCATATTACATCCATTTCAATAATAATAATAATAATAAATAAAAATATGTCAACTTGATATTTAAGAAAAAATGATGAGATAAAATCATAATACAGTTCTAAAGTAAAAGCTTAAATTAGAGCATAATATCATTACACAACACAAATGGAAAGTAATTTCACACTATAATATACCACAAACAGGTAAATGACTTAAAATTAAATACGAAACATTTTTTATTTATGCATCCATGATAACACCATGGTCTATAAATACTTCATGGATAACATATCATGCATAGCTCCGAATGATGAGCACGGAAGTTGGAGAGTATGGTAGTTTGTGTCCACGATAATTGCCTTCTTACAACGACATCTCATAGGAAGTAAAAGAATTGTTGTAAAAGTTATCTAATAAAAGAGTAATTGGTAAATAAATGATATTTTTTTTAGTATACATGGTCTTTTATAGTGGTAAAATAAAAATAGAAGGAATTAAATTTTATATTTTTATATTAGGAATAGAATTTGATATTTATCCTAATAAAATTATTATTATTATCAATATAAATAGGTTAACAACTTGCCACTAATAAAATCACTAGATAATGAATAAGAATTAGAAGGGTATCAATATAATTAAAATGAATATAATTAAAATATTTAAAAATATTTTCGATTGATAATTAGTTCAATAATGTATTAAATATTGATTTTATATAATTATAATAAATATATTTTTCTATATTAGTATAATTATGCGTTATTCATTAAAATAATTAAAAATATTTTCGATTAATAATTGATAAGTAGTTTAATAATGCATTAAATATTAATTTTATATAATTATAATAAAGATATTTTTTTAAATTAGTATAATTATGTATTATTCATTAAATGCATTTATTTAAAAAAAAAAATAGGTTCAAGAAAAAGTGACACCTCACTTTCATTAGTTAGGAGAAAACTCAATTTTAGTATATTAAGTAGATAATAACGATAAATCTTAACCATTATACTTTACATGAATAATCAAAAGTAAAATATAAAAGTGCATGAGTTTTTTAAATAATTATATATCTTTTAAATATTTTTAAATTTTAATCATTGATGTAAATTTTAAAACTTAAAATGTGCACCTTATTTCACATACCATAATAATCTCACTTGAATACTTGATATACTGTTAACACTTAACAAAATCATTTTTTTTCTTCTTTTTAATTTTGATGTGTTGACAATGAAAAACGTCTTGTACAACTGTCTAATTACTTATGTTTTTTTAATAATTATTTACGCAATTAATATAAAAAATTATTATTTTTACTAATATAGTATTATATTACTGAATACACATATAAAACTATTTTATACTAATAATGTATCAAAATTAATTTTTTTTAATATATAAACATATGTCGTCAGTTATATATATAGATATATATTTGACTGTATCAACAAACAAAGGACAATTTACTTATTTAAATAAAATGATCGAAACCTTTACCTAAATGTGCAAAACGGATTGTTGTTACATGCATGTGCAAAAACTCTATTTTATGTAATCCGTGGCAATCCACCACGGTTTCTGAATTGTGCATAAACCGTGGCAGGTTGGGACGATTGATGGGAAAACTGAGTTGCTTGTAAACCGTAGAAAATTCCAGCGTTTTATGAAGGTGGCGTGGAAGGCATAAACCGTAGTAGGTTACCACGGTTTATGAAGAAGGTGAACTGATCATAAAACCTTGTGGATTACAACGGTTTAGACAAATATTAAGAAAGAAAAAACAAATATTTCTACCAATTATTTTTAAAATAAAAAAGGTATATAAAAAATACAAAAAAAATAAATATAACAATTTTGATTTTAAAACCAAAAGTGCCTCACTATTCCTAACAATGGATTATGTGACGATGATTCTAATAAAATTCCACCCAGAAAATGACAATAATCCTTTTGTGAAGAAAAGAACGCATCATGGGTTAATAAGTGCCTTATTTTAATTTTATATGCACTTATTTTAATTTTATAACAGTAGAGAATTAAAGGTGGCTTCTAGGAACGGTGACAAAAATATCACACAAGCGCCTCACCAGTTTTTTTCTATAATTTTAATTAATTCCAAAAAACGATTTTTCAACTTTAATTTTTTAGATTTATCTTTTTTTTTGTATTTGGAGTTCGGCGAACTCTATAAAAATAAGCAAGTTCACTTTAATTCTCGGCAAGCTTCACTCATAATTTTTAAAATGCATATCATCGTTTCCAAAATAGTATATAGATCTACAAATAGTATATAAGAGTACACAAAAAATACACAGACAATAAGCATGGTTTCTTCAAGTATTTTTTTAAATTATAAATTAAAAAAAAACAAGCCATATTTAACAATGGCAACCATTATTATAGTCTCAAAAAAATATACAGGTACATCGAAATAAATATTTAACAAAGATTTTTTTAATTATAAATTAAAAAAATAACTATTTCCCAAAAATAAAATACAACTTATTCCTGGGTACTCTTATGTACTCTGGAGACGATGATAATAATTATTATTGTTAACTTTTCAATCTGACATATTTGAAGTGGATTATTTTTAGAAAATAGTTATTTTTTAATTTATAATTAAAAAAATTCTTGTTAAATATGACTTATTCCGATGTACCTATGTATTTTTGGAGACGATAATAATGGTTGCCATTATTAAATATGACTTTTTTTTAATTTATAATTAAAAAAATTCTTGTTAAATATGACTTATTCCGATGTACCTATGTATTTTTGGAGACGATAATAATGGTTGCCATTATTAAATATGACTTTTTTTTAATTTATAATTAAAAAAATCTTTGAAGAAGCCATGCTTGCTGTTTGTGTATTTTTTATGTACTCCTATATACTATTTGTAGATCTATAAACGGTGTGTTTTCTGACTATAATTGAACCTACATAAACCGTTGTAACCCACAAGGATTTATGACCAGTTCACCTTCTTAATAAACCGTAATAACCTACCACGATTTATGCCTTCCACGCCACCTTCATAAACCGTTGAAACTTTCCACGGTTTACAAGCAACTAAATTTTCCCATAAACCGTTAAATAAGTAAATTGCCCACAAACAAATATATTATTATATGACATAAAGACAAACTCAAGGGAAAGTTTTGAGTGACATTGACGGCATCCATATTATTTTTGTTCAAAATAGACCAAAAACGTTTTAATCTTTGTATGTTTAATTGTATGTTTAGGATATGATTTTTCAAAATTTTCCGATGGGCAGAATTGGACGTGCTTGGGTCAAATACGTCATCTTCAAATTAGCAACTTCCTTATGGTAAAAGCAATCACCATCATGTTTTTTTCTTCGTCTTAATTAAATTAACATCCAATTGAATATGATTTATCTCATAAAATTTGTAGAGATAAAAATAAGAGAATAATTATCTTTTAGATTAACGTTTATTTTTTTCATTCTAAGTAACCCTTACTAAATTATAATCTGAATTTCATTCATTTGAACCTATTACAATTTACATGTAATTTATGTGGTGAAGAGTCTAACCAATATTTTTTATAATAAAAAATAAATAAATACATAAAGAAATTTCAAAAAAAAAAAGTGAACAAAAAAAATTTATGCAAAATTTTACGCAAACTTAAGAAATCTTCTTATCTAAAAGGGATGTATTATTAGAGATATAATAATCATCGTCGTATTAACTTAAGTTAAAAAAAATGATTTCATGACAATTTGAGTAAAATAATGTATTAAAATTAAAAATAATAGACTATTTGAATATATTAATTTATTATGTATTACTCTGTCTAAGTCTCTAAGATGATAATTATTTTGATTTGGAGAGAGCATTATTGAAAAAGAGCAGCAATAATGCCGCGGAAATTTTCTGCTGTTATCTATAATTGACAGGTTGTATTTGCTTGGCACTTCATAATTGGCATCTCTTCATACTTCATGGTTTATATTAGTAACTAGCCCTCTAGAAGACTTTGACTTTGACTTTTTCAATCAAATATACTACAAAACAAACTTTCAACTTTGTCACACCACAAAAAATATTCTTGATAGAAACCTATGTTTAACAATTCATATGTAGATGAGTAGACTACACAAAAAAAATTAATTTCTAAATCAACTAATAGAGTAATATGGGTAAGAATATATTTATACATATATTGATTAATATAATTTTAAATTAAATAATTAATTATTAAAATAATCAAATATATTAAAATAGAAAAATAAAATAAAAAATTGTTTAAGTAATATAATAAAAAAATTTTGATATGTCAAAAATGTATTTTTATATGCGGTGATTAATTAATAATTAATTTTTTGTATACACGTAATATAAAAATTGCAGTGTTAAGAAAAATGTCACTTCTGTTTGGAAGAACATAATAAAGAAATTTTTATATCTTTAATTCACCAATCGAAAAATTAACCGATATATAGAACCTATTTTTTTGTTTTTTTTTCATTTTTGTTAGTGCAATTTCATACACCATAATAATTAAACAAAGCACCCAAATAAACAAACAAAAAAATCACCATTTTTTTTTCATCCCTTAATCTCCCTTATGTACAAGTGATTGGCCACTCCTACAATAGATACACAAGATTTGTATCAATCTAACGCATGATTACCTTTTTCCGTACCTTCAAAGATGGAAAAAATGGTAAAAAGATCCAATGCTTACAATCTTGCATTATTTCAAGATTTCACTCAGCTTGCATCCAAAGAAGAAATCTCAAGCTCTGCCCACCAAAGTGGTGAAAGCTTCGGAACGGCCTGTTCCGGCGTAATCTTCGTTATCTCTCTCAATCTCTCACTCACCTCTTTCATTGTTGGTCTTCGCTGTGGATCGCGATCCATGCAAGACTTTATCAAAGCAGTGATTCCCTGGAGCTGTTCTTCTTGGAAAGACGATAGTGTCGGATCAATGATTTCGCTGAGCGACCGGCGGTTGCCTTGTAAGAAGGGCAACATCCAGTCTCCAAGAAAGCCACTATCTGCCGAGGAAGGAAGCCGGCCGGTTACTATTTCAAGTAATATGACTCCAAAACTGTGAACATTACTTGTTAATGTAGTGTCAGTGGTGTGTTTTCTAGCACCGGCTTTTGTGTCGCCCGGAACTATTTCATTCAGGTAACTGAAATCTGATACTTTGGCAGCATAATCGTCGGTGAGGTGGATAGCTTGAGAGTCAAGGTTGCTATGGGCCATTGGAGGGTCCAACTGGTGCATATGTTGCAAGCAGTAAGCCATTCCCATTGCGACTCGAAGTCTTGTTCCCCACTCCAAATGCTCGGCTTCTTTTACTGAAATTCGCAACAAAATCCGATATGTCAGTTTTTTACTTGAAGGATGCTAAAAGAAGTTCCTCAAAAGCAACAATTAATGCTTCCAAAATTTAAACATATGGTGTTACAGCAAAGTTCATATTAATAGCAAATTAGTCCTAATATGAATGGCTAAAGGTAAATTTGAGTAATAGAACAAACTTCAATAAAAACTGAATGTATCTTGACCAGAAACTGAAGTAAATACTGTATAATACCAGCAGAGTTGAGAGTTACATATTTGAATTGGTGTCTACAAAATCATAAATTTACTTTCGACGAAATGGCATAAACAAAATGATAGGTACTCACTGTGTAAATGCTCAAATAGTGTTCCATTCGGGGCATATTCGAAGACCACCATTCTGGTGAAGGGTTCCTCTTCTTCACAAAATCCAATAAGATTTACGAAATTCTTGTGGTTCATTTTCGATAGTGTATCAATCTGAAACCATTATTGCTTATAAAGTTAGCTTTGACACAACTACTTAAATTGACAACCTGAAAGAACAAATACTGCATTTTCCTTTTCCTTTTTAGTGATTGCATACCTTCTTCCGAAATTGCGTTTCTGAAGTCTTTGACCAATTCTTGGAGTCTTCCTTTGTAATAGATGCTACAGCTATTTCAACACCACTAGATAAAGTCCCTTTGTAAATTGTACCAATGGGCGAAGTGCCGATTACATTACTGAAATCTTCACATGCTGCCTCAAGCTCGGATCTCTTTAACTTTGGCACACCTGAAAATGAATGCTGAAACCTTCATATGATGAAATTAAACATAATACAGCTCCAAGTCGAAGCTCCGAATTCTTAATGCAGTGTGTGCATGTCAATGAACTGAACTACAAGAAATGTGTAGAATTACCTGTCACAAATGCCTTTTGAAGCTGTCCACTTAATCCTGTCGCCCAAGGTTTTACAGTAGCTACCTTGTTCGTTTTACAGAGATATATCCCAATGCTTGAAACAATAAGAAACGCAGCACCACCCAGAACTCCGGCCAAGATAACAGCTAGATGACTCTTTGATGATTTGGTTTCAGGTTGTGTCTTAGAGCCTGAAGTTGAACCGGTAGGAGGGGAAGCAGAATTATTTCCATGTGGTGAAGCAGTAGGAGGAGCAACAGAATTGTTTCTATTGCGAGAAACAGGCTTTAGCCGTGGTTGTGGTTTTTCCGATGGAGATGGAGAAGCAAAAGGAGGACTTGACTGTGAGGGAGAAGGAGCAGAAGCAGGACTCGGCCGAGGGGAAGCTAAAGAAGGATCTGGCTGAGGGGATGGACCAGGGCTAAGAGGATTAGCTGCTGCACGATTATGAATATCGCCATGCTCACGAGATTGCAGTAGCCTCCGTAAACTGTTTTGGCCAACATGCCTTTTAAAAAGATGTAAAAAGTTAAGATTGTGAATCAAAGAAGAGAATAGGAAACAAAACAAGTATACCATTTTCAAATGCTTGATAACATACCATGAGGCGTATCTTTCTGTACAAGCCGGCATTTTATCAGAATTAATCAATTGTTTTTCGTCTACTTGAGATTCTGAAAGCATACTCAATTTGTTAATTTCAGGAGAGAACCCACCAAGAAGATCATTGTTATCCAGCAAACTGCAAAATGAAGAAACTGTGTAAATAGCAGCGAAAGGCATTTGAAACGTGTAAAATTGAATTGTCTCAAGAGTATAATCCTACAGGATCGATAACGAAATATTACTCCCAAGATCTGCAGGTAGAGGTCCACTGAAGTTGTTGTAGCCCAAATCCAAAACCTCCAATTCTTTCAAGTGCACAATACATTCAGGAACTATTCCGGAAAAAGAATTGTTTCTCAACACACTGTAACACATTTATCAAAATGTTAAAAGAGAGTATTAAAGCATTCAGAAGGAGCTGTAAATCCGCAATGTAAAATGCAACCAAGTAATGATTGGTTTCTTACATGGACTTTATATGAGCAAGGTTTGCGAGCTCCGGCGTCAGAGTTCCTCCAAGACAAAGATCTTTCAAATTCCTGGCCAACCAAATAGAAAAAGCAAAAGTTCTCATGATTAAGCACTCCTCGACAATATGAACACTACTCATTTGATTTAAAAGGACATGATTCAAAATTATTACATCAACCATCCACCACCGACCAATCGATCACTCAAAATTACAGAGATTTTATCATATATTTACATGATTCTGAAGAGTCTCAAATAGTCAAAGTACTTACATAAGCTTGGAAAAAAATAAACGAAAACCAAAAGAACAGACACAAAACCTATCAAACTCTGATATGAAGATCAAATGTCAAAAGCAAATTGTAAATACTGAATTGAGAACTTACAAGACCACAACTCTTCCATATGAGGAACACTCAACACCAAACCAAATGCAAGGGTCAACAGATACTTGATCATCAACCCAATCTGACAAAGCTCCAAAAGGGTCACTCACAATCCTTTCCTTCAACTTCAATAGAGCTCTACCTGCAAAAACACACAAACCCCACTTTTTTTTCTTCAGCTCCTTTTTCTAATAATCCCTTTGATCCACACAAAAACTTGAAAACACTAAGAAAAGGTACCTTCTTCGTTCAAAGAGTGGCATATACCAAAGCTCTGAAACAACAAGCACAAAGCTAGAAGGCTAAGAACTCCATGAAGATCCCTGAATTTCCGGTTCTTCTTGCTCATGCTGCTGCTGATGCTTCTTCTTCTTCTTCAAGTTGAAAGGGGAAAATAATGGATAAAGGAGAAGAACCCAGATTGAGATTTTGTGGAAAGAAACAAACTTTGAAGAGAGTTTGAAATGAAATGAATGAACGAGTCTCGGAAAGTGTCCAAAAGATGCAACTATGCTGTAAAAATGGAAAACATGTTCTGAAGCAAAAACTAAAAAGCAATAAAGTTTTTGAGTTTGGACTCAAACAAATGGATTTTCAAAGCGCGTAAGATCACACAAGTCGCATAATTACATTTAATTTATGATACAAGGAAAAAATCTTATAAAATATTTTATATTTTAATAAATAATAATATATAATATTTTTAAATTTATTTCAAGAATACATATTAAGAACAAGGTTGAATACATTGATATATAATGATATTTAAGTGTGTCAAAAGGTGTTTAAAAAATTTTTTAATAGATATGTGTTTCGCACGAATGTCGATAAATATCATATCTAAAATATGTTTGACACGTAAACACAAATGTTTATTAAGTTTTTCTTTTTTTTTTCTTTTCTTTCACAATCTATTGTTAATATGCAAATGTAAATATCATTTTATGATGGCTATGAATCTATGATTTTGATAATTATAATAGTATAAATGTGTGTAATATTTGAAAAGTGTAATATTACTTTTAGTTATATTATTTAAGTATTGTCAAAATTTTATAATCAAAATTTATAATAATAATAATAATAATAATAATAATAATAATAATAATAATAATAATAAATTATTTCACGTATTACCTTTTAATAATTCTAAACCAAAATTACACAATAAAAAAGAAAAAATGATAAAAACTACAACCATAAATTATTAATTTCACGTTATATACTAAAAGTATAATAAATAAATAAATAGTTTGAAGCGTTACTCACCGCAAATTGAAGCGGGGAATGGTTCTAAAATGGTAAGAAATAAAAGAGTAGTTTTAGGAGGCATTTCCATGTGCCGTCAATGAATACGTGGAAATTGGAATGACAGAAACGCTTTTGCTGTGAAATTAATCAAATTATTCGGTGCATGCATGATGCATCGCTGTAATAACGAAAAATGTAAAAAAAGAAAAAAAAAGGAAAAAAAGAAACCATGTTACTTCATATGACACAAATATGTTGCGTATGCAAAATGCAACAACAACAGCAACACACATCATTAAAAAATATTTGATATATTATTAAATCATCTTAGTAATGATTCAAAACATCCAAATAATATTGAAATATTATATGTACGTATATTATTGTAGGTTATATAATTTTCTTAATATTGTTGATTAATTATTGGCTCAATTATATTAATTAGCGGAAAGAGAACTTTCAAAGGAAAAGAATATTGATATTGAGAAGTGTTGAATACCTATTAATTAACTCACAATTTCTTTTTATGAAATTAATGCAATTTGGTTTATTTTATAATTTATATTTATACAATTATTCAATTAAATTTATGCATTCAAATTAAATAAATTTTTAAATAATAAATTTAAAAGTTAATCGTTTTTGTTAATATAATAATACACTAATTGATTATTTGTATAATTTTTTTTTTAAATGTTGACAATAATGAACTCTCAAAACTAATATTAGTTTTTCAAAAGAAAACAAATTCTTTAAAGAAAGAAAAGGTCTTTAGTAGCATACTTAAGAATTAATTTATTTTCATCATATCATAATGGAAAGGAGGTGGAGAAGAGTTATATATAATTTGTTAAATTGTTAGAGAAATTTCTTCCATATCGCCCCATCCCATAATCCTATGTAGGTAACACCATCTGGATTTTGTTGGATGAACGGTGAGTTTGGATACTATTGTTTATTTATTTATTTATTTATTATTCCGAGTTTGGATACTATTATGCGCCGGTGACTTGACTATGAAGCCAAATGTAATGATAATAATAAAAATAAAAGTGCGTATTTGTCTATTTTGTTAGACTCGGTAAATAATCCATGGCTGAGTTTTATGGCCTTGAATTGAAGCTTCCATGGAAACTACACTCTTTTGTAGTAGAACATCTCTCTGAATCAAAATTTTGGTGTGTTCATAAAATAATTAAAATGATATTTTCGTATATATATGCTTGGAATTTTGTATGCCAATTTGGAATTTGCCGACTAATTGATATTGGATGTCCTCTTCCACAAGGTTGTTGGTATGTTAGGTGTCATCTAGTGACTAGTATGACCAATAACAATAATAAAGTTGAGTTCTTATGATATTTTTGGTGTAAATAACTAAATATGAACAGTACTCGATTTATTTGGCTTAAAAAATATCATAACCATTTTGCAATGAAAATAAATGCATTTTAAGGATTTGTTTGGTAAGTGGGTTTAATTTATGCATCTAAAACATATAGACAGTCACGTGCTAGTGATGCCACTGTCCTTCATTTGTTAAGACACAATTTAAAAGGCATAATAGACATTTATTTTATATTTTTAAAAATATTAAATATAAATTTTAATTTTTTTTAATGTTATTTTTTATTTCTCTTCGTCACTTGTCTTAATTTTTCCAATCTCTTTTTAGCTTCCCTTTTTATTATTATCATCGGCACCACCATCTCTATCGGTACTTGTGAGTCATGTAAATGCTTCGGTGGTAGTGTACAGTGTACTAGTATTAGTGACAGAGCTAAAAAGTGCGGTAGATTAGATATCTAAGGGTGTTTTATATTATACACAAACCAAACACAGTTTAAAGATGTCTTTGATTTGTGTCTTATAACATTGACATTGAGAACGGAAGACACGGAAAAACTAAACATATTTGATACTTGGAATAGAAATATAAACAGATAAAAAAGTAATTTTTTGTTTAAATTAATTAAATATATTATTTATCGAAATTTGTAAAACAGAGAGTATTTATTGATATACGCGATATGTCATATTTTGAGTGCTATGACTCGAAGTTCATTACACACATATCTCAGAGATTAAGAACTTGAAATATGACACAAAAAACCTGAATATATTCCAGATACACCTGGGATATTGCACAAAGACAAAAACGGGTACTTTGTACCTGAGATATGTGCATTAGAGAAATGGAATCATAGTATCTAAAATATGTATATATAGAAAATGGCTTACAAAATTCGAGATACATATCTAATTATCTAACTATCTCTCCATCTTAGATGACTACATTAAAAAAAAAACTCCATATAAAGAATTTTTTAGTTTAATCATTAGTCACATTACATCCATTTTTCTACTCTCAGTCTTTATACTTTTTCTAAAATTACACATGGATAATAATAAATTTTTTTGTAGTAATTTATCCTAATGGGACAATAGAAAATGGTGAGAAAGGTGTGATATTTGAGAGTAAAAAATATTAAGATGTTGTGTAGTAGCGAAAATGGATTCTCTTAATTGTTAAAAAACATTGAGAGTGTAAAACGTGATCTCTAACCTTTCATTATTTTTTCTTTCATATTTATTCTTGGTCCTACTTATCAAATTAATGGTGGAAGATCACACTTTACTCCTTCAATTGTTAAAAAAAATTGAGATGATCCATTCCCGGTGTTGACTCTCTAGATGCGCTAAAGAATGTCATACTAAGCAACATGAGGACAATAAGTTCCAAGGAGGTTGGAAGAGTTGCATATATATTTTATAAGCACTGCTGAGTAGAGGGTTTACTAACAAGATATTTTGGCTCAAAGTTGATCAACATGTGAGGGTAATGTTCGATGCACATGTTAGGCTAATACCGCAACATGTGATGGAGTGGTATACTGTGGTTCATGATACTAGCAGTGGTTGTGGGTCGTCCTCTTCCATCTCACAGGTAGTTCTGATGGAGGCAATATCTATTCACTTCGCTCAGCCTCGAGATAGTATCAAAGAGGATGATAGTGACTCAGATTCAGAGTATGTTGCCGATACTGGGTCGTCCAACAAGAGTGATTCGTCTAAAGAGTATGTGTCAGAGACTCCAACTGATAGAGGTTCTTGATTTTTTCTTCCTCCCACTTTGGTCATTCTACAGTTATAAGAAGTTTTAATCCATTATCACACTTTCAATTTGAACGCAATGTAGCTGGATGATCCTTTCAACTTTAGCAATGGGGAAGATTATAATATGGATGCGGTATCAATTTTGAGTGGGTCACAGGTTCAGGAGTAGGGTTGTTGTTTTGATAGCAATGAAGAACTACAACATTCGAAAGAACATTGAATATAGAATTTTGGAGTTAGATAGGCTGAAATACCATTGTTGATGCAAGTAATTTTCTGTTGGGTGTTCATAGAGTCATCATGTAGCACTTCGACAGAATTTGAACTACTGGTAAACAATGAGATCTATGAGTAATTTTGTAGCAAGGTGCATAAGTTTGGAGGGAGCATATCTGTTTGGCACTAACTAAGTCTTAAATCCATACTCAATTAGATAGTAGTCTGATCTGCACTGTCATCATGCTAATAATACATGCTAATACTTATGTTTCTATCCTCCTAGTTGCAAAGTGCAGTGCAATAAAATTATCATTTTAAGACATCCCATCAAAAAATGTAGATGACGAAGTAGAAGGCGATTACTCAAATTTACGGTGATTGAAAAGAGTCGTATAACAAAATTTTCGTCTTATTATAATCTTTGTAAGAATGCCTCCTTAGCACTATACACGATCCTGTTAAAAAGTTACCTAAGTTTAAAAAGTTTCACAAATGAGTGAATATCTCGACTGCACCCATTATGTATAGTCGTCTATGTATATCTCGGGTAATATGACCACGTTCCTTTAGCGGACGTATCTCGATACCGAGCATCCGTTGTCGTATTTGTGTCATATCCAAAGTGCATTCAAGATGCGATTAGATTTTCTTGTGTCATATTTCAGATATTCAGTCACCAAAATATATGTTTAATGAATTTTGGGTCACAGCACTCGAGATGTGACATGTTGCATATATCAATAAATACTTTCTGGTTTACAGATTTTGGTAAATAATATATTTAATTAATTTAAATAAAAAATCTTTAAAATGAGGGATGCAAATTTGTGAAAGAAGGATGAAGGCAGAGGGAAGAGAGACGAGTGACAATAAGATAAAAAGTTATAAATGTCCTATAGAAAGTTGAGAATTTGATGATGTATGTGAGTGTTAGTTGTTACTATTGAGAGGAAGAAAGAAAGTGAATTAGAAAGACTAGTTTTGATATTTGAGAAAGTATAGAGAATCAACTACTTCACCATCCAACTTGAACAACTTTTTAAAAATTAGATTTTTGAATTTGTACGAAATAGGATTATGACATAACCTTATTTTTACTACGTAATACACATACACCTTTGTGAATGTAATTATCATTGCTGAACCTGCTCTCATCGTGCCGCTGGTCCATGGAGATCAATCGCCCGTCGTACGGAGTTGTACCCTCTGCCATACCTCATCTTTGCGTCACGCCAAGCCGACTTCGTTAGATTCTCATCACTTTGGAGTGCGCTGGTTGGGGCGGCCATCCTCCATTTGTCTATATTGGAGTTTTTTTTGCTGCGTCACCGTTCTTCATGCTGGCACTGTCATTGATGTTGGGACCATCAGAAAGAACGAAGAAACATCTATCTACAATACAAAGAAACATCCATCTAAGAACAAAGAACATACGTAATTCTATATTAAAAAATATGTATCTAAGAACAAGAAACATTCGTCGAAACTAGTTGGGAGGCGGCGGCACATCTGGGGGACATCGTCAGTATATGGGTGGAAGTGGGAGAAAAGTGGTGTGTTGTTGTTTTTTAGATTTTACTAAGTGTGAAAATGGAAAAGTAAATTAGAATTATTTCTAAATAAAGTGGTGGGATGATTTTTTATATTATTAGGTTTTGTTTTTGGGACCTGCATTAGAGTTAACAGAATTAGTTAGTATCTAATTGGTTATCTAACAAAATTATTGATATTTTATGCTTTTTTTTTGTCTGTCCGTTTTAATCAAACATAAAATACAAAAAAAATTGAGTTCTGTCTACATTATAACCAAAAATGAAATATAGAGATACAATTTATGTCTATATCTCTTTTGTTTCTGAATTTGTTATCCTCAACGTCTTATATAGCACATACTAAATGCATCCTAGTTCATTAGTAATGAAAAAATAAAAGCAAAATAAAAAATTTGGCCTAACGCTATTATTGCTTTAGAAAATAATTTTGTTTTCCATTTATCTGTTACCTAAAAAAACATATTCAAATAATGTTTTAGTGTTGTTATCTTTAAATAAGAAAAGTATCAATTATATTTATCAGATATAATAAAATTAGAAGAAAACTGGGTGTATAAATATTTTTTCCTAAATTAAATATCCTTATTTATATATGTACTAGTGTATATTTCCGTGTTTTGCATGAATAATACATAAAATTATATAAATTTTTTAGGGATAATCCATAAAATTATATAAAATTTTTTTATTAAAATTTAAATGAAAAATATATGTAGTAATTATTATTATTATAAATATTTTACAACTTAAAAATATTAAAAATAATTAATATTTATTTTAATCAATTTGGATTAGTTGAATGATTATCTCATTTGTCTGCTTAAGCAAGTATTTGAAGTTTGAATCTCACCCTTGATAAATAGAGCATCAATATGTAGTGGATTAATCTTTGACTTGCCGAGTTAAAAAATCCGTAGAAAAAAATTATATTTGTCTTTAAAATAGATTAATTTTTCATTAATAGCAATACTTATGGACTTTTGTCTTTGTTAAAATTTACCTAGGACAATTTTATTTGTTGGTATCGTATTCATTCTTAAAGTCAAAACAATATGATCAACATTGTTAATTGTTAAAATTTCACATTTTATGAAATAATTTTTAAATTTTCAAATTCATAAACTTATGTCATTACAAAAGTTATTAGATCAATTAATATTTCTTGATAACATGGTGTACCAAAACACTATCGTTGAGTATTAGTTAGTGTGAAGAGAAACCAATAATAACCTTTGTTATTCAATATATAATTTATTCTATTGAAAAATAAATTAATATTTCCTAAATTTATAAATACATTTTCTTCTAATTTCTTACACCATTTTATTTGACAATATTTACCATTAAAAAATAGCAAATGACCATACTATCCCACAATACATATATAATGTACAAAATAATTTCTTGTCTTGAAATTAATTCTGACCAGTGAGATAAAATTTAAAATATTTTTTATTTTCTTACTCAAATTTAAATTTAAATTTAGAATTGATTAATGACTCGTTTTTTTAATTTCAATTAAAAAAATAAATTGGTTAGATGTAAAATATTTAGCATTTAATAATTTCAATCATTTAAATTTTAATTACTAAAAATTGGATTAAAAATTAATTATAAACTTAATAATCAATAATATATATTATATTAGTACATAAATAATAATAATAATATCCAATGTATTAATTATTTATTTTAATTTTGACAAAATTAATGTATAATCTATTGAGGATTGATTTAATATCCAAAATTTTTTTCATAAATTTTGTAATATGTAAAAATAGTGATCTTATTTGTTATTATTATTTAAACAATTTTCATAATTTTTTAATTAGGTAATTAACTTAATTAATAACTTTTATTATTACTTTTATACTAAAAAATATCAATAGTCATTACAGAAAAAAAATATACATCATATATAATAATCCTTGATATATATAGTGTTATGTATATATTAAAATTATTTATTTTAATTATGTGAGTTATTATTGTTATTTTTACTTTTTTGTTATATTAAAAAATAATATTTAAAATTAAAACAGAGATAATTAATTTTTTTAATTTGAATTAAAAAAAATGTCTTGTAAATATATTCAACTTTTACATATAATAAGTGTTATAATATTAAATAGTATAGTGTTTGCTATAACAATGACTCAAAATATTAATCCAATATATATTTAGGTCTAGTAAGACCTCAATGCAAGCAAGATCAACTAAAATTCATTGTTAGGGTCCCAAATTCGATTTAGGTTCATTACCTTAAAGGCCCAATGCAGATGAAGTCCACGCGTCTCCTCTTAAATCGACTCAAATTGGATCTCCGTTGCTAGTTAAGTATGATAATGAGTACTCAGAGGAGTGTGAGAAACCCCCTTCCCATCCCTCACTTCTATTTTTAAAAAAATGCCCCTGTTTCTTCTCCGTCATTGCAAGTTCTTGTTTAATTACCCCTTAGGGAATGCAGATCTTCTCGGTAAACTTTTGAAAAAAATTAACACAAAAAGACATAATATAGCAATCATAAAATAATCAGTTCAATATAATTCAACACAATTTATAACATAAAAATATAAAAACATATTCCAATATAATAATATAACATAATTTTTTGGTGACGATATTGAGCGACGTAGTGACGGACTTGAAAGGCAGAGAAAGTGAGTTAGAGAGAAAGGGGATCGAGGCTAAGAATGAGTCTGAAAGAAAAAGGAAGAATTCGAATTCGAGGCAGAAATTAGGGTTACTAAATTCAAGAAATAAATTTATGTATATATAAATTAGGATAAATTAATAATTTTATTCCATGGGGCGGGTACTTATGTTTGTGTCTTCATTAGGGGTGACAAACAGAAAAGCCTGCCCTGTCTCGCCAAGAGTCTGCGATCTGGTGGGCTAGCCTGCCCCACCCCGCCTAGTAAGGCGGTCTTAAAATTCTCCCCGTCCCGCCTAATAGTAGGCTGGCGGGTTGGCGGGCTCTCATTTTTTTATAAATCATTAAATATTAAAAATATATATAATTT
>NC_029781.3:19709766-19792016 GCF_000817695.3 Arachis duranensis
TATATATATAAGTTAATTTATGTTGATAAATCAAAGCCACCTTAAAATTACCTAAATCCCCCAAACCCAAAAACGTTATCTAATTATCTCCATTTACATTTTTATATAAATCAAATTTAATGAATTCGAATTAGGATAATAAGTAATAGGGTATTTTTGGCACATGGAAGCTATCTGTCTTGGGTACAACTGTCGTTTTATTCTTATATGGATACATTTGTTAGTGTTTGTATCTTTTATGGATATAAATGGTAATTTATTCTTTTTTATTAGCTATCTTTTTATCTATTATGCACTTCATCTACAAATATGTTAAGGACTAAACCTATGCTTCAACCTTTCAAAATCACATATATTCTTGCCAAATACAATATTATTATGCCTTTTTTTCTATAGAAATCATTGAATGAAAGAACCGTTAGTAAAAAGATGAGGTTCTCTTATAATATGTATGACTTTTTATGATAACAAAATAAAAATGAAAAGCATAAAATAATATTGTGTATATTTAAGTTAATTTTAATCTTTTTTAATAACTAGATTTGTCATAATGTAACTGATAAACAATGACAGTTAATACAGATTGGATATATTTTGAGTATGCTATACATTTTATGATTTTGTACGGAACAATATTAATTTTAATTTATATATTTATTATTGGGTATTAAAAATAAAAAGTATTTGTATTGTTAGTATTTTTCAAACCGTCCTCAATTCTGATCGTGATTAGGCCTAAAAGATCACATACCTCGTTAGACATAAATGTACTCCAATCAATTTTCAACTGATAGTGCTGTACATTCACAAACTCATAGGAGAATCACATTCACATCATTATAAGAGAATTAACTTTAGTGAGATAACAATATGGTATTTAATTACCACATGAGTACTTTTATATATAAAATTATTAATCAATTATGTATGTCTTCTGATAAAAATAATATATTCAATATGGATATTATTTGTTAGGTAAAAGATAACAGATTGACAAAGAAAATTAATTACAATGAGTATATTTATTTTAAAAAATATTTTTTTATATAATACTATAAAAAATATCATGGTCACCCTAAATGACTACAGGTTCAACTTCCATGGACAGCGGTAGAATGCCTAAATTGAGACATTTTCAGACTATAATATTTGTCAAACAAATAATTAATGAAACACTCATCCATACCTTCTCATTTTGAGTATATTTATACATAAAAAAAAAGAGTTAAAATAGCAAAAGTGATAAAAATGATGATTTTTATAATTTTGTGTGGCTATCTATATATAGAAGATCAGTAGACTATGATTATCTAACAAAATTAATTTTATTTATTGCATTTAATTTGAATAAGTAAAAAATCATCTTATTTTATTTTAGTTCTTAATTCACATAATTTAAATTTAGCATAATATATATGATTTGATTTGATTTAATTATTAGTGAAAAATATATTGAGAACCTATTTTATGTATAGATTTGTTATTTTAATGATTAATTAATTAATCTAATTAATTAATTAATACAAATAATTAGTATAATTAATTTGATTTAATAAATTAAAAAAATAAATTAAAAAATACTAACAAAACATTAAAAGAAATAAATTAAAAAATACTACCAAATCAATTTGATATAAATTATAATAAATTATGTGATATTTAAATATCTAATCAAATCAATTAGTTAATATAGTTGATTTATCATAATAAATTATATTTAATGAGTTAAAAAAAATAAATTGCTAAACACTCTCATAAGCATGCATGTCACGTCAACTCCATCATTAAGTGTGAAAATCTGATTTTTATATAATAGAATAGATAATAAATAGAATATATGAGAATATGATATGAGATATATTTTAATTATAAAATTGGTATTATATAATAAATTTTTCTAAATTCTTATTGTTTGTTCGTTGCTAATTTTTATGTAATTACTTAATAAATTTATTTCCTTTAAAAATTTTAGTGTAATTGAGTCTAATTTCTACATTTTGAAATGAATTTACTCAAAAAAATTAATATGTAAATCACATTATTATTACAAATTACTTTTTTAACATAATTGAGTGGTTTTTGTTTGAACCATTAAATTTAGATTCTAATGATATTAAAGTCAACGTATTTTATTATCTTGTGCCTTTAAAAAATTTACACGACTAACATAAAAATATAACAATTGAAAAAGAAATTCATTACAATGGGTATATTCATTTTAACAAATAATCTTCTATCTAATACTATAAAAAAATACAATGGCCATTTTGAATTGCTACAGGTTAACTTCCATCCACATTAGTAGAATGCCTAAATTGAAATAGATTCATCAAACAAACGATCAATAAAACACTCATCTGTACTTTCTCATTTTGGGTACAATTGTACATAAAAGAAATTATATATAAAGAAAAAAAAAAGAAGAAAAGAAGAGTTGAAATAGCAAGAGTAATAAAAATTATGATTCTTATAATTTTGTGTGGTCATCTATATATAGTAGACCAGACAACTATGATTATCTAATAAAATTAATTTGTATTTATTGCACTCAACTTGAATAAGTAAGAAATTATCTTATTTTAATTTAGTCTTTAATTCACATGATTTGAATTTAGCTTAATATATATTATTTGATTTGATTTGATTTGATTATTAGTTGAAAATATTTTAGTTGTCTATTTTATTCATAAATTTATTATTTAATGACTAATAAATTAATTAAATTAATTAATTAGTACACACAATAAATTTGGTTTAATAAATTAAAAAAATTAAATTAACAGAATATTAAAATAAATAAATTAGAAAATATTACCAAATCAAATTGAGATAAATTATAATAAATTATATAGTATTTAAATATCTAATCAAATCAATTAGTTGATATAGTTAGTTTATTGTAATAATTTGTATTTAATGAGTTAAAAAAAATAAATTAGGAAACACTCTCAGAAAAAACATGTCACGTCAACTCCATCATTAAGTGTAAAAATCTGATTTTTATATAATAGAATAGATTCATAAAAAAATGTTAAATATATTTATAAGTTTAAGAATTTGATTTTGATGTACTTATAATATAAAATATTTTATATAATTATCAAATTATAACTTTTTTTAGATAATTTATTTACATAATCATTGTAAAAAAAATTATTTTAATTAATGTGACATTGTATAATTAAATATATATGTAAAATTATTTTATATCAAAATTAAATTATAAACTTAAATCCAAATTTATTTATTAAAAGAGTAAAATAATTATGATCTTAACTAATTTTGTTTCGATATATTATACCTATTTAGTTGATAAAATAGTGTATTATTAAATACATTAATATTCATTAATTGTCTATTAATAGAATAGAATGATATTATATTAAAGTGACAAAATATCAACAAATTAATATTCAATTAATTTCAATATAGTATCATAATTTATTTGATCAAGTCTAGGTTGATCATTTCGTAGATAACATATATGCAATCAAAGTTCATGTTTCATATATTTATTCATAGGCATGAAGAGATGCATTACCATTTATAAGTCACATTATTTAAGTATATGATCTCAAAAATTTTAGAAAACAATTTTACAATCAAATAAAATATCTAATCAAATTCAATTGAATTGTTATTAAGAGTTTTAAATTTACGTGCGTCTCTTTTGTTTTCTCCTCATCTTCTCATGTTGATGTTATTTTTTCTTTTTTTTTTCTCAGTTTTTCCTGTTTTTTTGTTATCATCATCATCGTCACCACCACCACCACTTTTCTCCTCCTCTTCCTTCTTTTTCATTTAAATTTCTTCTTTTTCTTCCTTTTTCTCCTCTTTTTCCTCCATTTTCATCATCATCGTCATTATTATCGCCGTTATTGTTATCGTTATTTTCATCACTATCGTCTTCTTTTTCTCCTCCTTTTTTTTCTCTTTTTCTTTTATTATCGTCGTCATCACCACCATGCCACCACCTCCATATCCTCATCCTCCTCCTCCTCCTCCTCCTCCTCTTTCTTTTCCCATTTGAATTTCTTAAATCTCCTCCTTCTTTTTCTTCTTCTTCCTCCTCCTCCATCATCATTATTATCATCATCATCGTCTTTTTCTTATATTATAACAGTTTACATTCAGAATGCACCGAAATTTCTTAATGATGGTGACACACAAACAAACTTTCAGTTTAAAACAAGTTCAAACCAAAAGTGCACTTTATTTAAATCTAGAATACACTGAATTTAAATTCAAAATGCACCAAAATTACTTAACGATGACAGTACACGAACAAACTCGGTTCAAAACAAGCACAAACCAAGTACACCTTATTTAAATCCAGAATGCACCAAAATTACTTAATGATAACTGATACAGCCGTTACAAATCCAATGTCATAACTTGGCATCATATACCATAATTCGACACTTTACGTTATAACTTAGCACTCTGCGTTATAACTCAGCGTTATACGTTACAGTCAGAATCAACGGATTACATTCTGGAATAAAAACGTCCAATCAGGCACTATCACTTATTAAAAACCTAATAACTGCTCTTCAATTCAGATGATCAACAGAAACGTAACTGACCTATTTCACCTCACCTATAAAGGTATGGTATTTTATCCTCAAAGGATGGACTGAATTCACAATACTAACTTAAGGATCGGAGTGCCTTTTGCAGGTACACTCCCCCTTTGTTCATACTCTTCCAAGACATGATATCTCTCTGGACGCAAGCTCGGATCTTTCAAGTCTATAGCTCGGCATTGAAGGAAACAACTCGGCGTTAACTCTCATGCACCGAGTTACGTCCAGGTTACGTACACAAGAACAATTGGCGCCCACTGTGGGGCCAAAGACATAGTTCTTTTCTTTTTCATCGGCCTCACTGCTTCTACATTCGCCCATGGCTGATCTCCCTTCGCCTACACCGTCCGAGCTTCTCCGGATGGTATCTGAGTTGCAACAAGCCAACCAGCGCATGGCAGAAGAGAATCAAAGAATAGCAAATCAAATTACCGAGCTAACTAACACTCAGATCGAAAACAATGATCCTCGTTAAGAACGAACAGAAGAACACCAATTTGGCCCAACACACGTATCCAAAACTGCTCGGAATGAAGAAGGTCAACCTCAACAAAATGAAGAAGCTCGGAACGAAAATAAAAATGCTGAGCTCGACAATTCTACTGGACCATTCACGGCCGAGGAGATAAATTTCGGGCTTCCCAGAAAGTTCACCTTACCGACTACATTAATCCCCTACGATGGGTTAGGAGATCCGAAGAAATAAATCAAGAAGTTCAAATCCATAATGATAATAAATGGTGCATCAGATAAAGTTTTATGCCGTTGTTTTTTATCTTATTTAGACGGTCCTGCACTTGATTGGTTTTGCTCTTTGCCTGCAGATTCTATTTCTCATTTTCAGGAACATGCGAAGCTTTTCGAGGAGCATTTTGCTGGCTTGGCCATCTACCTACATGATTCGGATTACCTGAACACAATCAAATAAGGTCAGAATGAAAGTCTTAAAGACTACATGACTCATTTCATAAATCAAAGAAGACCAGGAAAATTCCAAGAGGCTATTGCTGTCGCCAAACCGAAGAAGACCTTGGCCGAATTTTGCAAAAAAGCAAAAGGTCAGATCGATATCGATGATGTAACACCCTAATATACAAATCCTTATGCTCGAGTCATAAGTCAATGTTACTACCGTGGTACGACTCTCAGGTGGATTTTTTTTAATATATAGATATAGGTATTCTCAAAAGGAGTATTAATCGAGAAGCCTGAAAAGAGTAGAAATAAAATCACGAAGACGTATCACTCACGTTTCGACAACAAAAAGATAAACCGTGAAGCCAAAAGCGATATACGGACAAGGCATAAAGGAGATTAAGAGATAGATAACAGATAGATATATATAACATAAGTAAACAGCCACTAGTCGCGACCTACGAAGTTTAGGCTGGCTAGGGTACAGTATGAAAGTAGTTGACAACAGTATATCCTAATCTCTCCCAAAGGAAACATGAGAGCCTCTATAGGCAAGTTCAAAAGAGTTCAATACATAATATAATCTTTTCAAAACAAAGGTGGAGAGATTCTAAGCAAAACACAACGTAGAGAAAATAAAGATCTTCACCGTCTCTCAGACAAACCACAGCTCACTTCTGAGCACCTGGATCCGTATCTGAAAAACAAGAGATATATACGGAATGAGAACCCCGGCCCATGGGTTCCCAGTACGGTAAAAGTGCCAAATAAATACAATGCACTGCAATAAAAACTCACTAAGCATCCTAAACTTCTTCACCAATTATCCATCCTAGGTTCTCGCTAATCCATAAATAGGCAACTGTCATAAGAGAGTGCTAAATCTAATTCATGTTTCACATATTTCCCAACTCGCTGACTCTTCCACAAATTAGACTCAGAATCATAAGCAAAACCATCACCAGTTGTTCTACCTCAGCAATTTTGTATCAATACATTATACTCTCACCTGGAGCTAGTGAAGCCACATCACTGCGTCTTCCCAGGGAGCTCAAATTATCTTATTCAATGATCATCATCATCATGCAATCGTATCATCAAATCATCTCATCAAGAACAACCCCCAACATCCACCGACACCAGCATGAGGGGCCTCTCAGTTGTACAAACACAAGTAATACAGGCAAGTAATACACAAATAAGGTACAAGTAGAACAAGTAGCACATAATCAGGTAACATAGCATATATGATGTAGAAATCTAAAACAAATAGGCAAACCCAAGCACTTCAAACATATGCAAATGATGTATGCCTGCCCTATGGCTGATGATATCATCTGTCGGTTATATAGCCAACCCGACATGTCCTGGTAGCTAACCATTGGACAGAAACACCCTTTGCGGAGCAAGTAGGTTTGAGCTATAACCCCCTTGCTACTATCCGCCCAACCCATAGTAAATGGAATAACCACTACTGCGGTTACTACCCAGGTGGGTGTTTAAAAGCTCAACCTGGTGCGAGTGGATTTACCACTACTGCCGCTACTACACAGGCATCACAATCTCTGACCTGGAGCAAGTGGGACGAACCACAACCCTTGCTACTGCCCAGGATCTCAAAACATACATTCGTTCAGTTTAAAAGCAATCATCATTGTTATGAAATCTCAAACATTAACCTGAAGCAAGCGGGATGAACCACCACCCTTACTACTATCCAGGTATCACAGATATACATTTATTCAAAACTCCATAATTAAACTCATTTATCATAAACATCCTTTCCCGTCTCATACCCGGAGCAAGTGGACAACATCACTGCCTACTACCCGGGGTCACACATCACATTTCAACATTTTCCATTATTATCCATTTAACACATTCATTCATTAATCATATATGCATTTATACTCAGCCATAATCCATAATGGCTTTGCCGTAACCCGGCAATAACTCAGCCATCCGGCTCACAGTTCAATCCAGAACTAGCCAATTTATCAACATGGCTCTGCCGTATCCGGTAATAACTCAGCCATCCGATTCATGCTTCAATCAAGAACCAGCCATTTATCAATAAATATAGCCCTTCGGCTCATGGCATACACGGTACTTCCACCGTCATCCTCCATATCTCATATAATCATCTTTGATCATCATTGATCATAACTTTTCCCCTTGTTTCATTCACAAGTTACCACATCCCCTAGCTCCTTTCTCATTGCTAGGCATATCATAATGATTTAATACATAAGGGGTGAGATCAGAGGCTTAGAAGTATGAGATTTAGTTTTTAAAACTCAAAAATCAACTTTGGGATGAAAACAGGGCCACGCACACGTGTACTTCACGCGCACGCGTGGATGGCCACAAAGCTCATCGACGCGTATGCGTCATACACGCGGACGCGCGGATTGAAACACAGCCAGACGACGCGTACGCGTCAGCCACGCGTACGAGTGGGTGCATTTGCGCCCGAGGCACAAAACTGGCACAACTCTGGCATAACTCTTGGGAAAATGGCTGGGCATTGGGTGCAGCGCATCGACGCGCACGCGCACACTATGCGCACGCATGGATGGTGTTTTCTTGAAGAACGACGCGTACGCGCCAAGTGGGCCTACGCGTGGAGGGTCATTCTGCTAAAAATTTTCTAAGTTAAAAGTTGCAGAATTCACAGATTCAACCCCTAATCTTCTGACGGACATAACTTTCTCATTTTAAATTGTTTTTCGCCCGTTCTTCGAACGGCATAGACATCCCGGATCCAATTTCACTTCTAAACAAGTTTGGCATAAAACAGAAATCCGCAGTCTAAGTTATGTCCCGTCAAAGTATGCCCAAAAACCATGTTTTTACTCAAAACCACAAAGTGCCATTTTCAAAACAAGCCATTTTCAACTCTTTTTTAAAATCAACCAAAACATGCCAATTTCATCCCTTTTCTTTGAAATCAATCAAAGTATACCAAAATCGACATTAAGCCTCCTCAACTCATATACTAACACTTTATCACAATTCACAAAGCCGCCATATAACCATTTTTACCCATTTCAAACAAATGGCTAAATTACAAACACATTAACATGTCATATATCCTTCCTCATCCCAATTTCCAACAGTACTATTTCCAATCAATCATCATTATACATAATCAATATCATACTCACTATCATATGGTTTCACCCACAAATTAACCTTAATCATTTCTCAAGCATATATCACAACATACATATCTCTCATGCATCATCATACCATCAAGGCATCAATAATCATGATCACATATATGACCACATAATATATCTCAACCAAAACCAAACATACCTCATCTATACAGTTTTACCCAAAATTACCAAATTCCACACTTCAACTCCTCAAACCTTATTAGTCAATAACCAAACCAATCATTCATATATTCATTATCTGAAATTCATCCAATCACTTGTGTCATCATACAATGCACACGTCAACTTACCTTCCTTACCTCTTTCCGGCCTCTGGCCCAAAATTCACGGCCTCCGGCCCAATTTCATAATTTAAATGCACATCACACCACACGGTACTTAAATGAAACTTAAACCGTACCTCTTGTAGCCAAATCAATTGAGCCTCTTCTTTAGAAGTCTCCACCAACCTTAGCCCCAAGCCTCACCAAAGCTCCTCAAGCAACACCAATCTCCCAATTGTGCACCAAGATCATCAAATACACTAACATAACCAATATCACATACATACATCAACCTAGGGCTCATAAAACTGACAAATCACAAGGGTTTGATCACTTCTTACCTTATCCCATATGAAGTAGGGATAGAACCCACTTGGAATCCATGTTGGAGTATCCCTAAACACCCAAAATCACAAGATTTCAACACTAACTATCCAAAAACGTGTAACAGTGGGGAATTTCGAAAATTGGGCAGAGATGAATGGAATACTCACCACAAAATTTAGATAGAATTGTAGAAGATGAGAAGAGCGACGTGTGGCCGTAAACGGCTCGTCAATCAGAGCTCCGTAGCTCAAGTTATGGTGGTTTGAAGATCAAAGAGAGTTATGTTTTCTCTCTTCTCTTCTCTCTTCTCAATTTCAGCGCCCCAACCCTTCCTTTTAGGATAAAATGAGTTGAAATACTCATAACTAATGTTTATATATGTTGGGTCTTGGGCCCACTTAGACCTAGTTCACTTATTTTTGTCTGTTGGCCCAATTTTGGACCGAAACCTTTAAGATTAGCACTCTAAATGCACTTCAAATATTTCTACCTCCCCTAATTATAATTCCTCATTTCTTAATCCTATTTACTCATAATCAATTTTCTCAGCTGTAGTACCAGACAGGTCTTAGCTGATACTGCCGGTCAAAATTCCACTGCGCGCTTTTACGCATAAAACTATGTTTTCCGACTCGGAAAAATTCACTGAATCCAAATATCATATTTAAATCACCAAATTCCAATTGCCAAATCTTCCAACCATATTTGCTCCTATTTAACTTATTATTTAATTAATTTTGGTTAGACCGGGTATTACAGATGAACTCTGACAAGCCCGGAAAGTAGATAAACCCCACTACAAAGAAGAAGAAAAACCACGGGAGAGTAAGAAAAATTTTAAACATACTCCCCGTTATGAATCCTATACTCAGTTTAATACCAAACGTGACGACATCATCAAGGAGATCCTAAGTTCCAAATTGATCAAGCAACCACAGTAGGCCGGCAACTATCTAGATTCGAAGGGTGCAGACAAATAAAAGAATTGCACTTTTCACCAGAAGCATGGACATACCACTGATGAGTGTGTCATCGTCAAAGACCTTTTGGAGCGACTAGCTCGGCAAGGCCATCTCCACAAATACATCAGTGGCGATATACAACGGCGTGCCCTAACTAGCACAAGCACAGACTCAGAGTATGCATTGAAGCATAAGCAGTTCCATCCCTCAGGCTCACGAGGACGAACTGCTCTGATACCATAATGTAACACCCTAATATACAAATCCTTATGCTCGAGTCATAAGTCAATGATACTACAGTGGTACGACTCTCAGGTGGATTTTTTTTAATATATAGATATAGGTAATCTCAAAAGGAGTATTAATCGAGAAGCCTGAAAAGAGTAGAAATAAAATCGCGAAGACGTATCACTCACGTTTCGACAATAAAAAGATAAACCGTGAAGCCGAAAGTGATATACGGACAAGGCATAAAGGAGATTAAGAGATAGATAACAGATAGATATATATAACATAAGTAAACAACCACTAGTCGCGACCCGCGAAGTTTAGGCCGGCTAGGGTACAGTATGAAAGTAGTTGACAACAGTATATCCTAATCTCTCCCAAAGGAAACATGAGAGCCTCTATAGGCAAGTTCAAAAGAGTTCAATACATAATATAATCTTTTCAAAACAAAGGTGGAGAGATTCTAAGCAAAATACAAGGTAGAGAAAATAAAGATCTTCGCCGTCTCTCAGACGAACCACAGCTCACTTCTGAGCACCTGGATCTGTATCTGAAAAACAAGAGATATATACGGAATGAGAACCCCGGGCCCATGGGTTCCCAGTACGGTAAAAGTGCCAAATAAATACAATGCACTGCAATAAAAACTCACTAAGCATCCTAAACTTCTTCACCAATTATCCATCATAGGTTCTCGCTAATCCATGAATAGGCAACTGTCATAAGGGAGTGCTAAATCTAATTCATGTTTCACATATTTCCCAACTCGCTGACTCTTCCACGAATCAGACTCAGAATCATAAGCAAAACCATCACCAGTTGTTCTACCTCAACAATTTTGTATCAATACATCATACCCTCACCTGGAGCTAGTGAAACCACATCACTGCGTCTTCCCAGGGAGCTCAAATTATCTTATTCAATGATCATCATCATCATGCAATCGTATCATCAAATCATCTCATCAAGAACAGCCCCCAACATCCACCGACACCAGCATGAGGGGCCTCTCAGTTGTACAAACACAAGCAATACAGGCAAGTAATACACAAATAAGGTACAAGTAGAACAAGTAGCACATAATCAGGTAACATAGCATATATGAAGTAGAAATCCAAAACAAATAGGCAAACCCAAACAATTCAAACATATGCAAATGATGTATGCCTGCCCTATGGCTGATGATATCATCTGTCGGTTATATAGCTAACCCGACATGTCCTGGTAACTAACCATTGGACAGAAACACCCCTTGCGGAGCAAGTAGGTTTGAGCTACAACCCCCTTGCTACTACCCGCCCAACCCAGAGCAAATGGAATAACCACTACTGTGGTTATTACCTAGGCAGGTGTTTAAAAGCTCAACCTGGAGCGAGTGGATTTACCACTACTGCCGCTACTACCCAGGCATCACAATCTCTGACCTGGAGCAAGTGGGACGAACCACAATCCTTGCTACTGCCCAGGATCTCAAAACATACATTCGTTCAGTTTAAAAGCAATCATCATTGTTATCAAATCTCAAACATTAACCTGGAGCAAGCGGGATGAACCACCACCCTTACTACTACCCAGGTATCACAGACACACATTTATTCAAAACTCCATAATTAAACTCATTTATCATTAACATCCTTTCTGTCGCATACCCGGAGCAAGCGGACAACGCCACTGCCTACTACCAGGGGTCACACGTCACATTTCAACATTTTCCATTATTATCCATTTAACACATTCATTCATTAATCATATATGCATTTATACTCAGCCATAATCCATAATGGCTTTGCCATAACCCGGCAATAACTCAGCCATCCGGCTCACAGTTCAATCCAAAACTAGCCAATTTATCAACATGGCTCTGCCGTATCCGGCAATAACTCAGCCATCCGGTTCATGGTTCAATCAAGAACCATCCATTTATCAATAAATATAGCCCTTCGGCTCATGGCATACACGGTACTTCCACCGTCATCCTCCATATCTTATATAATCATCTTTGATCATCATTGATCATAACTTTTTCCCTTGCTTCATTCGTAAGTTACTGCATCCCCTAGCTCATTTCTCATTGCTAGACATATCATAATGATTTAATACATAAGGGGTGAGATTGGAGACTTAGAAGTATGAGATTTAGTTTTTAAAACTCAAAAATCAACTTTGGGATGAAAATAGGGCCACACGCACGCATACTTCACGCGCACGCGTGGATGGCCACAAAGCTCATCGATGCGTATGCGTCATACACGCGGACGCGCGGATTGAAACACAGCCAGATGACGCGTACGCGTCAGCCACGCGTACGCGTGGGTGTATTTGCACCCAGACACAAAACTGACACAACTCAGGCACAACTCTCGGGAAAATGCCTGGGCATTGGGTGCAGCGCATCGACGCGCACGCGTGGATGGTGCCTTCTTGAAGAACGATACGTACGCGCCAAGTGCGCCTAAGCGTGGAGGGTCATTCTGCTAAAAATTTTCTATGTTAAAAGCTGCAGAATTCACAGATTCAACCCCCAATCTTCTGACGGACATAACTTTCTCATTTTAAATCGTTTTTCGATCGTTCTTTGAACGGCATGGACATCCCGGATCCAATTTCACTTCTAAACAAGTTTGGCATAAAACAGAAATCCGCAGTCTAAGTTATGTCCCGTCAAAGTATGCCCAAAAACCATGTTTTCACTCAAAACCACAAAGTGCCATTTTCAAAACAAGCCATTTTCAACTCTTTTTTAAAATCAACCAAAACATGCCAATTTCATCCCTTTTCTTTGAAATCAATCAAAGTATAACAAAATCGATATTAAGCCTCCTCAACTCATACACTAACACTTTACCACAATTCACAAAACCGCCATATAACCATTTTTACCCGTTTCAAACAAATGGCTAAATTACAAACACATTAACATGTCATACATCCTTCCTCATCCCAATTTCCAACAGTACTATTTCTAATCAATCATCATTATACATAATCAATATCATACTCACTATCATATAGTTTCACCCACAAATCAACCATAATCATTTCTCAAGCATATATCACAACATACATATCTCTCATGCATCATCATACCATCAAGGCATCAATAATCATGATCACATATATGACCACATAATATATCTCAACCAAAACCAAACATACCTCATCTATACAATTTCACCCAAAATTACCAAATTCCACACTTCAACTCCTCAAACCTTATTAGTCAATAACCAAACCAATCATTCATATATTCATTATCTGAAATTCATCCAATCACTTGTGTCATCATACAATGCACACGTCAACTTACCTTCCTTACCTCTTTCCGATCTCCGGCCTAAAATTCACGGCCTCTGGCCCAATTTCATAATTTAAATGCACAAACCACAAATCAATACTCATTACCCAATACATCAAATTTTCAATACACCAAGCATACAAGGCCACACAATTCTCAACACAATCATTAATTCACATTACATACCAACTATGCATATTAGCACCAACCATTTACACAATTTAAACTTAATCATAGGGGCATCTAGCCTAGGAATTCTCATCACACCACACGGTACTTAAATGAAACTTAAACCGTACCTCTTGTAGCCAAATCAATTGAGCCTCTTCTTTAGAAGTCTCCACCAACCTTAGCCCCAAGCCTCACCAAAGCTCCTCAAGCAACACCAATCTCCCAATTGTGCACCAAGATCATCAAATACACTAACATAACCAATATCACATACATACATCAACCTAGGGCTCATAAAAATGACAAATTACAAGGGTTTGAGCACTTCTTACCTTAGCCCATATGAAGTAGGGATAGAACCCACTTGGAATCCATATTGGAGTATCCCTAAACACCTAAAATCACAAGATTTCAACACTAACTACCAAAAAACGTGTAACAGTGGGAAATTTCGAAAACTGGGCAGAGATGAATGGAATACTCACCATAAAACTTAGATAGAATTGTAGAGAACGAGAAGAGCGATGCGTGGCCATAAACGGCTCGTCAATCGGAGCTTCGTAGCTCAAGTTATGGTGGTTTGAAGATCAAAGAGAGTTAGATTTTCTCTCTTCTCTTCTCTCTTCTCAATTTCAGCGCCCCAACCCTTCCTTTTAGGGTAAAATGAGCTGAAATTCTCATAACTAATGTTTATATATGTTGGGTCTTGGGTCCACTTAGACTCGGTTCACTTATTTTTGTCCGTTGGCCCAATTTTGGACCAAAACCTTTAAGATTAGCGCTCTAAATCGCACTTCAAATATTTCTACCTCCCCTAATTATAATTCCTCATTTCTTAATCATATTTACTCATAATCAATTTTCTCAGCTGCAGTACGAGACAGGTCTCAGCCGGTACTGCCGGTCAAAATTCCACTGCGCGCTTTTACGCAAAAAACTATGTTTTCTGACTCGGAAAAATTTACTGAATCCAAATATCATATTTAAATCATCAAATTCCAATTGCCAAATCTTCCAACCATATTCGCTCCTATTTAACTTATTATTTAATTAATTTCGGTTAGACTGGGTATTACAGATGAACTCTGACAAGCCCGGAAAGTAGATAAACCCCGCTACAAAGAAGAAGAAAAACCACGGGAGAGTAAGAAAAATTTTAAACATACTCCCCGTTATGAATCCTATACTCAGTTTAATACCAAACGTGACGACATCATCAAGGAGATCCTAAGTTCCAAATTGATCAAGTAACCACAGTAGGCCGGCAACTATCTAGATTCGAAGGGTGCAGACAAATAAAAGAATTGCACTTTTCACCAGAAGCATGGACATACCACTGATGAGTGTGTCATCGTCAAAGACCTTTTGGAGCGACTAGCTCGGCAAGGCCATCTCCACAAATACATCAGTGGCGATATACAACGGCGTGCCCCTCTCACTGGCGACCATAACTCGGCAGGACAGCATAGTTGAGACAAAGAAAGGATGAACACAAGTCATCCTGAACAACCGAGAGGAGTTATTAACTATATTTCTGGAGGTTTTGCAGGTGGAGGCGCTACAAGCTCGTCAAGAAAATGCTCTTACTGAGCTATGCTATCAATAGAAGCCAGTCCAAACAATCCTCAAACGCCTTCACAATTTTCTCAGATGACATTTCAATCCTCCGACTTTGACATAACTACAACAAATCTAGATGACCCTGTTGTAATCTCCATCCAATTAGGAGAACTTTTGGTCAAAAAAATACTACTGGATTCCGGGAGTAATGCTGACGTTCTTTTCTATTCAACATTCCAGAAGATGAAACTAAGTAACAACATACTACAACCTTCCACTGGTGTTTTGGTCGGATTTTCATGTGAACGAGTACCGATTTTGGGATCTATGTGGTTACAGACCACACTGGGTGAGCCTCCATTATCAAAAACTTCAGATGTCTAATATTTAGTTGTAGATTATTTTAGCCCTTATAATTTAATACTTGGCTGACCTTTCTTGAATAAGTTTGGCGCAATCGTTTTCACAATTTATCTTTGTGTTAAGTTCCCTGTGCAGGATGATACTATTGCAACAATTCACAGTGACACTCGTGATGCCAGACAATGTTATAACAATAGTGTCAAATGACCCCATCGAAGTATAAATGCACATGTACACAACATCAGCAGTCAAGACAACCTCCCAGTATTGGCCAACCTTGATCCAAGGGCAGATGTTCTTGAACGACCAACCCCAATGGAGGACTTACAAAAAATCTATTTTGCAGATAGCTCAGAAAAATTCACTTTTGTAGGAACAAAACTAAGAAGCCTCTTTGCAAGAGACTAACGAAGCTCATCAGTGCTAGCTTCATAAAAGAAATCAGATTTACAACATGGTTGGCAAACGTCGTCATGGTAAAAAAACATAACGATAAATGGCGTATGTGTGTTGATTTCACCGATCTCAACAAAGCATGCTCAAAAGATTCCTATCCCTTACCATCTATTGATTGCTTAGTAGACAATGCTTCAGGTTATAAAACACTAAGTTTCATGGATGCATATTCTGCCTATAACCAGATCTTAATGCATCCATCTGATCAAAGTAAGACTGCATTTATTACTGAATATGAAAACTACTATTATAAAGTTATGCCATTTGAACTTAAGAATGTAGGAGCAACATACCAACGCCTTATGGATAAGGTATTTGCCACACAGATCGACAGAAACCTCGAAGTTTATGTCGATGACATGGTAGCCAAAATAAAGCTCGGTGGCAATCATCTCGACGACCTTACCAAAATATTCAACCAAATCCGAAAATATAATATGCGGCTTAACCATGAAAAGTGTGCCTTTGGTGTACAAGGAGGCAAATTCTTCAGTTTCATGCTCACCAACTGCAAAATCGAGGCCAATGCAGAAAAATGTCGAGCTATGTTGGATATGGCAAGCCCACAAACTATAAAAGAAGTCCAACAGTTAACAGGGAGACTTGCTGCACTTTCTAGATTCCTACCTTGCCTAGCTTCTAAATCCTTCTGTTTTTTCCAAACACTAAAAAAGAAAAAAAAAGCTTTTCATTAGACTGATGAATGTGAAAATATTTCCACTACCGTAAAAAACACTCTCTCAAAACCCCCTATTTTACAAATACCCCTTCAAGGGGAACCATTCTACTTATATTTATCTGTCACTGACTGGGCCATAAACTTTGTTCTTATTGCAGAAAGACAAAAACAGCAACTGCCGATCTATTTTACTAGCAATACTCTACAACATGACAAACTTTGCTATCCTAAGATCGAGAAGCTAGCTTTAGCTTTGGTGTTCTCAGCCTGACGACTTCGGCAATATTTCCAAAGCCATGTCATCTATGTTCACACAGATCAACCTTTACGATAAGTTCTTCAAAAACCATAATTAGCTGGCCGACTAGTTAAATGGTTGGTTGAGCTCTCCGAATTTGACATCATATACCAGGGGTGAGGTCCCATAAAAAGTCACAACATTTGGCAGATTTTATCGCCGAATTCACATTCCCAATTTCCGTTGATGGTTCAACCCAATGGTCTTTGTATGTAGATGGCTTATCTAATCCCCATGGGTGTGGTGCTGGGGTTTTACTTGAAGATGGTAATGGTTATGTGATAAAGCAGTCTTTACACCCTTCTTTCAAAGCGAATAATAATCAAACTGAACACGAAACTCTAATCGCGGGTCTCAAATTCGCTACCGATCTAAATATTACCGAATTCAAGATATATTGTGATTCCTTACTCATCATACAGCAGGTGAATAACTTGTACCAGGTAAAAGATCCTTTATTACCGAAATATCTTCCTATTGTTCAGAGCTTATTTTCAAAGTTTTCTGAAATTGAAATTCAACATATACCTCGAGAGCATAATAGCTGAGCTGATATTCTATCCAAGCTCGCCAGTTCACAAACAACTTCTTCTTCCTTTCACCAATTCACACTATTTAAACTAAGTATAGATCTAATCGAAATTCTAAGTATCACACAGGACAAAGATTGGAGAGCACCCTATATAAACTATCTCAGGACTGAAATATTATTAGACAACATTGAAAATACTCGGCAATTTCGCCGAGAAGCTTCATTTTTTACAATATACAACAACTGCTTATATAGACGAGGATTCTCTCATCCTCTGCTTAAATGTCTTTTCAGGTTGGAGGCCGAACTTGCGCTTGCCAAGGCACACGAAAGAATATGTGGTACATACCTCAGAGCCTGAAGCTTATCCTCCAAGATACTCCGAGCTGGTTTCTTCTAGCAGACATTGCAACAAGATTATAAAACAAAAGTAAAAAGCTGTGACAATTGCTAGAAGCACAGTCCAATTACACACCTACCAGTCAAAATTCTCCATAATTTTGAGGTAAGTTTGCCTTTCATTCAGTGGGGGCTTGACATCTTCAGCTCTTTTCTTTTGCCGGCAGGACAGGTAAAATTTATAGTAGTAGCAATTGATTACTTTTCCAAATGGATAGAGGCACAACCTCTAGCAAAGATCACATCACAACGAATACTTTCTTTTGTGTGGAAGAATATTATCTGTAGATTCAGCATAACTCGGCACATTATCACTGATAATGGTTGCCAGTTTGTCGATCATAAATTCACCTCCGTTTTGTAGGAATTAAAGATCAGACAACATTTTTCATCAGTAGAATACCCGCAGACAAATGGCCTAGCTGGGACTGAAAACAAAGTTATTTTACATGCCTTGAGAAAAAAGCTTGACGATGCTAAGGGTCACTGGGCCGAATTAGTACCACAGGTCATATGGGGGTATAACACCACCATCCACTCAACAGCAAAGGAAATGCCTTTTCGACTGGTATTGGGGTCGGACGCAATGATACCTGTCGAGATCTCCCAAGCATCACTCCGAACTCAATTGGCCAACCATAGTACAGCAGATACAGCTCATCAATATGACTTAGACACCATTGAAGAAATTTGATCTTCAGCAGTAATCACACACCAAGCTATGCGACAACATATAGCTCGGCAATACAACCAAAAACTCCATCCAAGATCCTTCCAGGAAAATGACTTGGTGCTCAGAAGAACCGAACAGGCTAGACGACCCCAAACCATGGCAAACTAGCAGCTAACCGGGAAGGTCCTTTCCAAGTTATTGAGGTACTCGGCAAGGGAGTCTACCGATTACAGTCCTTAGAAGGTAACACTCTGCCTAATACTTGGAATGTATCATCTCTTAAGTTATATTACAGTTAAAAGTCAGGGTCAGGCGAGTACTATTTTTTCTATTACCAAGATTTTTTTCAAAAAGGGTTTTGCTTGGAAAGGGTTTAACGAGGCTTGCCTACCTGCACCTTTGTAAACAAAGGTTGGTCAATACATATATATAGAACTTTATGCTTTTTACTCTATCTTGCTTTAAGTATTTTTTACTTCTTTTTTGACTTCAAGCTGTTATCCTGCCGACTTATATTCAGCATCATACTAATTGCATTTCGCCGACTAAATAACAAAACTACCGAGTATGAGCACCATAAACCAAGAAAAAAGCACAGTTAATAGGATTCTCCGACAATATCCCTTCAACACATAACCGTCGCTCACCTTTATAGAAATTTCTCATTTTAAAGAAACCATCATCCCACATAAACAACAACCCACCAAATGCACCGTCAGACCCTACATACTCCCACCCTGCACAACTATTCCCGCAGATAATTTAAAACTATTCTTCTTCTTTTTCCTCCTCATCTTATTCAGTTGCTTCTTCTTTTTTTCATTTTTTTTCTTTTCTCATAATTTTTCTTGTTTCACTCGTTTAAAAGGAATAAAAAAAATCAATGCTACAAAATTATTAGAAAGAAAAAGAGGAAAAAAATGCTACAATAATAGTAGTAATAAAAGAACGATGATAGGAAGAAAATACGTGAAAAAGAAGAAGAAACGTAAAGAAGAAGGAAGGAAAGGAATATGAAGAAGAAAAAAGATATAAACGTGGATATAAACTTTTACGTTCATGTTAGTGACTGAGGAGTTGGAGCGTGTATCTAAGCGCTCACTAATTGAAGTTGATTTTTATTGTGTTTGGGTTAATTTAATTGAATTTAATTGTTAAAAAAATTTGAATGCGTAACAAAACTTAAAATTTTATAAATGACGTTATGTTTTTGTTTTAGATTTTTTTTTTGGTTTTTTACGGTATTCTCTCATTCCAATAGGTTAAAAACTAATCCGTCGCAGTACTGAACTCCATTTAAGGATTTGTCGTTGGCCAATGAGTTGTTATATGTATAAAACGAAATTCAAATTCCCGACAAACGGACTAGTAAGCTAACTATTATTACAAGTTTAAAAACTAATTAAATACAGTGTAATCGTTAATTATTTAAAAGAAATGGATAACTCATGCGTGCATTGATTATTGGTCTGACATTTTTGGCGTAAACATTTTTCATTCTCATAAGATACAAGTGTCTACTAGGCATTTGTTTGGAGAATTAGTGCTTACGAATGATGGGATAGTTTTTCAATTTTGGCAAGTATATATGAACTAATTTATTTTTAGATGATAAACTACTACTACGGTCTTACAGTTGATAAAACAAGATGGACTTAAATTGATTTTTGTTAAAGAAACTAAATTACAAGGTTGTTGACATATAAACTATATATACTTAGGTGGCACTTTGCTTTCATGGTCTCATCAATTTTCTTCCACGTTGATTTAATTTGCAAAGACAATTGAAATTTATTCTTAGTTACCAAAATTCATCGTCAGAACACTAAATTTCTTTATTTTCTCTCTTTCTCTAATGTCTTCTACTTTATTGTCTAAAAATATTATTTTTGAAGTTTATCATAACCTTCGAAAAAGTAAGGGAGTATGGTTAGGGATGAAAACGACTCGAAATTTATTGGACTGACTGCGTAACTTATTAAAGATTGAGTTGAATTAAAAATTAAAAATCGCCAAACTTAAAAAATCTGTTTAATTTGTGAGTTTTGGCGGTACGGAATAAATTTTTTTGACGGATCAGACATTCTTTTGTTAGGTCATTTTTTTATAAATTTTTATAATATTATTGATCTAAAAAAAATAAAAATAATAATTAAAAATATTTTAAATTATATTTTAAATTATGTTTTATATTTTATTGATTATAAATTTAAAGATATTTAATTATATATTTTGGACAATGTTTATTTTATTATTTTGTTTCAAAAAACTTAGTTTATGATTATGTTTATTACATATTTATAATTATAAAAACTTTAATATCTATAAATTTAGAAATTATAATTTTTTTGTCTTTAAAAATTATAAATTTATTGAAATAATTGTAAAAAAATATTAAATTTAATTAATTTTATTTTTTAATTTATCAAATTAAAAAATACGTAAAAAAAATGTTGGCGGAAAACTTTTTTCTTACGTGAAAATTATGTTCCCTTATTAAATGGGCTTCACGCATTTTTTTTTTATCATTTTTTCTCTTCCATCCAAACGAGGTAAAATCAAATTTTTTATTCATTTTTGGTTCAAAGATTTTCTTTTCTTTCAATTTTTACAGATTCAAATAATGTGTTACATAAGTATATGACATTATTATTGACATCGATAAAGAAAAAAATAAAAAAATAATATATAACAAGAATAAGAAAAAGCTATAAATTAAATAGTTATAAACATCTAGAAAAGACGGTCGTCATTTAATTTTTGGTTTAAAATGCAGATTTTGCTGTTGGTGATTAGTGATTTTAGCATCAATCTATCAGACAGAAAATTAAAACTGGACAGATTATTTATTACTAGTTATTATCGATAATAAATTAAATTTATTATTGATACACCAACAAATTTGATGGCAATTGTGCACCTCAGATCCTTTTCCTTTTCCAAATTACATCTCTCACTAAAATGATCTTTATGTAACCTGACCATAATGTTAAGAGTAAAATTTTTTTCGGCCTCTATTCTTTTTAAATTTAGATATTTTGCATATTAATAATTAAAAAATGACAAATTATCTCTTATTTTTTTTATTAGACACATGAACTGTTATTTTTTTATTAGATGTATGAGTCTTTTTATAAGAATTTTCAATAAAAAATAACAAAAATTACTTAAATATGACGTAACTTATATGATTTGACATTCATCAGTCCTATATAAATAATAATCATTCGATTAGGACTGTTTAGTTCTCACATAATTGTCAAAACGATGTCTCAATCAAATGGATATTATTCTTTTTTAGCATTATTTTGATAATTGTATAGGTAATAAACATTTTCAATAAAAAAATTATCATTTATATATAACAAACAGGTAAAAATTAGATCATACAAACTAACATACGCAAGCATTTTCTACCATTTTTTATTGGAGATTCTCATAAAAAGGTTCATGTATCTAACAAAAATAAAAGATAGGTAACGAATTGTCATTTTTCAATTATTAAGGTGCGAATTGTTTAAATTGAAAAAGGACAAGGATTAAAAAAGGATTTTACTCTAATGTTAATTAATTTAAAAGTGCTATGTACATACTAAAAATTAAGGGCAATCTACCTAATTAAATAAATTATGTGAATTATTTACCTGAATACACAAAAGAGAAACTTCTTACGTACATGTGTAATTTTAATTTTATGTAAACCGTGGGAGCTAACCACGGTTTCTAATTTGTATGTAAATCGTTGGAGACTACAAAGTTTTATGGTTGGAAAATATTGGGCATAATCCGTGGCTACCTACCACGGGTTATGAAGGAAAAAGCTAAGGCATAAACCGTGGTTGCTTCCCACGGTTTATGAAGAGGAGGACTTGAACGAAAACTTCCATAGGTTCCCACGGTTTACATGCAAAGTATAAATTATATGATCAAATTTTTTAAAAACCAAAACTTTTTATTTTTTATTCTTAAATTATATGATCAAATTTTTTTTATTTAAATTAAAAAAATAAAATAAAATCTAGTTATATCTAATAAAGAATAGATCTGTAAATTTATTATTTTTTTACTTTTTAAACTAAAAAAATAAATTTTTTTTCTAATATTAAAAAAATAAAAAATTCTAACAATAAATTAAGAATAAATTGATTTAAAAAATTTAAAAATTTAAAATTTTTCAATTTTTTATTTTTTGGATATTGTTAGAATTTTTATTTTTTTAATATTAGAAAAAAATTTATTTTTTTAGTTTAAAAATTAAAAAAATAATAAATTTATAGATCTATTGTTTACTAGATATTGGTGGACTTTATTTTATTTTTCTAATTTAAATAAAAAAATTAATCATATAATTTAAAAATTCAAAAATAAGAAATTTAGTTTTTTAAAATTTTTAATTTTTAATAATATTTTTTTAATTTTTTTATTCACCGGATAATGCTACACTCGGACAATTGATTTTTTCAGCAATTTTAAAATTTAAACTTTTTAAATTTTTGTTTCTTGGATATTTTTAAAAATCTTTATTTTTCACCTTTTTGGTAAAAAAGTTAATTTTTTAGATTCAAAATTTAAAAATAAAAAGTTTTCATCTTTTTCTTTGCTTCTTAATATTGCTGGAATATATTTTATATTTTAATTTTCTTATTTTTTTATTCACCGGATTATGCTACACTCAGACAGTTGACTTTTTTTGCTGCACTTGTTCACAAATTAAGAATAAATTAATTTAAAAATTTTAAATTTTTAAATTTTTTATTTTTTGTATATTGTTAGAAATTTTTTTTAATATTAGAAAAAAATTACTTTTTTTAGTTTAAAAATTAAAAAAATAATAAATTTACAGATCCGTTGTTTACTAGATATTGGTGGACTTTATTTTATTTTTTTAATTTAATTAAAAAAATTTGATAATATAATTTAAGAATAAAAAATAAGAAATTTTGGTTTTTAAAAAATTTGATCATATAATTTATACTTTGCATGTAAACCATGGGAACTTATAAGGGTTTTCGTTCAAGTCCTCCTCTTCATAAACCGTGGGAAGCAACCACGGTTTATGCCTTAGCTTTTTCCTTCATAATCCGTGGTAGGTAGCCACGGATTATGCCCAACCTTTTCCAACCATAAAACCTTGTAGCCTCCAACAGTTTACATACAAACTCGAAGCCGTAGTTAGCTCCCACGGTTTACATAAAATTAAAATTGCACATATATGTAATAAGTTTCTCTTTTGTGTAGTTAGGTAAATAATTCACAGAATTTATTTAATTAGGTATATTGCCCAAAAATTAACTATATTATTATGTATTTGTGTATAAAGATATATGTTATTTAATTTATTTTAGTGTATATTTTATATTTTAATATATATTTTATATGAGTGATTAATTTTGTGACAAATTTTTTGCATAACATAATTATAATTAATTATATTTCTTCAGCATAATTAAAATGAATTCTGATTATGATTATTTATTCTATCATTTATGTATAATTTTTTAATTTAATAATTTAATTGTTTATTAGATTATGAAGTTACTCTATGTCATAATAAATTGTATTATTTTAGCGCTTTTATTTCTCAAAGAATATTAAAAATTCTCCCCACCAAGTCCCAATATTAAGCTCCTGTGGTTATAAGATTATGATTTGATCCATGTACTAAAAATTGAGTGTTAATCCTTACAACATTTTTATTAGCAATCTCACCCAAACATTCCAAATGCATCATCCTGATTGAAGGAAGATTTTAACATGAAGTTGATTGAAGGAAGATTTTAACATGAAGTTGTAGTCTTGTAGGCAAGGACGGACCTAGAAATATTACCATGAAGGTGAATAATATGTATAATATTAAAAAATTATATAAAAAATTATATAATATAAAATGTATTACAAAAGTATATAAATAGAGAATATATTTTAAAGTATAAAAAATATGTATATACTTTTTAGTAACGAAGTGGTTGATTTTTCGTATCATAAAATTCATCGATAATAGAATTTGTGTCAAATTTTTCAATAATTTTTTTAATATAATTAAAAGACAATTAGCAAGAAATTCATCTTTTATTTTATTTCTGAGTTATTCTTCACAATATTTATAATTGAAAATGATCTATCAGTTGTAGCAATTAAACAAAGAAAATTAATACCAAATAAATTAAGAAAGACACTCACAAAAAAAAATTTATTTTATGAAATTTAAAATTTTATTTAATTAAAAAATATTAATAATAATATCTTTTTAATTTTTTTTAATGTTGTTACTTACTTTTTAGATATTAAAAATCATTAATATTTAGGTTGGACTAAATTATTATTTATAGGATAAAGTATACTTTTTGTTCCTAAAGTTTGACAAAAAAGTTTCAAAAATACCCCTAAGTTTTATTTTGTTTTAATTTTGTCCCAAAAATTTTCAATTTGCATCAAATATATCTTCGACGGCTAAATTTTCAAAAAAATTAAGACTAATCTAACAATAATGCATGAAAACTATGCTTGAAGGTATATTTGATGCAAATCGAAAATTTTTGGGATAAAATTGAAACAAAATAAAACTTAGGGATATTTTTAAAACTTTTGTCAAACTTTAAGGACAAAAAGTATACTTTACCCAATAAAAAAAAATGACTCAAGTGACACTTAGGTATGTACAAATTGTATTAGGAGAATATAACTTGCTTTTAGGTTATATATTCAATCTAAATCACACTTTAAAAGCTCTATAACATTTTTTAAATTTGAAATTTGAAAATACTTATTAGACACTAATTTATGAAAAATTGAGTTAACTTTAAAACAAACATTGAACCAAGTCAATCTGATTACGATAGTTTGAGATATTTATAAAATATTGTTAGTATACCAGGTTGGTTAGTTACTGCATGATTTTCTATTATAAATTTATAACAGATTTATTTACCCAATTGAATTTGAATATAATTTTATACTAAATTCAAAGAATAAAATTAGTTTTCTCATCTTTTCATATAACTAAAGATTATTCAAATTTAATAAGTATAAAATTAGTTATGAATATATCTTGAAGAGTTATTTATTGTCGGTTAATTAAGAATTCACTAAAATCAATATTTTTATATTTTTAAATTTAAATTATATTTGTTTAATTTTAAAGTGTATTATCTTTTAATTTTTTATTGTGAATTTAAATTTTGAATCATTATATTTTAATTAATTAATTATTAAATAATAACATGATTAAAAAAACTAGGATATTTAGATTTATATATTTTATTAATCTATTAGATTTTAAATCTATTCAAAATCTTTTACAAATATTCTCAAATTGAATACTGCTTAATGTTATTCTATTTTTTATTTATTTTATTTATACAACTAATATATATACAATTATAAATGAAAACAGGTTTATTTTTTTTCAAATGGAAAAGAGCATGGTGTAACACCATGAAATAGACGTTTGGCAAGAATATGCACTGTTATGGTGTAAGACACAAATCATAACCTCCGTTTTGGGTTTGTAATTTTTTTTTTGTTTTTGAAAATCACCAAACACATGTTACGTTTTCAGTTGCTTTGTTTTTTTTTTTCTTCACCAAATGCAGCCTGCGTTTTGGGTTTTATTTTTTTTTATTTGTTTCTAGCCAAAAGTAGGTTGTGTTTTTGGGGAAAGCTTTTTTTTTTTCGGAGCACACAAACGCAAATTGCGTTTTAAAGGTGTCAGGAAGTCTTTTTTAAAGGTTGTAAAACGCAAGTTGCGTTTTATGAGTGGCAGCCACAAAACGCAGGTTGCATTTTGCATAGATAACAATATTTTAATCCAAAGCTTTGCCTATAAATATGTTTCACAGTTTTAACTTTTTCGCACCTCTCCTCTTCCTCTTTCTTGCATATAGTTCAAAGTTCTTAGTTTTTTGGGCAATTAGTTGTGCCAAAAAAATCGGGTTAGGTGAGGGTGGAGTTATGGAAGGTGTCGTAAATTTACGAGTGTATTATAAAGGTAAGATTATACGAAACACAGACAAAGGAGTAACTTTTGTTTGTGAATGTCCGTTATCATTTGCTATTCTATGCACCATGAGTTTTGTAGAGTTGCAAAATGGCCTTTGAGATAACATACAAAGTCACATTTCGAAAAGGGTGAGCAATATTTTATACAGAAATCTTGTACCAGTATTTGGTGGGCTGATACAGTTTCAGATAATGTCCATCACTGACGACGCAAGTATGCAACATATGTTCTACATTTATCAACAAACTCATTTTCACGTGCCGATGATAGAGCTGTACGTTGAGTTTGAACAACGCACGGGAATGGATGGGGTTGGCGAGGATGTCAACGTTGATGAATTCGGGGATATAGATTGGGAAGAAGATAACAACGACAGTGAAGAGGAGTTTGAAGCAAACTATGAAGTTGATGACGGGGACGATGATGGAGACTTGGCAGACAGTCCGGCGGTACAAAATGAGGCAGATGCGATTGTAAGTCAGCATCCCTTTGGCGTTCCGTCTTTTATGCGGATTCTAGATCTCGAAGCTATGCATGTCCCGGAATTTTCTGAGTATGCGAATATCGGTATGTTATCTTATGGTTATTAATTAAAGTTACTGCTACCATTAATTTTATTTGCGTTGTACTAACAGTGGTTTGATTGGCGTAGGTGAAGGCAATGTTGCGGCGGAAGATGGCGAGTTTAGTGTCGGACTGGAATTCGATTCCAGAAAGTCAGTGATATCTGTAATCCAAAGCTACACTATCTCTAGAGGAGTTGATTACACTGTATATGAGTTTAAACCGCAGACATTCTATGCGAAATGCAAGGGTTATGGTGCAGGGTGTGATTGGCTTATCCGATCTAGTTTGATTTGAAAGAAGGGTTGTTGGGAGATCAGAAGATACAATGACAAACACACGTGCACCATGGGAACGATTTCACAAGATCATGCCAAGTTGGACTTAGACACAATTGCAGATGTCATTAGGCTGTTGGTTGAAGCAGACCCATCAATAAAGGTGAAATCTATTATTGCAGAAGTTCAGTCCAGGTTCAACTACACTGTAAGTTACCGCAAGGCTTGGTTGGCAAAGTAGAAAACTGTCACAAAGGTTTTCGGTGATTGAAAAGTTTCTTACCAGACTCTGCCAGTATGGTTGAAAGCAATGATTGCGAAGATGCCAAGATCTCGGGTTCAAATAAAAATGCTCCCCGTTAACCGTGAGAATGAGGAGGTTCAAGGTGTAAGAGTTCTCCATCGGGTTTTTTGGAGCTTCTATCCGTGTATCGTTGCATTCAGACACTGCAAGCCACTGGTGCAGGTTGATGGCACACACTTGTACAGAAAATATAAAGGTGCACTCTTAGTTGTGGTTGCACAGGATGGGAACCAAAACATTGTGCCCATTGTATTTGCGATAGTCGAGGGTGAGACGGCAGACGCATGGGAGTTTTTCCTAACCAATTTGCGGAGATATGTTGTTAACATTGACGGTAGGGGTGTTCAAAACCGATTCGGACCGAACTAAACCGACTAACCGAATCGAAATAATCGAAAACCGAAAAAACCAAAAACCAAAAAAATTGAAAAATATTATTTTGTTGTTTTTTATGCGATTCGGTTTGGTTTTTAATTAATCCCACCCCCACCCCCCAATCGAAACCTAGCCCTCTCTTCTCACAGTCTCACCTTCTACACCAGTGCACCCAGGCTGCAGTCACCCACGTTCTTGAGTCTCGAGGCCGGTGGCACCCACGTTTCTCCCACCACCTCGAAGCCTTCCTCCCAAGTCCTAACGCCGAAGCCTTCTTTTTCGTGGACAGAGCAGAGAGCACCAGTGCACCAAGAAGCCTTAGCCAGGCAGCCACAGCCAACTCGCATAAAATCCCTCGCAGGCTAGCACCATGCCACCACCCTCTGACCCAACAAGCCAGCACAGCACCACGCCAGTGATGCCACCACCCAGCAGTGTTTCTGGCCACGATCAACTTAGCACGTCCCAGTCTCCCACCCAGCCACTGATTCAAGTAAGATAATGGAGCCCGAGCTACCGAGTCAAGTATGTAATTTGACTGAAATTGCTGTTCTGGTTGTTGTTCATTTTTCAATTGCTGTTCTGTTGAATTGCTGAAACTACTTTTGGTTTGTTCATACTGAATTTGCTATTCATACTGAAATTACTGGGTTGTTCATACTGAAATTACTATTCATACTGAATTACTGAAACTGCTTCTGGGTTGTTCATACTGAATTACTGAAATTGCTATTTTGTTTGCTGTTCATACTAAAATTGTTGTTCTGTTTGTTGTTATCTGATATATCCAAAAACTTGATCTAAAATTGCTTCTGGTTTAATATTATTATTAGTTATTTTGGAAAAATAAAAAATTAATTTTGAACTGAATATGATTTATTACTTTTGTTTCCAATTCTATATATATGGGGAATTGGTTTGTTAGCAGCAGGACAAAGTAGCACAATTACAGGAACATATGCAGGGCAATTCATAACTGAAGGGTTTTTGAAGCTAAGTATAAAGAAATGGTTAAGGTAATTGATTATTAGAAGTTGTGCTATTGTTCCAACAATGATAGCTACTATAGTTTTTAATACATCAGAGAATTCACTGGATACTATGAATGAATGACTCAACATGGTTCAGTCAATTCAGATTCTTTTTACACTTATTCCACTTCTTACATTAGTGTCTAAAGAAGAGGTCATGGAAACTTTTAGAATAGGCCCTATTGTAGAGGTAAGCTTTGTTTGCATTCTAACTTTTGTAGAATTGATTTTGATGTATACTGATTATGATTATGTTTGGTAATTCGTCTAAAAGTGATTTCTTCCTTTCAAAAAATAAATGATTCTAAATATATCATGTTATGACTTTGTGAAGTAGTATAGTAGTATTTTTTTTGAATTGACTGAAAAAACTGAACAAACCGAACCAAACTAAATCGTTTTTAATTGGTTTGGTTTGGTTCGGATGGCTTCGATAAAAAAAACCGAACCAAACCGAACCGCAGTTTAATTAGATGATCGGATCGGATGACTTTTCACTCAAAAACCGAATCAAACCGCACCGCAAACACCCCTAATTAACGGCGTTGGCATTATTTCTAACCGCCATACGTCCATCGACGCTGCAATAACTCGTAGTAACGGTACATGGTCACCACCTAGAGTGTGGCACATGTACTGCGTCAGGCACATCGTGTCCAACTTCTTAAGGAGGTTCAAGGCTCCGTATTTACATAAACTCGTGGTTAACACAGGTATTTCATTTTGCTATTATGGTCCTATTCATATTAATTTCGTGGTTTTTGCTATTATGATTGAACGATTTGTTCAACAGGCTAGTCTATGACGAAACAGGAGTGCAACAAAAACTACCAGAGGCTAAAAGAGCGGGGTGAGGCATATACTCAATGGTGCAATGACATCGGTGTTCAGAGATGGGTGTTGGTATTCGACGGGGGTCATCGCTGGGGACATATAACGACAAATTTGGTAGAGTGTATAAATTCTGTCCTGAAGGGTGCCACTCTATGCACTCGAATGACACTAACGACGACCTAGTGGAGCACATAAACAAATGGACAGCAAGGTCATCCGGAACCCCCACTCCCATATACGGCCGTCATATAAACTGCACATCAGTAACCACAAGGCCGATTAGAAAAATTATTCTTCTAAATAAAAACTTTGGATATAAATGGTTAAAACATAAATCGTCGACTCCCATGTCATCGAGTCCTCACCTAAAATGCGCAGTAGGCCTCCGTATATATCTTGTATGTCGGCGCCAATGACTCCACCTAATAAAAAATAGAATGATTGCAATAACAACAACAACAACAACAACAACAACAACAATAATAATAATAAAACAATATCGTCGTGCAAGTGAAATATCAACATTGCCGAGCTGATCACAGAGAATAGGTGCCAGGAACGGCATACGCTCCCATGCCCAAATAAAAAGTAGTATGAGTGGTTCATCCATCTCTTTATAGTTGTATCGTGATGCACGATACAATGATCTGTATAGATGTACCAGACTGGCTACCCCCCAACTGTAAAGTGAAATCCGGTGAAAATCACAAAGTAGAGGCAGAAACTTCGAGTTCAACGAAGTGGTAGGCTTATTAGGAAATACAACCGTTCCAAGCATACAGAAAATGTGAACCTGGACGTACCGTTCAATGGACTCCTGCGTGTCACACGGTTTGGTGTCTCTGCACCGCCGAAACCATGCAAGATTCACCTTACCCAAGATGTGATCATATGGACCTGGCTCTCGACCAAAACAAGCAATGCAGTTCTCCACCATAAACTGGTGACTGCTGTCTGTTCTACCCGTGACGGGCTCCCCCATTAACCGGGGCCAAGTATATATGTAACGTTTTCCAGCATCACCGTCACTTCACCAACTGGAAGGTGGAACGTGTGAGTTTTCGGCCTCCACCGTTCCACCAATGCACTTAGCAGTACAAAATGGCCTCTCATTTCGCCTATTCGCGAAACATGTTGAAACCCAGTTAATGCCAACGACGATGCAGCTACCTCATTAAAGGTATCTGGCAGATCGAATTTTCTGGGTAACAAATTCTTAATAGCCTGCAAAAAGAAAAAGAATAATGATTAATATTACTTCATAATTATAATTAGTGTTAACAATAATATTAATAAAATTATTAATACTTTTTTTAACAACTAACAACAACAATAACTACTACAATAATAATCATAATAATAAATTTTAAATAGTAACAGTTAATAACCTATTTGATAAATAATAATAATAATAACAATAATAATAATAATAATAATAATAATAATAACACCGTACTCATGATAACCATTATAATAAAGTTATTGATGATAATAATAACAATAATAATAATAATAACCATAATAAAGTTTTTAAAAATAATACTCTGTTAATAATCTATTAATCATTTACAGTTATTATTATTTTAAAAAATACTAATAAGAACGCAGTATTATTATTATCCTAAAAAATAATAATAAATTATTAAACTATCCTATTTATTATTAAAATATAACTTTTTGATTATTATTATTATTATTATTATTATTATCACAAATAGTATTATAAAAAATTAACAACATACTAATCCTAATAATAATAATAATAATAATAATAATAATAATAAAAATAACAATAAATTTATTAGTTAAAACATAAATAAAGAACATAAAAATAAATATATTTATTCATTATAAAATAAAAAAATTACTTACTCATTGAGAATGATCTAAATATTCAATAATGTATTCTTTAGATAAAGTAAAATTACAAATCATTTTTTTTTCCTTATTAAATAAAGTCCTAAACCTTCACTGTATTCTTCCTCCTCACACACTTATCCCCTTTCACCCTCAACTCCAACCCTTTCAGTCTCAGAACTCTCTTAGCAAGTGAAATGAAATAGGAACCAAAAGTGAAACGGTAAAACACTCATAACCTGCGTTTTGTTTTTATACACCGGTTCCACTACTCTCCTATACACGTGTCATGCATGCAAGTAGGGAGGCTACCAATCGTAATCTGCGATTTGTCTATGCGGCCTGCCAAACGCAGGTTGCATTTTAGGACTTCAAGGCTGGTCAAAGTTGTAGCACATATCTGTATGCAGGAGGTAGGAACACGTTTCGAGACTTCGTTCTCCTCCCCTACCAAACATGGGCTGCGTTTTAGAGCTGCATACAACTTTTTCACTTTTAGTTCAGTCAAGATGTAACTTGCGTTTGAGAGCGTCCCTGTCTCTGCTGTCATCTCCGATTGTGCCCAAGGGTTCTTCTGGTTGTCGTGCTCCTCTTCGCTGCAAGCTTCACATTGGACCCTTCCTGCTCCATCCTCACCAGCGGCGCTGCAGAAACCGTTGCACTCTCCATTTGAGATGCTCTCTCCGGCGCCGCTACGAGCCGTGATGTCCTTGTGGTCTTAACCATTGTCATCCCCATTTTCCGTCAGCCTTCTGTCCTTTTTGTGTGATTTGTGATGCACATTCTTTCTACCAAAACACTAACTGATCTTTCTTCTGGATGATTTTCTACTGGCAATTACCAAAAGATCCATAGGTAAATTCCAGCTCCATGATCTTTTTAAGTTGTTTAGAAAAGCTTGTTTGGCTATTCGATGAGTATCCAAGTGAAACCGCAATTGGAGATCTGTCCTCCTAGTTCTTCAACACTATTCCACATTTGCGTCCAAATGCAAACAATGCTGAGTATCATCAAATCACGCCTCTTTAACCACTTGTATCTTTTTATCTCTCTCCTCACAACCGCCACCACTACACCACACTCATTTTCCACTTCACCATTTAAATCCCACTCTAGAACAAATTCGAGACATGGATAAACCATCTTAAACCTTCACCCCTTACAATGTCCATTGATCCCTTTAAGCCTAATCAGACCTAGACCTCTCCTTCGATATCTTTTGCTGGACCACCCAATAGTGCAACTACACCCACACTCACCTCACCATAATCAAACAACTCATTGCCGGCCGCTGCTACTGCCAAAACTCTAATCTACGAGGTCATCGTCGGCGTCTGTGACCCCTCTGTCAAGATCTATAACACCGTCATCAGATTCTTCTGTGGCTGTAAGTTCTTCTTCAGTCTCACCTTCGACGTTTGTAAAAAGATGCTCAAGTTAGAGGATTCGAAACCCACTTTCGAAACCTATTCTCTTTTGTTCAATTAACTTCTTAGAAGGTTCAATAAACTCAATGTTTATTATGTTCACTTACATTCTGTGAGACCCATGACTAAGCAAATGAAGGCCAATGGTGTGAAAGAATAAGAAAAGAAAAGAATGCGAACTTTTATTGATTGTTGATTGATTGAATTATACTGAAGTGTGTTGTAAACTATGAGGGTAAAACTAAATATATATAGAGCATTGTCTTATGAAAGATAAAAGCAAATAAAGATAAGATAAGAACAATTAAAGACAAGATAAAGATAAGATAAGATAATAAAGACTAAAATTAGAACTGAATTTATGTATTCTGTTGGGCTGAATTTATGGGTCGTGAGACGTTTTTATTGTTGTCATGGGTTAAGGTGGAAGAGTGGTTTAATACGCCCCCCGCAAGCTGGAGGATGAAAGACGTCAAGAACACTAAGCTTATTCAGATTAAGATGGAAGGGTTGAGGAGACAAAGGCTTGGTAAAGATGTCAGCTAGTTGTCCAGAAGAGGAAATTGGGAGAAGTTTAATCACTCCAGCTTGAGCTTTTTGTCGAACCAAGTGACAATCAACCTCTAAATATTTGGTCCGTTCATGAAAAACTGGGTTAGCAGCAATATGAAGAGCACTCTGATTATCACAATATAAAACTGGTGGATGGATATGAGAGATGCGTAAAAATTGTAACACATTTAGTATCCATTGAAGTTCATAAGTTGTGTTGGCAAGTGCATGATATTCTGCTTCCGTGGATGAGCAGGCAACGGTGGTTTGTTTCTTGGTCTTCCAAGAGACTAAAGAACTGCCTAAGAAGAAACAATAACCTGTTAAAGATCGCCGAGTGTCAGGACATCCGGCCCAATCAAAGTCACTGAGAAGCTGAATTTCTGATTCCCTTGGAAAGAAAAGTCCTTTGCCGGGACTAGTTTTCAGATATCATAACACATGCTTGGTAGCTTGAAGATGAGATTCAGTAGGAGATGCCATGAATTGACTTAATTGTTGAGTGGCATACATGATGTCCAGTCGAGTAGTGGTGAGATAGATAAGACGACCAACCAAACGGCGATATACAAAATGGTCGGATAGCAGGGGACTTTTGTCTTGATATAGTCTTGTGGTACTATCCATTGGAACAGAGGCAGGTTTAGCACCTAATAAACCAGAAACCTCTAAAAGATCAAGACAATATTTTCTCTCAGATAAGCAAATTTCCTTCTCTGATTGAGCAACCTCAATACCCAAAAAATATTTTAATGACCCAAGTCTTTAATTCGGAAGTGTTGGTGCAAAATACACTTAATGGCAGCAAGTTCAGAAATGGAATTACAGTGAGAACAATGTCGTCAACATAGACTAAAAGGATATAAATTTGATCACCAATGAATTTAACAAATAGATTATAATCAGATGAGGTCTACTGATATCCATGAGATAGCAAAAGATGAGACAGTTTGTCATGTCACATACGACTAGATTGTCGTAAACCATACAGTGACTTGAGTAGCTTACAGCATTGATTCGGTTGAGGAGATGTAAATCCGGGTGGCAGAGTCAAATAAACATCCTCAAAAAGATTTCCATGTAAGAAAGCATTATTGACATCCAACTGATGTATAGACCAATGCTTCATAGAGGCCAATGCTAAAACTAATCTGATGGTGGCAGGCTTGACAACATGGGAGAAAGTTTCCAAGAAATCAACACCTTCAGTTTGAGTGAACCCTTTAGCCACAAGGCGTGTTTTATATCGATCAACTGAACCATCAGACTTGCGTTTGATGCGATAGACCCATTTACAGCCAACCGGCTTAACCCTTGCAGGGCAATCAACAAGACGCCAAGTTTTATTCAGCTCAAGAGCATCCAACTCATCTTTCATAGCACTACACCAATTAGAGTGTTGATTGGCGTCCTTAAAAGACTTTGGCTCAACGTCAGAATGTAGAGATAAAAGAAACTTTTTATGTGAAGATGAAAGAGAAGAAAAAGACACGACTGAACAAGGGAGATTGATTTGTAGAGATGAGAGAGGAATTACACAAGTAATCAGAGAGATATACTGGAGGTCGGTGGGGCCGGTTGGAATGACGAGGATGGGGTTGCTCGGGTGGTGAAGAAGGTGACGAGGGATGAGAAGGTGATGATGGACTGGTGTCTAGTGTTGAAAGTGATTCGGTGGTCATGGGTTCAACTTGGTTAGGAAATAATAGTGAGGAAGAAGGAGAGGTTGTTGGAGAAAATAAAGAACTAAGTGGAGTTGGGTCAATGGGTATAGCTGAGGGTTCAACTGGAAGACTAACCGAATCTTGTTTTTGAGAAGGTGTGTTTGGCAATGTTGGGCTGAGTGTATGAAATTGGACATTTTTTGTGACTAAGGGCAAGATCATTTCATAAAAAATCACGTTTCTAGAAATCTCAATTCTTTTATCTTCTAAAACATAAACAATATATCCTTTAAAACCATTTTGAAAGCCAATAAATACAGCCGTTTTGGCTCTTGGATCAAATTTTGATCTGTTTGCCATTGGGGTAGAAACAAAACATAAGCATCCAAAAACTTTAAGGTCATGATAATTTGGTGGATGATTGAATAAAATCTCAAATGGTGTTTTAAAATTAATTACGGATGATGGAACTCTGTTAAGTAAATAAACAGCATGTCTAACAGCATAAGACCAAAAAGATGATGGTAAATTAGATTGAAACATAAGAGCACGAGCTATATTCAAAATATGTTGATGCTTGCGTTCTACCCTTCCATTTTGTTGAGGAGTTTCAACACAACTACGTTGATGAATAATGCCCTTTGAAGTATAAAAATCAGGTAAAATAAATTCTGGTCCATTATCAGAACGAATAGTTTTGACTTTAGAGTTGAATTGTGTTTCAATTAAAGTAATACAATTTTTTATTTGATTTTGTACTTCTCCTTTTGATTTTAATAAAGTAACCGATGTAAAGCGGCTAAAATCATCAACAATTATAAAAAAATATTTGTGATTATGAATAGAATTTTGTTGAAACGGACCCCAAATATCAAAGTGTAATAAATTAAAACTTGCATTGGCTTTGTTAAAACTTTGAGAAAATGAAAGTCTCTTTTGCTTAGAAAGATGACAAATGTCACAAACCTCGTCATGATGCATAGAGATAAAAGGAAATTGTTTATGTAAATGATTAAGTCTTTGCCCAGAAAGGTGTCCTAAATGAAAATGCCATATATTGGAAGGTGTAATGGGTGGAGATTGGATGTAATTTATGGAGTGTGTAGTGGATGAATTTTTACCGAAATTGGGTTCAAGGACATATAATCCCTCTCTCATTCTTGTCAAATCAATCATCCCCAAATTATTGCTCTGTAGAGTGCAAGAAGAAGATGAAAAAGTGAGTTCACATGTGAGTACTAAAGTAATTTTTGAAATAGAGATAATATTAAAGTTGAAATGAGGTAAATAAAGAACATCATGAAGAACTAAGGATGGTGAAAATTGAATGATGCCTTTATAAGAAACAGTAGTTCGAGAACCATTTGGTAAATGAACAATAATAGGAGAAATTTGTGTGTAAGAAATAAACCAAGACAAATTTGATGCTATGTGATCTGTGGCACCAGAATCAATGATCCAAGTATTTAAGAATGAATCTCGATTTGAAGAATTATTAACAGTAGAAAAAGTATTGAAAGAACAAAGATAATGAGTAGTTGGACTTGACAAAAGCTCAAGTTGGTTTGAAGGACGAGCTTCTTCATTGAAAGAAAGTGCCATGAAAGAAAAGTGTTGGGCTGACGAAAGGTCCAAAAGAGGCTCCAGATGAAGTTGCTGGTGTGCCCTTTCTTCTTGATATAGGACAGAGTAAGGAGGTTGATTATTCATAGTGGGAGGAGAGGTTGAAGGGGTTTTAAGATCTGAATTGGTTGATTTACCCATGGATGTCAGTAGAGCTCAAGAGGAGCTCTGATACCATGATAAAATTGTGAAAGAATAAGAAAAAAAAGAATGCGAACTTTTATTGATTATTGATTGATTGAATTGTACTGAAGTGTGTTGTAAACTATGAAGGTAAAACTAAATATATATAGAGCATTGTCTTATGAAAGATAAAAGCAAATAAAGATAAGATAAGAACAACTAAAGACAAGGTAAAGATAACATAAGATAAGATAATAAAGACTAAAATTAGAACTGAATTTATGTATTCTGTTGGGCTAAATTTGTGGGCCGTGAGATATCTTTATTGTTGTCATGGGTTAAGGTGGAAGAGTGGTTTAATAGAAACCCACTTTCAAAACCTATTCTCTTTTGTTCAATTCACTTCTTAGAAGGTTCAATAAACTCAATGTTTATTATGTTACTTACATTTTGTGAGACTCATGACTAAGCAAATGAAGGCCAATGGTGTTATCTTGATACTTTTGTCCTCAACATGATAATTAAAGCTTATTCCAAGTGTTTGGAGCTTGACGAGGCCATTAAGGTTTTTCGCGAAATGGGCTTGTATGGCTGTGAGCCGAATGTCTATAGTTATGGATATATTGCAAAAGGTTTGTGTGAGAACTGAGAAGGGTAGGGTTGAATCAGGGGTTTAAGTTCTTTCAGGAGATGAGGGGTAAGGATTTTGTGCGGAGTGATAATCGTTTGCAGTCTTGCATGAATCGAAGGTTTAAGAATGCCATCAAAATTCTATTTGATATGTTGGAGCGTAGTTGTCAGAACTGAACCGGTGATTGAACCGGTCAGGTTACTGGATTATTAGGTTTTGGTTTAACTGGTGAATCATTGGTTGAACTGGTTGACTCGCTACTATGTAAATAAAAAACAAAAGTAAAAAATTTAAAATATATATTTTCACTAATATTTTAAGAATATTAAGTTATTCTAAAATAATATGGACCAGGAACAATAAGTATTTTGTTACTTTTATTCTATCATCAATATTTTATTTTGTTTTTATATTAAAATAATAATTATTTTTAAATTTCAATAATTTATTAATTAGTTTATATTTATTATACTATTATATACCACAAGTATTTATTGAAAAATAATACTAATAGATATTATATAATTATGAAAAGAAAAAAATAAGTTAGTTTATAATTATTATTAAATAAAAATATAATTAATTTAAGAAGCTATGAATTTACGATTAAAATTAAAATAAATTATATAGAAGTAAGCTATTTGATAAAATATATATATTATAATTTGCATAGATATTATTAAATATCATGACAGCCTGGTGGTTCTTTGATCTTTCCAAGATCTTCGTCTACTTTGTGGAGGTTATATAGAAGTTGGAAGTTTGAACTAGTTTTGTACCTCATGCGGTTTAAGCCTCGGATTTGACCGATATAAAATCTGGTTCACCGATTTTCCAGTTGAACCAGTCAGTTCAGTCTGATTCTATGTTTCTTGTTCCTTCTTTTTTTTTTTAACCAAAGATAGGAAGACTCAAACCTGCGACCTCTAAGTGAGTATGGGAAAACTATGCCATTTGAGTTATAATTCATTGGCTTCTTATTCCTTTTGTCTCGATATAATAAAATAACAAATTTATGTATAAATATATAATAAAATAATTAATTTATGTATAAATATATCTAAAATTAATGTTAAAATTTAAAATTTGTTGGTCAGAATTAGATCCATTTAACTGAAATTTAAATATTTAAATTAGGTAAAATTTTAAAATTATATTTAAATTAAAGATAATTTTTGAATAGAAAATAGAATTTAATATTTTTTAAGAAAGAATTTTTGGTTAGTTATTTATATATTTTACCTTTTTAAAAATGTCATTTATTCTATATTGATAATCTATGTTTAAATTAAGTATAGTTTGAAAATTTTAACTTTTTTGTAAAATAAGTAAATGGATTTTAATCAAATCATGAAGTAATAAATTTTAACATTTATGTTAGAGTTGTATATATTAGTTTAAATTAAGTAGTATTCAATTCTATTATATGATTTAGTACATGTTGTGTTATTGAGACAATTGAAAATTTGAAAACATTAAAGCAATGAAAAATAGAATTCTATCATTTTTATTATTTTTACCTTATTTTACAAATTTTAAAATAAAAACATTTGAAATATCATTTTTATTAATTGATTTTTATTATCAATATTATAACTATTTAATTTTACTAACGATAAACTTATCATATACTCTTAAGCTGGCAGTGACTTAATGTATTTGTTAATTAAATTAATGATTTTTTTTGTTTTATTTTAAAAAGTAAAGAATCCAATTCGACTCGCATATCCGCGGTATTTATCCGAATCCGATTCGAAAATTGCGGATATGGATCCGATCCGCAAGACTATCAGATCGGATCTGAGCCGATCCGCACACTAATAGGAATGGATCACGAATTCTGTATAGATATCCGCATATCTGATCCGCATATCCGCGTATTCGCAAAAATAGAGAAATAAATAAGTAAATATTCTTTTTATGTTTTATTTTACCTAATAATTATCATATATGTTATATTATTTTAATTTATTATTTAAGAAAAGTATGTTTAATATTATTTTAAGAGTAAACATATTTAAAAGAATAGAAAAAAATAAATTTTATTGATATTTTTTTAGTAAAAATAAGCTTTTAAAAATATTTTTGTGTTTTGCGGATATATCTGATATTCAATCCGATTTGGATCGGATCGGATCCAAGCTAAAAAACTGTGGATATTGAATCCGATCCGATCCGATGATTTTAGTGCGGATCGGATCAAAATTTTAGCCATATCTAATTCGATCAGCGTTCACCCCTAATTGGTTTATTCGTAATGAAATAAATAAAAAATGTTGTGGCCATGACTTAATATTTGGTGGGTGGGCACAACGGGTATTTAATTTCAGGATTTGAATTTTTTAAATTTTAAATTGTATTTTAGAGAATAAAATATAATCTATCATTATTTATTTTATAGGTGAGATTAAAAAAATATAAGAGAAAAATATTAATGATGAGAAATTTTATTTTAGTGAAAATCTAAAATTTAGAAGATCTAAATTCTTAATTTTAAATGAAATATTTGGGAAAAAGAGTTGAAAAAGTGGTGGAATAAAGCAATGGGTTCTTGGATCACTCAACAAAGGAAAAAAAACCCAGCCACCTTTATAAAAAAACTACTGGACAAGACCAAAAAGCCCACACATTGACCATCAGATTATTCTGCCAATTAATTCATTACTATGACCATTATCATTTAGTGTTCTGCAAAAAAACTAGCCGTTAGACGTTCTCTCCATACTAGTGCGATCCTTCAAGCCTTAACCGTTTTCAGCCACCATGTCAGGCGATGGGAGGCCGGCAAGAGCTCCAGACGAGGACAACCAGTCCGAACAAGAACAAGATCTCCTCCAGAGAAGCATAAAAAAGGTAAAAAAAGGAGAAGCGGGATTTACGAGATCGTCGGTTCTTGTCCCTCGCGATGAAGATTGGATGCATCTCAAAGAAGGTCAACTTGGGGAAAGATCCTATGCCGACATGGTTACAGGGAGGATGTCAAATTTGAAGAATGACTCTCTTGAGGATGATTCTCTTGGCTCTGAATCTGGAGATGAGGAGATGCAAAGCGATCAAGAAGATACCCCTGAAATAGCGAATGAAGATAGAAATAATGAGCAATCTAAAAGATCAGAAAAAAATGAAATCACAGTGGAGGACATGGGAGATGGGTTGTACAACATCATCATCAGCGAGAACACTAGAAATGAACTATGGAAGCCTTGGTGGAGATCCCTTATTGTCAAACTAATGGGAAGAAAAATTGGCTATACTGCTATGAAAAGGAGGATTAAAACCATGTGGGGAAGCTATGGAGGTATAGATGTCATAGACCTTGGTAATGAATTTTATCTTGTAAAATTTTATGCTCAGGATGACATGGACTATGCACTCCTAGAAGGCCCTTGGAGGATATACGACCATTACCTAGCAGTGAGGTTGTGGGAACCGAACTTCAATCCGCTCTTGACCAAAATTGATAAAATTACAGCATGGGTGAGATTACCAGGCCTACCCATAGAACTGTATAATGAAAGAATCCTCAGGAAAATTGGAGATTTAGTAGGAAAAACCTGCAAAGTGGATCACAATACACAACAGCTATGTAGAGGTAAATTTGCTAGATTGTGTGTGGAAGTTGACTTGACTAAACCTCTGCTGGGAAAGTACATGATAAATGGAAAAATGTATCAAATAGAGTATGAAGGAATACACCATATTTGCTTCTCATGTGGAAAAATTGATCATGAACAAAAATATTGTGTTATTTAGAAACGGAAAAAACAGGAAGAGGCAAAACAAAACAACCATCAAGAAAATGAAGCTGAGAGACAACAAAGAAACATGAAGGAACAAGAGGAAGAAAGACCGAAAGGGCTTGAGGATGCAGACAAGGCTAATAAGGGAAAGGATGTGATGGAACAATAAGACAACAACTTTGGCCCATGGATGTTGATTCAACGACAGAAAAGGGTAAGGAAAGAGGGAGCCAGCACAAGTCGCAACAATGGAAAAGAAAGTAGGAAGGTCAACCAATCTAGATTTGCCATCCTTGAGATAGAAGACGAAGAGGGGGATAAAGGAGAGAAAGAGGCTGGAATCGGTAATGAAGATTACTCAAAAGAGCAGATTACATAAGCAATGACCAGAAATGCAAGAACTCAAGAGAAAGCAACAGACAACAAACAGAAGCACATACCAAGGCAACAAAATAAAGATATTATACCAAAGGAAAACTACACAGAAGCTGCACAGAAACAAACTCCATATACCAACCAAACCAATACAAGAGTCACACAGCAAGAAAACATAACCGGCATTGAAAAAAGAAGTCAACTAAAAGGAACCACAGAAAACGTCATCCAGAGAGAGTCACATAGAGAAAACTGGGTATCATAGTGGGATCCTTCCCAAGCTTCAGAAAGCCAGGGAGAGGATAGGGGAACACCTTTTCAAAAAATCAGGGACGAGGACAAACCCCCTGACCCGATAGAAAAGGAACACAATATAAAAATCCTATGGACACAGAGAATCAGATTGATGTGGAGGAGCTAATAAAGGGTGTTGAATTTGATACTCCTGAATTTGGCCCATGAAGCAAACAGGGGTTGCTGACATGTAGCTGAACTGATCTTTTTTGTCCTCCCTTTTTATCCATGATTATTTTATCTTGGAATGCTAGAGGTGCGGCTAGCAAGGCATTTAGGCGCACCTTCAAAGAATATTATGAACAGTATAAGCCAGATTTGGTGGTTCTCGTTGAAATGAAAGTTAGTGGAGAGAGTGCTAGGAATGTCATCAAGAACATTGGTTTCAATTTTTTCATCCTTGAAGAAGCTAGAGGCTTTGCGGGCGGTATCTGGATCATGTGGAATAATCCTGACTACAAAGTTACTAATATGGAGTAGGATCACCAATATATTCATGTCAAAATTGAAAGGCCTGGGAAAGAAGAATGGTATCTCACGGCGGTTTATGCCAGTCCCCAAGTCCAAACAAAAAGATTCTTATGGCCAAAACTTAAAAACATAGCAGATAACATATCTAAGCCTTGGCTCATAGCAGGTGACTTTAATGAGATCAAAGATATATTAGAAAAGAAGGAGGGCAATCCCGTAGACATCAGGTCTTGCAATATCTTTGCAAGTTGGATCAATTCTTGTAAGCTCATCGACCTTGGGTGTGTGGGCTCTAGGTTCACTTGGAGAGGTTTGATATGGGAGGGGTACGAAAGAGTTTTTAAAAGATTAGACCGTGCGATGGCTAACACCGCTTGGAGAGTTTGTTATCAAGATGCAGTGGTCAAAGTCCTTCCTAGAATCAATTCGGATCACCACCTTATTCTTATATCTGAAGCTAGATCACCCAAAGAGGATAGGCCTTTTAGATTTGAAGTTATGTGAACACACCACCCAGATTTTGAAGCCTTCATCAACGAAAAATGGAAGGATAATGGAAACCTCACTAGCACCCTCAATAAAGTCAAGGACGACCTTCAGAAATGGAACAAAGACGTCTTTGGCAACATTTTTAGAAATAAAAGAAGAATTATGAATAGGTTGGCAGGTATTCAAAGAAACAACAGTTATGGGAGAAATCGTTTTTGGAAAAGCTTAAAAAGGACCTTAATAAGGAGCTGAACGAGACTTTGGATAAAGAAGAAACTTTCTGGCTTCAAAAATCTAGAGAGCAATGGATTGTCGAAGGCGATAGGAATACAAAGTTTTATCATACCAAAACAATTATTAAAAGAAGGAAAAATAAGATCATCAAGTTAAGAAGCTCAGACGGAGAGTGGATTGAGAATGAGAACTTGTTAAAGCTACATGTTTTGAATTTCTACAAAGATCTCTATCAGGAAGAGGTAAACATCGTTCCCTTACCCTTAAATATTAGACCTCTCCTTAACTTGGATATCTCTCTATGCAGGACTATGGAAGCTATCCCATCAGACATTGAGATCAAGAAAGCTCTCTTTAGCATAGGTTCTCTCAAGGCCCCTGGCGAAGATGGATTTCCGGCTTATTTTTTCAAAAACAACTGGGACCTCATGGGAACAAAAATTTGTGACTACATCAAGAGTTGTTGGTCCAATCCAGGTTACATTGAAGAAGCAAATGCCACCCTACTAGCTCTCATCCCAAAGAAATCCAACCCGGAGTTTATGTCACAATTTAGACCCATAGCATTGTGCAACGTAAAATACAAAATCCTTTATAAAATCATAGTGCAACGCATCAAACCAATGCTAGACGAAAGGATCTCCCCCCATCAATCTAGCTTCATACCAGGAAGAAGGATACATGACAATATTCTCATTGCTAAAGAGATATGGCATTCCATGAAAAGAAGGAGAGGAAAGAAAAGGTTAATGGCTGTAAAAATAGATTTTGAAAAAGCTTATGACAGAATTAACTGGAACTACATGAAAGACAGACTGAAAGAATTCAAAATACCGAATAGTTTGATCAACATCATCATGAAGGGAGTCAACTCAGTTAGCTACAGTGTTTTATGCAATGGGAATAAAACAGAAAATTTTAAACCTAAGAGGGGAATAAGACAGGGAGATCCCTTATCCCCTTATCTCTTTGTTATTTGCATGGATAAATTATCACAGTTTATTAAAATGCAGGTCAACGAAGACTGTTGGAAACCCTTTAGAATTGGGAGAAATGGACTCGCAATCTCACACCTCCTCTTCGCGGACGATCTTCTCCTATTTGCAGAAGCTACTCAAGTGCAAATGGAAATGATTAAGGACTGCCTAGACAGCTTTTGTAAAGCCTTAGGACTTAAAGTTAATGCAGCCAAAACCTCTATAGTGTTCTCTAAGAATACTAGTGCGGCTGTCAAAACAGATATTTTGGCCAAAACAGATTTTAAAGAGAGCAAGGAGATTGGAAGATACCTAGGTGCTATGCTAAAAAATAACAGACAAGGCAAGGAGAATTATAAAACGATTCTGGAGAGAGTTCAAGAAAAACTCAAGGGGTGGAAAGCAAATGTTTATCACAGGCGGGAAGGATTACTCTTGCGCAATCTGTTATTAGCCCAAGTCTAAATTTTGAAATGCAGCATGAGAGAATTCCCAAGTCCATATGCAACGAAATAGAGAAAGTTCAAAGAAGCTTCATTTGGGGAGATGATGAAAAAAAAAGAAATTACTATGCAGTGAATTGGAAAACTCTATGCCACCCCAAATATGAGGGGGGCTTTGGGTTTAGAAACTTAAATTTAATGAATGAAGCTTTTCTTTACAAGCTAATTTGGCAGCTGAACCAGGAACCAGAACCTCTATAGGTAAAAGTCTTCCAACACAAGTACAAATACAAAGATAACTAAAATACTCGACCAAGTGCCAAAAGCTCAGATTCATACCTATGGAGAGAGTTAGTCAAGTTATGGCTCGGATTCAGCGAGATGTCTTTCTCCCTTATTGGGGATGGAATTTCCACTAAATTCTGGACTGATTATTAGGTTGAAGAGGTGGGACCCCTGCTATCATTTGTAATACAGAATAATTTAGACATGGAGAGCATAGTTTGGGAATGGAGTAATGCAAGCGAAGAATGGAACTTGACAGAACTCCAAAGATACCTACCTGAAGATATCATCAAGAAGATCTTAGCACACCCCCACCAAGGATTGCGAATGGAGAAGACAGACTAGGTTGGATCCATTTGGAGGATAGTGAATTTTCCACTGGTGCGACCTATAAGGCATTGGCAAGGTGGTCAAAACCATACCAATCGAGTTGGATGACCATATGGGATTGGAAGGGGGCCGTAAAAAGCAAAACTTTTTGCCTGAAAAATGTGTCATAATAGACTACTCACCAACACTAGAAAAGCCAGAATGTATGGAGGACAAGGAGATTGCCCCATTTGTGCCGGAAAACAAGAAGATGCTCTTCATGCTTTAAAAGATTGCACCAGAGTTACACAGATTTGGGTGAATTTGTTAAATCCAAAAGAAATTCCTAAATTCTTTGCCCTCAATTTTGAAGAATGGACACAATTCAACTTATTCAATCAATTGAATATAAAACCTAACCTCAAGTGGAAAGACATCTTCATCGTCGCCGTCTGGAAGATTTGGAGTTGGAGAAATCGGGAGGTCCACGAGCAGAACTATCGGAGGCCACCCCACCCTCACCTGTAGATTTTGAAGGAAGTAGAAGAGATTAGAGAAGCTTTTGACAAGAAGCAAAGAAGAATTCACAGAAGACCCAAAGAAGAACAACTCATCAGATGGCACCCCCTCCTAGTGATTGGATCACTCTCAACACTGATGGATCTATGAATGGGTTCACCAAAAAGGCTGGCTGCAGGGGTTTATTAAGAAATGAGAATAGTAAATGGATAGGAAAATTTTCGTTCAATATAGGTAGCTGCACTGCCTTCAAAGCAGAGCTGTGGGGAATAGATCAGGGTCTCAAATTAGCTTGGACTATGGAATTGAAGAAAGTTAGAGTGGAGTGTGACTCAAAGGCTATTATAGAGAGTATCAACAGTCCCAAAGATAGAAAAAATCACCCAAATGTGTTGATCAGAAACATTCACAATTGGAAGAACAGGGAATGGAACATTCTTTTTGTAAATATTTACAGAGAAGGCAATAGATGTGCCGATTGTCTGGCGCATAAAAATTTAGAATTAGATGTTGAATTCCACTTTTGGGATACTCCTCCAAATGAGGTAGTAGCTTTTTTGTCTGATGATGAACAAGGGGTAGCTTTGCCCCGTTTAGTTTGTAACTAGGTCTCTCTTCTTTTGGGTTTCTTTAGCCCGTTTCTAAACCAAAAAAAAATAATTCATTACTATGACCGAAATCTTATTGACATTTTCTACCACTTCTGCAGCAATAGTAGCTGATGCCTTCACTTTTACTAATCTTCACTACACGCGTCCCAACCCGCTGCAGCCACCACACTTCCTCATATGAAGAAACAAATTGCAATCCTCATAGTAGCATGACTTTGGGAAAATGCTACTGTGTAGAAGTAAATTTTTTTTCTCATCAACTGAAATGTGGTGGAAGTAGAAGAAGGAAAACGTGTATGTATTGATTTTTATTTGACTTGATAAATGCTATAGTATTGTAGAATTAACATGAAATATGGGTTATTAGGCTAAGTTATACTTAATTAATTAGGGTTAGTTTTACATATAATATGATGATTTTTTATTTAGATATTTTTTGTCTAAAACATATCAATTTTTGAGAAGAAATGGGCTAAGTTTAAGTTATGGAAGGTAATTTTATTTTCATTTATAAACGTGACAATACATTTAATTTTATAATTAACCCATATTTTGAATGTTTGTGGGTATAGTGTGTTTTGAGAATATAATATTTGTAGTGTTAAATTATTGCGTATTTCTTTTATAGTTAAATTATTTAATTAAATATTATTATTAATAAAATTATTTATTTAAACGTAACTTTTCTACGTTACAAATAATTTTAAATTTAAAAAATTTTAAATTTCAAATTTTTAATTTCAAATTTTAAAATTAGTTCTTCTTATTTTTTATTTCAAATTTTATAATTTTACAATATATTAATAATTTCAAATTTTAAATTTGAGACTTATTTGTTAATTAAAAAATTATAAACTAACATCAATTTTGATAAATCCTAACCTATGTTATAAATTTTTTCATCTGAAATTTTTTTTTCAAATATTTTTATTTTTAAATTTGTAAAATAACGTAAAAATAATAAAATAATAAAGTTATATTTTTTATTACTTTTATGTTTTTAATAAAATTTTTAAAATAAAAATATATTCATAAAATCAACTAAATTACCAACTTTAATCCCTAAACCTTACGCCTTAAATCCTAAATTCTTAAAAACATATCCTAAATTCTAACTCCAAATCTAAAATGCATCAATGCTAAACCATAAACTTTTAATTATAAACCCTAAACACTCAATAGATGGAGTGTTATTGAAAAAACGGCAGTGAAAATTTTTAAAACACAGGTTAGGATTTATTAAAGTTGATGTTAGTTTGTAATTTTTTAAATTAACAAATAAGCCTCAAATTTAAAATTTGAAATTATCAATATATTATGAATTACAAAATTTGAAATAAAAAATGTAGTATAACTAATTTTAAAATTTGAAATTAAAAAAAGTTAAAATTTTTTAAATTTAAAATTATTTGTAACGTAGAAAAGTTAAGTTTAAATAAATAATTTTATTAATAATAGTTTTTTAATTAAATAATTTAATTGTAAAAGAAACACACAATAATTTAATACTACAAACATCTTATTCCCAAAACATACTATACCCACAAACATTTAAAACATGGGTTAATTACAAAATTAAATGTATTGTCATGTTTAAAAATGAAAAAAAATTACCTTCCATAACTTAAGCCTCTCCAAATAACTAATCATCATATTATATGCAAAAAAATCCAAATAAATAATCATCATATTATATGCAAAACTAACCTTAATTAATTAAGCATAATTTGGCCTACATTTCATGTCAATTCTGCAATACTACATCACTTATCGGGGGGCAAGTAGGGACTAATGCAAACACGTATTTTTTTTTTTGCTTTCACCACATTTCAGCAGGCGAGGAAAAAAATTTGCTTCCGTACCGTAGCATTACCCCATGAATTTTGTAGTTTTTATCAATCCTTACAATTGGTGATGTTTTATGTTTATATTTTTCAAATGTTTGATAAAATATCTCCCTTAATTTTAGAGTAGATTTTTATTCTTAGTTTGAGCGATCTTAAATTATTAATGTTCAAATTAATTGATAATTTAAAAATGTTAATTAATCTTGTTTTTATTGTTAGTTAACCTTTTACTAAATTCAATTAGTAAGTTAGTTAGAACTTATAAATTAATGTTAATTAAGCCTAATTAACTTTCTTCATTGGAGACCACCACTATGAACCCTTCTTAGTAAAGTTATAAAAATTGGACCGACCTGAGCTGCCGAACCGAAAAATCATTGAACTGACCTCAAGATTGGTTTGAGTTAAGCATATGACCAGAGAATGATAAGAATCGGAATAAACAGGTTTGACCCGGCCTATTTTATTCAAAATCAGTAAACTGGCGGGTTTTTAAAAGAGATCCAGTTCTAAATTAAACTTTTTTGAAAAAAATAAAAAAAGAACCCCAATATTCAAAGAAGCACCCTCTAACCTACTCTTTCACACTCGCAATATTAAAATATCATAGAGACAGAACTCAAAGCCCCAACCTTCTCTGTAGCTGCCTCTCGCCGACCCCCTTTCATCGCTGTGTATTCGTGTCTTCCTCTGTGTTGCCATGCCGCTCGCGTCTTCTTCTGCATCACCGCATTGCTCGCATCTTCCTCTGCAACATCGCGCCCTTCGCGTCTTCCACGGTGCTTCGCCATGGCTCAATTCTCTATTTTTCTCTTCTCTGCGTGCGTCCAAGGTGAGTTTTTTTATTTTTCTAGTTATTCAATCATTAATTTTTAATGATTTGATTATTTGGGTGAATGTTGCTGCTAATCGTGTTTTAATGTAGCTGTAATAGTTTTTTTGCTAATTTTCACCTTCTCTGCCTCGTGCTTCCGTTGGCTTTGGTTCTGCGATCAGAATACTGTGGTATTTTATTGATTTTGCTTCTAAATTTCTATAGATGTAAGCTTTTATTTTATTTTTCTTTCCAATATAATGTAGAATAGATAAATTGATGTTAATTGGAATTTATATAAAATAACACTTGATAACAAATTTGAAAGCAATCGGAATTTGTATATAAATTGTTTCCATTTTAATATAAGTTTAAAATAGAAATATGACGCTAATTGGAATTTGTAAGGACTACATGATTGTTGTTGTTTTAATACTTGATTATTGATGTTTTAATGTAAGTTTAATACTTGATTGATGTTGTTTTAATATAGATTTAATATTTGATTGTTACTCTTATTTAATTATTTTAACCACTACAAGAAAAATACTGAGTGTCGTCAGATTAATCAAATAAATCTATCGTTGCAAATATTATCGTCGGATTTACCGTTGTCTTTGGATTGACGGTATAAATCTTGCCCGAAACTGTTTATCGGCGGATATATTTTGTTTGACGTTAATTATTGACGGATTTTCCGTTGGTCTTTTCAATGGATTTGACGAGATTGTGTTGATGGTTACCGTCGGATACATCTGACGATAACTTTGGGCGCCAAGTTATCATTAGATTTATCCGACAGTAAATCCTACGGTAATGTTAATTTTATTTTTTAAATTTTTTGGACACGGTTAAGCCATAATTAGTAAACTCTTATTAACAAAATTGTTAGCAGAAATTTAAAGCTGCCAAAATCAACAAATTAGTTTATTAAAAGATAAATAGTCTAAATAAAATAAAATGTTACAAATGTAGAATATAATGAAGTAGCCAAACAAAAATGCATAAAACCTTAAACTTAGAGATTCCGGTAATCTTCGTCGTCGTCGGCGTCGTGGTCCCCCTGCTGAGGAGGTAGAGTAGGTGCTGCCGTCGGTACCCCACCAGTAGTGTTACCGCTGGAACTAGCAGCGCTACTGTCTCTAGCATACATCTACTGGTTGTACTCCTCCATCTGCTGTTGCTACCGTTCGAGGTGCTCCAGCTTCTCCGTTAGGTCCGAGATGACGACAAAGCGTGCAAGAATATCTCGATATCTTTTCTCAGACTGCTCCGCCTGCTGGTGCAGCTCCTGTGTTAGCTTCTGCACCTCCTCCCTCAAGTCAACAACTTCCTGAGGATTAGCAGGGTTGGTGGCAGAGGCAGAAGAAGCCACCAACGCGAAGGAGCGGAGGTCATTGGCGAAGAACGATCCCACCCGAAGTGGTGATTCTTGTGGGGTTTAAAGATGGTCTCACGCTAAATCCTATCAGGATCTACCACTAAGGTTTCAGAGCTGGCTTTGTCGGCCCCACTAGGCAATTGAGATTTCTGGGTCGCAGTTTCCAACCTCTGTGTGTACTCCTCCTACGTTACACACATTAGTTGTGATTAGGATAATAGTTAAATAATTGACTTTAAACCAAATAAAGTTAAAATTTAGGATTAATTTAAACTAATATAATGGGTTGCAGGCTGCTCGTCAGCAAATTTCTCCTTGTTTGCCTTCAAAGTATAGGTATACTTGATGGTCTCCGCCAGTGTCGCCTCACGATCTAACGACTTAGACTACAAATTAATATATCAACCAAATAATAAAATAAACAAATAAATTAAATAATGACAAACAAATATATATGAACCAAACTATAGAAAATCTTTATTATAATTTTGAAAATATAATTTTAATTTTTTCTATTTCACTAAAAATTTTATAAAAATTTCGACAGAGTCTCTCCTAAAATTCAGACTTAACCACCTTTGAGGGGTTCCATCCAAATCAAATATCCATCAACCCTTCTCAACTTATTAATTTTTTTCAATCATTATTAAGGTAACATATAAACAACTCAATCATTACTGATATAGTCAAGCATTTTTCAAATAATTTCAGCAATAGAAATTAGCAAATAACCCAATAATCCAACTTCTTTCAGCAATCTCAGAGTCTAATCTAACTTATCCTAACCACCTAAATCCACTAAAATAGAAAATTAAACTAACTAAACTCTACGAACTAATTAGTTAACTTGATAATAAAAAAGGAAATTAAACCAACGAGCAGTTCTATATCAACTCAGCTCAATTTATTTCATTAAGGACTATATAAGTATATATCAATAGAACAAGGCAACACTAAAGATCATATTCAAAACAAGAATGCTTATAAATCAATTACATTCTTATAAAATAAATGAAGAAATTAAAAAACTAATTCAAGTAAGTACTAAAACATTAAACAATGTCAAAATTCTTACCAGTCTATTCCTTGTTTTTATGAAGGTCCTCGACCCACCCGTATACATCGATAACCTAGGCGAAGTCCTGGTAGCGACATTCGTCAAACGGCAATAGTTGAATCTATCGTTATCTCTAAAATAGGCCTTCAGTTCACGCTTGATGTTTGGACAGATCCAGGATGTCTGGTGGTCTTTCCCCTGACGAACATTACTCATCATCTGCTGAAGTCATTTAGCTGTCTGGTGGTCATAGATCTTCATGATCATGACATTGTATTCTGCATCCCACATGAATTTTAACTGCACACAGTGATTCACCAAGATTAGTCAGTCAGAATAAAATACAGTTCAAATACAGTTAAATAATTTAAACTAAATTGGGTTCTTACCACCCACTTCTGAAACCAATAGTTTTTTATCTCAGCTAGAATCTGCGTATAGGTCAGCCACGGGTGGTCGTACATAAACTTAATGACCTCAGATATCTCCTGTGTACAAGCATTGGGATTTGGTGCAAACCTGTCAAAGAAAAAAAAATCTCACATTAACAAACACATAAGATAAACAAACTTAAGGTAAACAAACTTAATATAAACAAATTTAAGATAAACAAACTTAATATTAAAAAATTGAATTCTCGATTGCATGCAATCGGGCCAAATTGTCAACTGGTTGACGGGCGGTGGTGGAGGGACATCCTACTCGGGGGCATCGGAGGAATCACCCACAGCGGGTTTTGTCGACGTCGTCGCTGCATCTGTAGGGGGCGTAGCAAAAGGAGGCATCTAGTTCGAGTTTGGGACCATGATGAATTACTGGTCTGATGGATTCGCTTGTGATGTCACAGGGGTCGACGGGGTAGCTGGGATAGAGGGCGATGATTGGGTAGCCCTGGGAGATTCAGTGGAGGCTCGCCCTCTACCACGACCACGTGACCCACTTGACCTACCTCTGCTACCTATCGTCATGTTTGTACAACGAATATATTAATAACATAACAAACACTAATAAATAATAACATAAAAAACTCTAGAAATAACAAATAATTCTAAAAGTGTTTTAGTTTAATAAATTAAAAAAAGAAAAGAAAAATTACATAGTTTTTTATTTTCAAAATGATTAAATTAGAATGACTAAGTGTTTTAGTTAGTTTAACAATCTAACAAGTGCCTATAGAGCAATAAAGCACTAATTGCAAAGAATTTTTTTTCATAAAAACTGTTCATACCCTGCCCCGAGTTCTAAGCTGGAACCCAGGGTGGCAAAAGGACCGACTTCAGGAATGACCCTCCAGTTGGTAGCTGACCTCTTCTAAGGGGTCGAACGCCAAATAAAGAGCCTAAAGCTTAAAGCATCTAATGTGGCAAGCAGCGACCAAAAGGATAAAACCCCCAAAGATATGAGATAAGATAAGATTATCGCCCTCAGGATAATCGCCACTCTCTGCTATAAATACACTGGAGCCCTCAGATATAACTCATATTCTACTCTACCAAAAACCTGCTTAAAGCCCTTACAAACTTAAGCATCGGAGTCTCTTACAAATACCACCACCAATCTTCTCACGAGGAACTCAGAATAGGTGGCACCTCGACACTAACAAGTCAGACACTGCCACTTGAAGGGATCTGGACCTCACGTTCAAACCTGACCCAACGTTTTAGGTAACTCTTGAAACATTGGCGCCTTTGTCGGGGAACTTGGAAGTCATCTCACGACCATGGCGGATAGACAACCCGACGATGGTCATGTAGCATCTGAACCTAATGAGGGGGCACAAACGGAGGACCACAACGTCGTGCTCCCCCCTCCACCACCACACCACGGGAAAACTCCCAAGAGAAATCTCACCCAAAGAAAATTCAATCTGACGCACGCTATCCTGAGGGGGGAAAGACACCCCCAGCGGCGGAAATATTGAACATAGTCCATGAATAGCAAGATTGCTTGAGACAACTTGAGTGCGAAGCGAAACGACAGCGAGATTCCGAAAGGGAGCTAAGAGGAGAGGCCCGGCGGCGTAGAGAACTAGAATAGAAAGTCCAAAAGATGGAAACCGACCTCCAAACCCGGATCACGCGCCCAAGTCGGGACGAAAGCCCCTTAGGAGGGCAAGACCTGTTCACTGAAGAAATCATGAAAGCCAAGGTCCCCAGAAGTTTCAAGCCACCCGACATGTACCTCTACAACAGGACATCTAACCCAAGCCACCACCTTAGCAACTTTAGGAGCCGAATGTACCCAGAGGACGCCTTCGACGAGACTCGCTGCAAAGCCTTTTCTACAACCTTAACAAAGGCTGCCATGAAGTGGTTTGATGGACTACCCCCTAGATCGGTCACTAGCTTTGATGACCTGGCCAGGAAATTCCTGACAAGATTTTTCATCCAATAGGACAAGACAAAGCATGCTCCGAGCTTGCTAGGAATAAAATTAGGAGACAAGAAAAGTCTTTGAGATTATATAGAAAGATTCAACAAAGCTTGCCTGGAAATCCAGAGTCTGCCAACAGAGGCAACGATTATGGGGTTGGTCAACGGCCTGAAAGAAGGGCCGTTTAGCCAGTCCATATCCAAGTGACACCCGTCCTCTCTAAATGAAGTACAGAAAAGGACAAAAAAGTACATCAACATGGAAGAAAATTCCCGGTTAAGAGAAACCACTTAAAAATCCAACCTACCATATTCACCTCGGGATAGAGAGTGAGAGCCCAAGAAAAAAGAAGAGCCAGGCTCAGAGAAACTCCGAAAGTACCACAACTACACTCCCCTAAGGGTCTCCCTAGTAGGCGTCTACTAAGAAATATGTCACACAAAGAAGATCCCAACACCCCGCCCGATCAAACACAAAAAGGGTAGAAGCCGGACCAAGTATTATGAATACCATAAACTCTATGGACATTCCACCAACGAGTGTTACGACCTAAAGAACGTCGTAGAAAAGTTGGCCAGGTAGGGTCGGCTTGACAGGTACTTAGTTGACAGGTCGGACGACCCGCAGAGACAAAGAAGGGAAGAAGAGAAAGGACGAAAAGGGGACCAAAAGCTTACAAAAAAATGCTACAATGAAAGCCTTAGCTTGAAGACTAACTCAAGCGGAAAAGAAGTCAACACCATCGAATTGAGAGGCCCCCGAGTTCATGAAGAATTGCCCCCCAGACCTGAGGGCAAAATCGAAGAAGTCCAAATCGGGAAAACTCTCGATAAAACAACAAGCATAGGAGAAAACTTAAAAGAGAACCTAAAGGAGCAGCTTATCGACATGCTAAGGTGAAACTCTGACCTTTTTGCTTGGAAAGCTTCCGACATTACTGGCATAGACCCCGACCTAATGTGTCGTAAGCTCGCGGTATACCCAGGCTCCCGACCTATTCAACAGAAGCGCAGAAAGCTCGGACCCGAGAAGACACAGGTCGTGGAGGAACAAGTACATGCCTTACTGGAGGCAAGGTTCATAAGATAGGTATCCACTTTGGCTAGCCAACATTACATTGGTAAAAAATCCAAACGGAAAGTTGAGAATGTGCATGGACTACACCGACCTTAACAAAGCCTGCCCCAAAGACCCCTATCCACTGCAAAGCATCGACTAGTTTATAAGTACCTCTCCTTCATGGACGTTTACTCGAGATACAACTAAATCCCGATGCACACGCCCGGCCAGGAGAAGACCTCATTCATAAACCCAAAGGCAAACTACTACTACGTAGTAATGCCTTTTGGACTAAAGAACGCAGGGGATACGTATCAACGAGTGATGAATAAGGTATTCTCTGCCCACATAGGAAAACTAATGGAGATTTATGTGGACGACATGCTCTTAAAAACTCAAGAGGATGAAGCACTGCTATCCGACCTCTCTGAGGTGTTTTCCACCATAAGAAAACTTGAGAAGAGATTAAATCCCACAAAATACACCTTCACGGTAGAAGCTGAAAAATTCCTGTGGTTTATGCTGACCCAAGGGGGCATAGAAGCAAACCCAGACAAGTGACGAGCTATACTCCGCATGAAAAGGCTGATTGCTTGAAAGAGGTACAGTAGCTGAACGGAAGACTGGCAGACATATCTAGGTTTTTAGCTGGAGCAGCCCTAAGGTCACTCCCCTTCTATTCAATCCTAAGGAAGGGAAAACTATTCGAGTGGACCTCGAAGTGCGAAAAGGCCTTCCAAGACTTCAAAGCATTTATGGGACAACCATCCATTCTCACCAAACCTACCTGTTTATACCCTGGACCGAGCTGTACGGTTCGGGTTGGTTGACGTCAAAACGACCGTCTTCTTGTAAAGATTGGTCATCACCGATCTCTTCGTAAAGAACTCGAACAAACTCGCCATTAAGGCCCAAACAGGCCCAAAGTTGAGGATTACAACCTCACTAAAGGCGGCTGGCCAAAAGATAAGTGATCTCACCCACAAAAGATAAGATAAGATAACTAACTTATCTTAAGGAAGGTCACTCCACACTACTATAAATACACTGGATCACCCAGATATAACTCATACTCTGATTCTACACTAAAAACCTGCCTAAAGCCTGTGCTAACTTAAGCATCAGAGTCTCTTGTAGGTACCACCACCCTCCGGTGACCAAGGATCAGTAGCATCTCAAGATCCAGCAAGTTGGACCCAACATCTCCGATCACACCCGAAGATCTCGTCCGAGATCGGCCTTCAGTTTCAGGTAACCCTCGGAACACTACCAAAGGAGAAGAACTCGTGATGTACCTAGCAGTCAACAGCCGAGCAATAGTGTTAGCCCTGGTCCAAGAAGACGGGAACGGATAACAACTCATCTACTTCGTCAGCAAAGCCCTACATGGGGCTGAGATGAACTATCAGAAGATAGAAAAATTTGCTTACGCCCTCATGCTTACCTCCCGAAGGCTCCGCCCATACTTCCAGACCTACACCATTAAGGTCTGCACAAATTAGCCAATGAAGCATATTCTATAGAAGACAGACCTAGCAGGGAGAATCGCACAATGGGTAGTAGAACTGTCTGAGTTCGATCTCTGATACGAAACTCGGACAGCCATTAAGTCACAGTATTTGGCTCGTAACACCCTAATATACAAATCCTTATGCTCGAGTCATAAGTCAATGATATTACGGTGGTACGACTCACGGGTGGATTTTTAATATATAAATATAGGTAATTTCGAAGGGAATATTAATCGAGAAGCCTGAAAAGAGTACAAATAAAATCGCGAAGACGTATCACTCACGTTTCGACAACGAAAAGATAAGACGTGAAGCCGAAGGCGATATACGAACAAGGCATAAAGGAGATTAAGAGATAGATAACAGATAGATATATATAACATAAGTAAATAGCCACTAGTCGCGACCCGCGAAGTTTAGGCCGGCTAGGGTACAGTATGAAAGTAGTTGACAACAGTACATCCTAATCTCTCCCAAAGGAAACATAAGAGCCTCTATAGGCAAGTTCTAAAAGAGTTCAACACATAATATAATCTTTTCAAAACAAAGGTGGAGAGATTCTAAGCAAAACACAAGGTAGAGAAAATAAATATCTTCGCAGTCTCTCAGACGAACCGCATCTCACTTCTGAGCACCTGAACCTGTATCTGAAAAACAAGAGATATATACGGAATGAGAACCCCGGGACTATGGGTTCCCAGTACGGTAAAAGTGCCAAATAAATACAATGCACTGCAATAAAAATTCACTAAGCATCCTAAACTCCTTTTCACCAAGTATCCAGCCTAGATTCTCACTAATCCATAAATAGGCATCTGACGTAAGGGGATACCAAATCTAGTTCATGTTACACATGTTTTCCAACTCGCTGACTCCTCCACGAATCAGACTCAGAATCATAAGCAAACCATCACCAGTTGTTCTGCCTCAGCAACTCTATATCAATACATGATACCCTCGCCTGGAGCTAGTGAAATCACATCACTGCGTCTACCCAGGGGGCTCAAATTATCTCATTCAAAAATCATCATCATCATGCAATCGCATTATCAATTCATCTCATCAAGAATAGTCCCCAACATCCACCGACACCAACATGATGGATCTCTCAGTTGTACAAACACAAGCAAAACAGACAAGTAATACACAAATAAGGTACAAGTAGAACAAGTAGCACGTAATCAGGTAACATAGCATATATGATATAGAAATCCAAAACAAATAGGCAAACCCAAATAATTCAAACATATGCAAATGATGTATGCCTCCCCTATGGCTGATGATATCATCTGTCAGTTATATAGCCAACCCGACATGTCGTGGTAGCTAACCATTGGACAGAAACACCCCTTGCGGAGCAAATAGGTTTGAGCTACAACCCCCTTGCTACTACCCGCTCAGCCCAGAGCCAGTGGAATAACCACTACTACGGCTACTACCCAGGCGGGTGTTTAAAAGCTCAACCTGGAGCGAGTGGATTCACCACTACTGCCGCTACTACCCAAGCGTCACAATCTCTGACCTGGAGCAAGTGGGACGAACCACAACCCTTGCTACTGCCCAGGTATCTCAAGCATTGACCCGGAGCAAGCGGGATGAACCACAACCCTTGCTACTGCCCAGGTATCTCAAACATATATTCATTCAATCTCAATTCATATTATCAATCCTCATTGTTATCAAATCTCAAACATTAACCTGGAGCAAGTGGGACGAACCACAACCCTTATTACTACCCAGGTATCAGAGCTACATTCATTCAAAACCCCATAATTAACTCATTTATCATAAACATCCTTTTCCGTCTCATACCCAGAGCAAGTGGACAACGCCACTGCCTACTACCCGGGGTTACACATCACATTTCAATCATATATGCATTTATACTCAGCCATAAACAATAATGGCTTTGCCGTGACCCGGCAATAACTCAGTCATCCGGCTCATGGTCCAATCAAGAACCATCCATTTATCAATAAATATAGCCCTTCGGCTCATGGCATACACGATACTCCCACCGTCATCCTCCATAACTCATATAATCATCATTGATCATCATTGATCATAACTTTCCCCCTTGCTTCACTCGCAAGTTACCACATCCCCTAGCTCCTTTCTCTTTGCTAGGCATATCATAATGATTTAATACATAAGGGGTGAGATCGGAGGCTTAGAAGTATGAGATTTGCCTTTTAAAACTCAAAAATCAACTTTGGCATGAAAGCAGGGCCACGCGTACGCGTACTCCACACGCACGCGTGGATGCCCACAAAGCTCATCGACGCGTATGCGTCATACACGCGGACGCGCGGATTGAAACACAGCCAGACGACGCGTAAGCGTTAGCTACAAAACTGGCACAACTCTCGGGAAAATGGCTGGGCATTGGATGCAGCGCATCGACGCGCACGCGCACACCACGCGCACGCGTGGATGGTGCCTTTTTGAAGAACGACGCGTACGCGCCAAGTGCGCCTACGCGTGGAGGGTCATTCTGCTAAAAGTTTTCTAAGTTAAAAGCTGTAGAATTCACAGATTCAACCCCCAATCTTCCGACGGACATAACTTTCTTATTTTAAAACGTTTTTCGCCCGTTCTTCAAACGGCATGGACATCCCGGATCCAATTTCATTTCTAAACAAGTTTGGCACAAAACAGAGATCAAAGTATGCCCAAAAACCATGTTTTTCATACAAAACCACAAGGTGCCCTTTTCAAAACAAGCCATTTTCAACCCTTTTTAAAATCAACCAAAACATGCTAGTTTCAACCCTTTTTGAAATCAATCAAAATATACCAAAATCAACATCAAGCCTCCTCACCTCATACATTAACACTTTACCATGATTCACAAAACCACCATACAACCATTTTTACCCATTTCAAGCAAATGGCTAAATTACAAACATATCAACATGTCATACATCCTTCCTCATCTCAATTTCCAACAATACTATTTCCAATCAACCATCATTATACATAACCAATATCATACTCACTATCACGTGGTTTCACCCCCAAATCAACCTTAATCATTCCACAAGCATATATCACAACATACATATCTCTCATGCATTATCATACCATCAAGGCATCAATAACCATACTCACATATATGACCACATAATATATATCAACCAAAATCAAACATACTTCATCTATACAATTTCACCCAAAATTACCAATTTCCACACTTCAACTCCTCAAACCTCATTATTCAATAACCAACCCAATCATTCATATATTCATTATATGAAATTCATCCAATCACTTGTGTCATCAAACAATGCACACATCAACTTACCTCCCTTACCTCTTTCCGGCCTCCGGCCCAAAATTTACGGCCTCCGGCCCAATTTCACAATTTAAATGCATAAACCACAAATTAATACTCATTACCCAATACATCAAATTTTCAATACACCAAGCATACAAGGCCACACAATTCTCAACCTAATCATCAATTCACATTACATACCAACTATGCATATTAGCATCAACCATTTACACAATCCAAACTTAATCCTAGGGGCGTCTAGCCTAGGAATTCTCATCACACCACACGGTACTTAAATGAAACTTAAACCGTACCTCTTGTAGCCAAATCAATTGAGCCTCTTCTTTGGAAGTCTCCACCAACCTTAGCCCCAAGCCTCACCAAAGCTCCTCAAGCAACACCAATCTCCCAATTGTGCACCAAAACCACCAAATGCACTAACATAACCAATATCACATTCATACATCAACCTAGGGCTCATAAAGATGATAAATCACAAGGGTTTGAGCACTTCTTACCTCAGCCCATATGAAGTAGGGATAGAACCCACTTAGAATCCATGTTGGAGTATCCCTAAACACCCAAAATCACAAGATTTCAACACTAACTTCCCAAAAACGTGTAACAGTGGGGAATTTCGAAAACTGGGCAGAGATGAATGGAATACTCACCACAAAACTTAGATAGAATTGTAGAGGATGAAAACAGCGATGCGTGGCCGCAAACGGCTCGTCAATCGGAGCTTCGTAGCTCAAGTTATGGTGATTTGAAGATCAAAGAGAGTTAGGTTTTCTCTCTTCTCTTCTCTCTTCTTTATTTCAGCGCCCCAACCTCTCTTTTAGGGTAAAATGAGCTGAAATGCTCATAACTAATGTTTATATATGTTGGGTCTTAGGCCCACTTAGGCCCAATTCACTTATTTTTGTCCGTTGGCCCAATTTTGGACCAAAACCTTTAAGATTAGCGCTCTAAATCGCACTTCAAATATTTCTACCTCCCCTAATCATAATTCCTCATTTCTTAATCCTATTTACTCATAATCAATTTTCTCAGCTGTAGTACCAGACAGGTCTCAGCCGGTACTGCCGGTCAAAATTCCACTACGCGCTTTTACGCAGAAAACTATGTCTTCTGACTCGGAAAAATTCACTGAATCCAGATATCATTTTTAAATCATCAAATTCCAAATGCCAAATCTTTCAACCATATTCGCTCCTACTTAACTCATTATTTAATTAATTTCGGTTAGACCGGGTATTACATTCTACCCCCCTAACAGAAATTTTCGCCCTCGAAAATTCCATCCATCACTACGAGTACGCGCACGTAGTGTGCCTTTATATCCAACGCATAACAGTTCCAAGGTCTTTTTACTCTGCACGCTTCCGTTGCCGCGCTCTGATTTCTCCATTCCTGAGGGTCTCGGTCGTTCGTTCAACGCTGACCAACAGCCTCGTTCCTTACTTTTATCGTCTCATCAACTCACACCCTATTAAATCTCAAATCATGTCATCAATAATATTGCCATCATCATTAATCATAGCCATTATTCTATATCACTATAATCAATCAAAGATCATTCTCGAAACTATAACCAACACTCTCTCAAATTATTGGAAAATCTTGACTGTACCTCTCCTAAAAACTAGAGTCTACCACCCGTCACGGGTTTCCTCAAACCAATCTAAGTACCACATCAGCATTTCAATTAATGGTTTTCACATTCGTCTTTCAAAACCGATCATTATAAACCTCAATCTAAATCCAAGGTCACCATGACCAAACATCATAGCACTCATCTCTCGAACATGACAACTTGCACTCAATCATCATCTAAATCCGATTACGCATCGATGATAATTTTCTCATCCGTTTTAGAACCATCAAGGCTCACAGCCACAATTTAACTTGACCGACAATTCAAATCAACGTTTCCAAATCCATTATTTAGGACCATCCCTTATCTATTTAAATCAAAGGAACTAAAGTCACGGGTTCAATCCATCTCACCAAAAATCCAAAAGTCAACCAACTACATAACAAACGCAACGCATCATTCTCAACAGAAAATCATTTACATCACAGGCATTTATCTATTTATATTAAGGCAAATCCTTACTCGGACCATCCGATTTGCTTCTCAGTCTAATATTAAGCTCGACAGTCCCAGTTCTACTGTACATGCGGTATTATAAAATCACACACTGCCATTTAGGCCTGATTATTGCAATTACCTCAATCTTACTGCCGCAATTGGCCCGCATCCTGACTCTCTCCTTGTTGACAATTTCTTGATACATGTCCTGGTAACCCGCACTTGTAACATACGCCTAACCCCAATCGGCATGGCCTATTTGGGTGATGACTTCCACACCTCTGACAGCTCAGAACATTAGAAGCAGCCGCTGCCCGTTTTCCCTTACCATTCCTTTGGGACTCCTCACTCGTCGCAAAGTTATTCCGCCTTTGAGGAAAACGTTGTGGGTATCCTCTTCTCTTGACCCCTTGTTGGGTATTCTTGATTGTGCTCCCTGCGGTGGGACTCCCGACGGTCATTCTTTGCCTCAACATCCTTCCTCACACATTCTCATCAATACGGCTCTTGTTCACAAGTTCAGAGAAGACCCTAATCTCTATTGGTCCAACAGAGCTCAGGATTTCACTTCGAAGTCCTCCCTCATACTTAATACACTTCCATTCCTCAAAGTCTCCCGGAGCTCCCTGACACATGCGGGAAAACCTGAATAGCTCCTCAAATTTGTCTGTATACTCAGATACGGACATAGCACCTTGCTTCAGCTGTAGTAACTCCAATTCCTTGGCTGTTCTGGCAGAATTCGAAAAGTACTTCTTATAGAATTCCACCTGGAAGGCATCCCAAGTGATAGGATCATTCCCCTGTTGCAGGAGACGTCGAGCCCCTTGCCACCAATGCGATGCTTCCCCCGTGAACAGATAGGTAGCAAATTCAACACGCTGCTCTTTAGGCACCAACTGCGCTTGCAGTGCTCGCTCCATGGCCTGAAACCAAGTATCAGCTTCAGTCGGATTGGTGGTTCCCTTGAACTTAGGTGGGTTAACCTTTAAGAAAGTTGCCAGTGTCATCGGGCCCTGAGCTTCCCTTCCGCCATTGCCATTATTGTTTATATGTTGCCCAAGGGCCTCCGCAGTGGCCTGCATAGCAGCAGCCATATTCTCCAATGCCGCCATAAGGTTTACCGGGTTATTCGGGTTGATTTCCGGTTCCTGTGTACTAGTACGATCTCTCTCACGTCCCCGACCGGGTCCACGAGGCGCCATCTGGTTCCTATACACACCAAACAATTGATATCAAGTTGATCAGTCTCAATATCGGAAGTATAGTGCTTCAAAGTGCCAAAGGTACACTCATGGACTTCATGCTAGATGTATTGGTTAGATACCCTAACTAGCACAGGCACAGACTCAGAGTATGCATTGAAGCATAAGCAGTTCTATCCCTCAGGCTCACGAGGACGAACTGCTCTGATACCATAATGTAACACCCTAATATGCAAATCCTTATGCTCGAGTCATAAGTCAATGATATTACGGTGGTATGACTCACGGGTGGATTTTTAATATATAAATATAGGTAATTTCGAAGGGAATATTAATCGAGAAGCCTGAAAAGAGTAGAAATAAAATCGCGAAGACGTATCACTCACGTTTCGACAACGAAAAGATAAGATGTGAAGCCGAAGTTCGACAACGAAAAGATAAAATGTGAAGCCGAAAGCGATATATGGACAAGGCATAAAGGAGATTAAGAGATAGATAACAGATGGATATATATATATAACATAAGTAAATAGCCACTAGTCGCGACCCGCGAAGTTTAGGCCGGTTAGGGTACAGTATGAAAGTAGTTGACAACAGTACATCCTAATCTCTCCCAAAGGAAACATGAGAGCCTCTATAGGCAAGTTCCAAAAGAGTTCAACACATAATATAATCTTTTCAAAACAAAGGTGGAGAGATTCTAAGCAAAACACAAGGTAGAGAAAATAAATATCTTCGCCGTCTCTCAGACGAACTGCAGCTCACTTCTGAGCACCTGAACCTGTATCTGAAAAACAAGAGATATATACGGAATGAGAACCCCGGGCCCATGGGTTCCCAGTACGGTAAAAGTGCCAAATAAATACAATGCACTGCAATAAAAATTCACTAAGCATCCTAAACTCCTTTTCACCAAGTATCCAGCCTAGATTCTCACTAATCCATAAATAGGCATCTGACGTAAGGGGATACTAAATCTAGTTCATGTTACACATGTTTCCCAACTCGCTGACTCCTCCATGAATCAGACTCAGAATCATAAGCAAACCATCACCAGTTGTTCTGCCTCAGCAACTCTATATCAATACATCATACCCTCGCCTGGAGCTAGTGAAATCACATCACTGCATCTACCCAGGGGGCTCAAATTATCTCATTCAAAAATCATCATCATCATGCAATCACATTATCAATTTATCTCATCAAGAATAGTCCCCAACATCCACCGACACCAACATGAGGGATCTCTCAGTTGTACAAACACAAGCAAAACAGACAAGTAATACAAAAATAAGGTACAAGTAGAACAAGTAGCACGTAATCAGGTAACATAGCATATATGATATAGAAATCCAAAACAAATAGGCAAACCCAAACAATTCAAACATATGCAAATGATGTATGCCTACCATATGGCTGATGATATCATCTGTCAGTTATATAACCAACCCGACATGTCCTGGTAGCTAACCATTGGACAGAAACACCCCTTGCGGAGCAAGTAGGTTTGAGCTACAACCCCCTTGCTACTACCCGCTCAGCCCAGAGCCAGTGGAATAACCACTACTGTGGCTACTACCCAGGTGGGTGTTTAAAAGCTCAACCTGGAGCGAGTGGATTCACCACTACTGCCGCTACTACCCAGGCGTCACAATTTCTTATTAGGTTTTCTCTCTTCTCTTCTCTCTTCTTTATTTCAGTGCCCTAACCTCTCTTTTAGGGTAAAATGAGCTGAAATGCTCATAACTAATGTTTATATATGTTGGGTCTTGGGCCCACCTAGGCCCAGTTCACTTATTTTTGTCCGTTGGCCCAATTTTGGACCAAAACCTTTAAGATTAGCGCTCTAAATCGCACTTCAAATATTTCTACCTCCCCTAATCATAATTCCTCATTTCTTAATCCTATTTACTCATAATCAATTTTCTCAGCTGCAGTACCAGACAGGTCTCAGCCGGTACTGCCGGTCAAAATTCCACTGCGCGCTTTTACGCAGAAAACTATGTCTTCTGACTCGGAAAAATTCACTGAATCCAGATATCATATTTAAATCATCAAATTCCAAATGTCAAATCTTTCAACCATATTCGCTCCTACTTAACTCATTATTTAATTAATTTCGGTTAGACCGGGTATTACATGGCTGACTTTATCGCCGAATACGCCGATAGCCCAGAAGAGCCCATCATGTGGAGCCTATACGTCGGCGGTTCGTCAAACAAAGCCGGAAGCGGCGCAGACGTCATACTAGAAAGTGACCAAGGAAGTCGACTAGAATTATCATTAAAATTCGGGTTCCATGCCTCCAACAACTAAGCAAAATATAAAGCCTTATTGGCTGGCTTGAAGCTGGCTAAAGAAGTCGGAGCGGAAAAAATAACTGTCTTTAGCAACTCACAAGTAGTAACCTCACAAATGGAAACTATCAGGCCAAAGACCTCACTATGAAAAAGTATCTGAAAAAAACTTGGAAGAACTCAAATACTTTAAGGAAACAGGGGATCCAGCACATAACTCAAGAACATAATGCCCGGGCAGACGTTCTTTCAAAGCTAGCCAGCACCAAGCCGGGTGGGGTAGGGGGAGCAATAGGAGCCTCATCCAAGAGACCCTACAGTCCCCATCAATCTCAAAAGAGGAGGAGGTGCTAAACATATCTAACCAACACTTAGAGTGGATGACTCCCATAGTCAACTACCTCAAGCTCGAGATCCTCCCCCCAGAAGAGAAGGAAGAAAAAAGGCTCAAAAAGGAAGCACAAAACTACACACTGGTCCACAACGTCCTATACAAAAGAAGGATCTCAACACCTCTCTTAAAATGAGTCCCGACCTCCGATACAAAGGAAGTCTAAGAAGACATCCACAGTGGCATGTGTGGAAATCACCTGGGAGCTTGGGCCCTAGCCAAGAAGGTAATCCAAGTCGGCTTCTTTTGGCCAACTTTGCAAAAGGAGGCTGATGAGCAGATAATTTATACGCTTTTTGGCATTGTTTTTAGATAATTTTTAGTAGGATCTAGCTACTTTTAGGGATATTTTTATTAGTTTTTATGCAAAATTCACATTTCTGAACTTTACTATGAGTTTGTGCATTTTTCTGTGATTTCAGGTATTTTCTGGCTGAAATTGAGGGACCTGAGCAAAAATCTGATTCAGGCTGACAAAGAACTGCTAATGCTGTTGGATTTTGACCTCCCTGCACTCGAAATAGATTTTTTAGAGATACAGAACTCCAAATGGCGAGCTCTCAACGGCTTTGAAAAGTCGACACTCAGGGCTTTCCAGCAATATATAATGGTTCATACTTTGTTCGAGCTTAGACGATGCAAACTGGCGTTCAACGCCAGTTCCATGTTGCATTCTAGAGTAAAACGCCAGAAACACGTCACAAACCAGAGTTAAACGCCAAAAATACGTTACAACTTGGCATTTAACTCCAAGAGAAGCCTCTGCACGTGTAAAGCTCAAGCTCAGCCCAAGCACACAGCAAAGTGGGCCCCGGAAGTGGATTTCTGCAGTTAGACTTATTTCTGTAAACCCTAGTAGCTAGTTTAGTATAAATAGTACTTTTTACTATTGTACTAGGTCAGTTTTTGACCAGATCATTTTCCTTATTGATCGAATTCATATCATATTTTGGGGGCTGGCCATTCGGCCATGCCTGGACCACTATCACTTATGTATTTTCAACGGTGGAATTTCTACACACCATAGATTAAGGGTGTGGAGCTCTGCTGTACCTCGAGTTTTAATGCAATTACTACTATTTTCTATTCAATTCAGCTTATTTTTATTCTAAGATATTCGTTGCACTTCAACATGATGAATGTGATGATTCGTGATACTCATCATCATTCTCACCTATGAACGCGTGACTGACAACCACTTCCGTTCTACCTTAGAACGAGCGAGTATCTCTTGGATTCCTTAATCAAAATCTTCGTGGTATAAGGTAGAATTATTGGCGGCCATTCTTGAGAATCCGGAAAGTCTAAACCTTGTCTGTGGTATTCCGAGTAGGATTAAGGGATTGAATGACTGTGACGAGCTTCAAACTCGCGATTGTTGGGCGTAGTGATAGACGCAAAAGAATCAATGGATTCTATTCTGACATGATCGAGAACCGACAGATGATTAGCCGTTCTGTGACAAGAGCATTTGGACTATTTTCACTAAGAGGATGGGAAGTAGCCATTGACAACAGTGATGCCCTACATACAGCTTGCCATGGAAAGGAGTAAGAAGGATTGGATGAAAGTAGCAGGAAAGCAGAGATTCAGAAGAAACACAGCATCTCCATACACTTATCTGAAATTCCTACCAATGATTTACATAAGTATCTCTATCTTATTCTATGTTTTATTTATTATTAATTTCAAAACCTTTATAATCATTTGAATCTGCCTAACTGAGATTTACAAGATGACCATAGCTTGCTTCATACCAACAATCTCCGTAGGATCGACCCTTACTCACGTAAGGTTTATTACTTGGACGACCCAGTGCACTTGCTGATTAGTTGTGCGAAGTTGTGACAAAGTGTGATTCACGTTTGAGAGCGCTACCAAGTTTTTGGCGCCATTGTTGATGATCACAATTTCGTGCACCAAGTTTTTGGCGCCGTTGCCGAGGATTGTTCGAGTTTGTACAACTGACGGTTCATCTTGTTGCTTAGATTAAGTAATTTGTCTTTTCAAAAATCTTTCAACATTTATTTTTCATTTATTTTCGTTTTTCCAAAAAGAAATTGTTGAAAAATCCAAAAAAATTTTTGTAAAATCATAAAAATAAAAAATATTTTTGTGTTTCTTGTTTGAGTATAGTGTAAATTTTTAAGTTTGGTGTTAATTGCATGTTTTAAAAACTTTTGCATTTTTCGAAAATTCATGCATATGTTCTTCATGATCTTCAAGTTATTCTTGACAAATCTTCTTGTTTGATCTTTAAATTTTCTTGATTTGTGTCTTTTGTTGTTTTTCATATGCATTTTTGCATCCATAGTGTTTAAGCATTGAAAATTCCTAAGTTTGGTGTCTTACATGTTTTTCTTTTCTTGAAAATTTTCAAAAATTAATCTTGATGTTCATCTTGATCTTCAAAGTGTTCTTGGTGTTCATCTTGACATTCATAGTGTTCTTGCATGCATCATGTGTTTTGATTCATAATTTTCATGTTATGAGTCATTTTTGTGTTTTTCTCTCTCATCATTAAACATTAAAAAAAATCTTTCCTTATTTTGCTCATAATTTTCGAAAATTTGAGTTGACTTAGTCAAAAATTTTTAAAACTTAGATATTTCTTATAAGTCAAGTCAAATTTTCAATTTTAAAAATCTTATCTTTACAAAATCTTTTTCAAAAATCAAATCTTTTTCATTTTCTTTTATTTCCGAAAATTTTTAAAAATTTATGTTCAAAATCTTTTTCTTATCTTTATCTCAAAATTTCGAAAACTTTACTAACAATTAATGTGATTGATTAAAAAATTTGAAGTTTGTTACTTTCTTGTTAAGAAAGGTTAAATCTTTAAATTTTAGAGTCATATCTTTTAGTTTCTTATTAGTCAAGTAATCAATTTTAATTTTAAAAAATCAAATCTTTTCCAAAATATCTTTTTCAATAATATCTTTTCAAAAGAACTTTTTCAAATCATATCCTTTTCAAAATTGATTTCAAAAATCTTTTCTAACTTCTTATCTTTTCAAAATTGATTTTCAAATCTTTTTCAACTAACTAATTGACTTTTTGTTTGTTTCTTATCTTTTTCAAAACCACTTAACTACTTTTCTCACTCTAATTTTCGAAAATTACCTCCCTCTTTTTCAAAATTCTTTTTTTAACTAATTGTTTCAAATTTTAATTTTAATTTTATTCCTTTTCTTAATTTTCGAATTTTAACTTTAATATTTTTCTTTTATTTTAGTTAATTTTCGAAAATTCTTATCTTTCATCTCTTTCTATTTATTTATTCATTTACTAACACTCTTCTCTTCATCTTAAAATTCGAACCCTCTCTTCCTCTCTGAGTTCGAATTTTCCTCTTTTCCTTCTTCCATTTTTTTCTTCTTCTACTAACATAAAGGAATCTCTCTACTATGGTAAAGAGGATTCCTATTATTATTTTCTGTTCCCTTCTTTTTCATATGAGCAGGAGCAAGGACAAGAATATTCTTGTTGAAGCAGATCCTGAACCTGAAAGGACTCTGAAGAAGAAACTAAGAGAAGCTAAATTACAGCAATCCAGAGTCAACCTTACAGAAATTTTCGAAAAGGAAGAGGAGATGGCGGCCAAAAATAATAATGCAAGGAGGATGCTTGGTGATTATACTACACCTACTTCCAAATTTGATGGAAGAAGCATCTCAATCCCTGCCATTGGAGCAAATAATTTTGAGCTGAAACCTCAACTAGTTGCTCTAATGCAACAGAACTGCAAGTTTCATGAACTTTCATCAGAAGATTCCTATCAGTTTTTAACTGAGTTCTTGCAGATCTATGAGACTGTTAAGACTAATGGAGTAGATCCTGAAGTCTACAGGCTCATGCTTTTCCCTTTTGCTGTAAGAGACAGAGCTAGAACATGGTTGGACTCACAACCTAAAGATAGCCTGGACTCTTGGGATAAGCTGGTCACGACCTTCTTGGCTAAGTTCTTTCCTCCTCAAAAGCTGAGCAAGCTTAAAGTGGATGTTCAAACCTTCAAACAAAAAGATGGTGAATTCCTCTATGAAACTTGGAAAAGATACAAGCAGATGACCAAAAGGTGTCCTTCTGACATGCTTTCAGAGTGGACCATTTTAAATATATTCTATTATGGTCTATCTGAGTTCTCTAAGATGTCACTGGACCATTCTGCAGGTGGATCTATTCACCTAAAGATGACATCGGGACATAGAAGTCAGGAGAAGGAAAGTTAGCTGCAAACTGAAAAGGACCATACAGGGTAACCGAAGTCCTAGGAAAAGGTTATTATAAGGTGTCTGACCTCCAAGGGCGGGAGCTCTCGAGGTCCTGGCATGCCTGTAACCTGAGAAGGTATTATAGTTAGAAAGCCTTGAACCAATGTGCACTCTTTTTTCCCAATAATGAAAGTTTTTTAATGAGTTACCAGGACAAGGCTCGGGGGCACTCAAGCCTTTAGTAACCGTCTCTGTAAAGGAACGGTACACTTTAATAAAACTTATTTATATTTATTTCTCTCTACAAGTTTCCTATCTCAAACGCATTAATTTATGCTCGACAAGCCGCAAAAATTCATTTCCCGACCTAAGAGTGGTTGGCAAGACGAAGCGATGAGGTCCAAATTAATGTAAGAAGTTACACAAACGACTCGTAGAAAGCGACCTCCACCAGGTCGGACAAAAAACAGTTGTAAAAGTAAATTGATGAAGGTCCGATTCCACAAAGTTGGACCCAAGGATGAAAGGAAACTAAGACGTGTACACAACCCTCCTCCAAGCAAAAACCACACCCGAGAAATTACCGACTACGTAAAGTCGGACCCAAGGAAGGGACTCCAGCAAATCTTGAAAAACATCACAAGCGCACTACCTCGAAAGTCGTTAGAATGACTAAAGGTAAAAAATGTTAAAAAAGATTTGCAAAATAAGTACCAAGCACCACGTAGAAGCTGTCAGAAAAAGCACTCGAAAAACAGTTGCAAACTAGTCCCAAACATTACTCAGAAAGTTATTAAAAAACAACCAAAATAAGGTCAAGTATTCAAGAAAGACTACAAGGCTATTACAAAGTAAAGTGTCAATAAAAGACCCACAGGTCGGGTCATCACAAGAACAAATTTAACCAACAATCATAGGGGGTCAAGGTTCTCTCCAGAAACAGGATAGGCACGAACGCTCCTCTCCAAGGAAGAAGGCACCAGGGAAACCAAGAAAGAGAAATCCTTGAAAACAAAGCACAGTCGAACGGAAGCAAAAAGAAAATGGAAGAAAGATGCGTCGCAGAAAGGGAAAGAAGAAAAGAAAGAGGAAGAGGTTCCAAGACTTTTTATAAACACCGAAAAGAATGAAACGGCGAAGGAGTAAAGGCCTAATTAATAATCCTTAAAAGCGCTCGCAAGAATCAAGGAAACTATTAGGCCAAACTAAGATTCGAATTTAAAGTAGAGCAACGTTTCAAATTTCAAAGAACCAATGAAAAGTCACCTGCCCGAGCTACCTCAAGAAAAACATCCGACCAAAATGAAGTCGCTAATGCTTGAGCACGACCTATAAAAGGATTGAAGCTTAAGCAGGGGCACTGTTCATACCTTGGCCCAAGTTTTAAGCCAGGACCCAGGGTGGTAAAAGGACTGACTTCAGGAAAGACCCTCCAGTCGGTAGCCGACCTCTTCTAAGAGGTTGAACGCCAAATAAAGAGTATACAGGCTCAAAGCATCCAACGTGGCAAGGTCACAGCTTCTAAGCCGCGACCAAAAGGATAAAATGCCAAAAGATATAAGATAAGATAAGATTATCGCCCTCAGGATAATCGCCACACTCTACTATAAATACACTGGAGCCCTCAGGTATAAGTCACCTTCTACTTTACTAAAAATCTGCTTAAATCTCTTGCTAACTTAACCATCGGAGTCTCTTGCAGGTACCACCCCAACCTCCTCATGAGGAACTCGGAATAGGCGGCACCTCGGCACTAACAAGTCGGACGCTACCACTTGAAGGGATCCATACCTCACGTTCAGATCTGACCCAACGTTTCAGGTAACCCTAAAATTAAAAACCAAAATGAATATATACATATATAGTTCTCTTATAAATTCCATAAATATTTATCATAACACCTGATGTTAATTAATGGCTAAGAAAATGAGGGGTTGAATCTTGGCCTCCCTTTTTTGTTGCTTTGTGACTTTGCTTTCTTAAGATAGATATAGGAGAGATTTTGAGTTTTGTCTCCTGATTTGAGATGAGCCAGAGCACAATAACTTGTTGGAATGAATATAGTGAGATGCGGTTAAGTTAAGCAATTAGGAGACATTTTGATTTTGTCTCCTAATACATAGAACCAGAAACAGAGAAGATGGTAGAGAGTGACACATAGATATATCCTGATTTGGTTTTTTAGTGCAATGTAACTTACATCCAGTCTCCATCATAACAATGATGGAATTTCACTATCTTTTTAACAGTTTACATACACCTGTTCTCCCTAGGATCTTCCCCAATCGTATCTGGGAAAAGTCCAGATTCTAACCCAAATTGAACTTTACTAGGACTCACCCTAGCTTCCAATAGTAAAGTGCTAACCCAACTTATAAGGGAATCCTCTCAAGATCATGACACAAAACATAAAAACTTACAAAGAATTTCTGAGATAACTATGGCTTTTTCTCCAAGTCTAGCTCACTGTCTTTTTTCACTCATTGGCTCTTTTTTTTTACAAACCTCACCATGTTTGCCTTTTTTTTTCAATAAAACTCAGATAGACTACACTGAGAAAAAGAAATACAAAATAGAAACCATGAAGGAGAAGAACAAGAACAGCTCAGGGAGCTATGGAAACTGAAATAGGTGTTCTTTCTCTCTTGCTCAATCCTTGGCTGTTCAACCTTATTATAGAGGAGTGAAGCTTCCAAGATTTGAACCAAATTCAACACTTGGGTTGTCTTCTTTTCGAACATCAGAATTGGCAGCGGTGTGGTCAGAGGTGAGAGAGAGCAGAAGCAGTGATATGCAACCTTATCTTTCTCTCTCAACCTTTTTCTTCAAGAATCTTGAATTTGAGGCGTTGAGTTTTGCTTTGACCCCAAGTTTGTTTCTTGACCGTGGATTCCCAACAGAGCACCATTGACTTCACATTTTTCATAATTTCCAAAATGGTTCTTGTACAGAGTTGATTTCTTCATGGTTTCTTGGTGATTCACAAATGGAGAAATTATCTTTTGGGATACTCTTATTCGGATAGGATTTACCCCTTTGTTGTATCCCTTCTTCCTTTTCTTCTTGCTTGAAATCGGAAACAACTTTTTTGTTCTTCTTCTTGTTCTAGTTTCTGATCTTTCCACTTTCTTCTTTCTTAGTTCAGGATTTGATGTGAGAAGAGTGGAAGAGAGAGAAGAGAGAGTTTGTATTCGGTGGAAGTAAAAGAAGATTTAATTGGAATTCAATTTGCTTGCTCGCTTTGTGATTAGGATGAAGAGAGATAGGTTTCAGTGTGGTCACTGAATTGGGCTTGGATTGGGCCAACTTCTCTTTGTTTCTTTCACTTTGTTCAGCCGTCCAACCTTCTTGGATCAAGATTGGAGTGAGTGTAGTGGTACAGCTCAATTGGTATAGGGTCAGAGTGTGTGTATGTATGTGGGCTTTGATCATTTATTTTTTGGGCCTGTTTTATTTTCTACACACTAAATCAAACCAATCACACAAACAATTGATAGTTAACCCAATAATGTTTAGTCATCATCTTTATCACAGTTTAGTTTACTAAATTCAACAACACTAAATAAAATAATAAAACATAAACTAAAATCAAAATAATTATTCAAATTAACAATTGCACAAAAATACAGCAACTCACAATTAATTATAACAATTTCAAAAAATAATTTTAATTTTTTCGATTTCACTAAAAATCTTATAAAAAGTTCGACAGAGTCTCTTATAAAATTTGGATTTCTCCACTCTTCAAGGGTTCCATCCAAACCAAATATCCATCAACCCTTCTCAACCAGTTAGTTTTTCAATCATTATTAAGGTTACATACAAATAGCTCAATTAATATTAATACAGTCAAGCATTTTTCAAACAATTTCAGCAGCAATAATCAGCAAACAACTCAATAATCCAATATTTTTCATCAATCTCAGAGTCTAATATAACCTATTCTAACCACCTAAGTCCACTAAAATAGAAAATTAAACTAACTAAACTCTACTAACTAATTAATTAACTTGATATAACAGAACTTGGAATAAATAGAGTTCAAACAAAAAACTTCGAATGCAGAACGAGAAAAAACGGAAAAGAGAGGTGGAGGTGCAGTGGCGGTAGAAGTAGAAGCAGGGGCGTTGCAGCAGCGGCGACAGCGTTAGAGGCAACGACAGCAGTGGAAGAGGTTGACGGAGAAGAGAGATGAGAAGGTTAGATAGCGGAGAGAGAGTGACATGGTGAGAGATTAGAGAGAGAGAGAGAGAGAGACGAAGGTGAGAAGTTAGAAAGAGAGTGAATTCGAAATGAGGGGGTTTGCAGCTCCAATTTAGGACACGGTTACTATCACTATCAGATTTAGTGGTGGATATTTTCGACAGTAACACAGCCGGATCACCGAAATACAGCGTTACATTAAAGCATGCCTAATGTCGGATTCTTCCGATAGTAATTCCGACACTCTAGTTGGCGTCTATTTGTTGTGATTTTTCGCCAAAAATTACCGGCGATTCTACTGTCAGAAGCGACTATCTGCCCGTAATTATTTAACATGACGAATAATCGAATTCGTCGCTAAATCCGACTATAATCATCATTGCTAAATCTGATAGTTCTCAATGTTTTTCTTGTAAGAAATATAAGTAATACTAAGTGAAATTTTTTTATTAGTTATTTTTAAAAATTAATAATTAATTATTGTTACTACGAAGATGTATATTTTTTATTAGTCACCAATAAAAATATATTTTTTATTAATATAAATTTAATACTTTTTAATGGATTATTTTATATTTTTATTTATGTAAGATTGGATTAACCAATGTTACCTGTGATTTATGGGTTGAATCAAGTGACTCAGTAATTTTAATTTAACCTTTCGGTTCTAATATCTGTGCATCTTCGTCGTCTTCTTCCATTATCACCGTGAAACACCACTGCCGAACCACCCCCTCCTTTTTCTTTTTCTTCTTTTTCTTTTTCTTTTTCTTTTTCTTTTTCTTTTTCTTTCTCTTCTTCCATCGCACCACCCTTCCCTGAACACACCCCAGCCTCCAACCACCATCACGCCACCGTGAATCACCACCGAAACTAGACCACCACCTTCCTCCTCTTATCGGCTATCATCATCATCACGAAAGCGCCGTCCAGACCCGACACCGGCGACCTCACCACAGCCACCCTTCTTCTTTTTCTTCCCCTAACCGAACCACCACTCCCGGTGCCATCAAAGCTGCCGGCACTACCTCTAGCAACGGCTGTCTCCACCACCGCCGCGGCCTCCACTAGCAGCGGCTGTCACTGCCACTGCAACTCCACCTCACCCCTGCTTCCCCTGTTTCTGCATTTTCCTTTCCCTGTTCTTAAAACAGGTTTCAGTTCAACCTCCCTTTTACATCTCTTCTCTGTTTTAGTTAATTTAAGATTAGTTATATGTTCATTGCTAGCTGGTAATTGAATTGGTTATGATTATTTGCTGCTGTTAGTTGAATTTAGATTAGAACTAGGATTTTCTGATTAGAACTAAATATATTGCTGATTTTGTGTCACTGATGCTGAATTTTTTTGAATTGATGTTGAAAGAATGCTTGTGGTGTTATTTTGTGTTGTTTGCGCCTTTGCATGCCAAGTGTTCGATAAAAGGCCTCTATGACTATTTTGGATTTTAAATTGCATGTTATAGCTACCATGTGATTTAGAATGTTTGATTCTTTGGCATGATTCATTGTTGAGATGAATATTTGTGATAAAAGGAGTGTATAAAGTGCTAAAAATTTTTCATTGCTTGAGTTTTGAGTATATATATTGTGTGAATGCCATGATTGGTTTATCTTTGAATTGAATTTCAATCACTACATATCACTTTAAACCTCTTCTTTTGCACAATCCATCGCAATTAAATTAATTCTTGGTATGCCTAAGTGTTCATTGAGCTTCTTATTGCTTGTTGCCTCTTTGTAACTTGCAAATTATTTTGAAGTATCTTAGGCACACTAATTAAGATGAATGTTGCCTTTCACAATGTTACATGTTACTTATTTCATCCTCTCTTAGTGTCTTGTATTTTTTGCGAGATCTATCTTCTGATTCACTTCTTGCCTGCTGAAGTTTATATTATTTGAAGCGTCCCTGTCGTTGCCATCATCTCCAATTGTGCCCGAGGGTTCTTCTCATTGTCATGCTCCTCCTCGGCTTCCGGTGGCACCGTCTCCTTATTCTGGGTTGCTGCAAGCTCCACGTCGGACCTTTCCTGCTGCATCCTCAGCAGCGGCGCTGCTGAAACCGTTGCACTCTCCATTTGCACCGCTGCGAGCTATGGAGTCCTCGTGGTCTTGGCCACTGTCTTCCCCATTTGCCATCAGCCTTCTCCCCTCCCTGTGCAATTTGTGATGCGCCTTCGTTCCACCAAAACACTAACTGCTCTCCCTTTTGGATGCTTCTCTGCCAGCAATTACGCGAAGATCCATAGGTAAATTCCAGCTCCATGATTTTTCCAAGTTGTTTAGAAATGCTTGTTTGGCTATTTGATGAGTATCCAAGTGAAACCGCAATTGGGTATCCATCCTGCTAGTTCTTCAACACTATTCCACGTTTGCAACCAAAAGCAAACGATGCTGAGTATCATCAAATCACGCCCCCTTAACCCCATGTCTCGCTTCATCTCTCTCCTCACAACCGCCACCACTACACCACCGTCGTTCTCCACCTCACCATCCAAAACCCCACTCCAGAACCAATTCGAGACATGGATAAACCATCTCAAACCGGGCTTCACCCCTTTCGACGTCCACTGGGCCCTTCAGGCCCAATTAGACCCAGACCTCTCCCTCGACGTCTTCCGCTGGACCGCCCAACAGCGCAACTACACCCACACTCACCTCACCTACCTCACCGTCATCAAACAACTCATCGCCAGCCGCCGCTACCGCCAAGCTGAAACTCTAATCCACGAGGTCATCGCCGGTGCCTGCGAGCCCTCCGTCGAGCTCTACAATGCTGTCATCCGGTTCTGCTGCGGCCGCAAGTTCCTCTTCAGCCTCGCCTTTGACGTCTATAAGAAGATGCTCAAGTCAGAGGATTCCAAACCCACTCTCGAAACATATTCCCTTTTGTTCAATTCACTTCTTAGAAGGTTCAATAAGCTCAATGTTTGTTACGTTTACTTGCATTCTGTGAGGTCCATGACTAAGCAAATGAAGGCCAATAGTGTTATTCCTGATACTTTTGTCCTCAACATGATAATTAAAGCTTATTCCAAGTGTTTGGAGCTGGATGAAGCCATTAAGGTTTTTCGCGAAATGGGCTTGTATGGCTGTGAGCCGAATGCTTATAGTTATGGATATATTGCAAAAGGTTTGTGTGAGAAGGGTAGGGTGAATCAGGGATTTAAGTTCTTGCAGGAGATGAGGGGTAAGAGTTTTGTGCCAAGTGCGAGTACTTATGTTGTAAACTTGTAATCATTTGCAGTCTTTCCATGAATCGGAGGTTTGAGGATGCCATCGAGGTTCTGTTTGATATGTTGGAGAACTCTAAGTCTCCTGATCACTTGACTTATAAGACTGTCCTGGAGGGATTGTGTCGCGAGGGGAGAGCCGACGAGGCTTTTGATCTGCTTGATGAGTGCAGGAAGAGGGATGTTAACATGAATGAAAAGATGTATAAGGCTTTGTTGAGAGAATTGCACTATATTTGCAGGGAGGGGGAGTAGATTCTGTGCTTGCTGTTCCTTTAGTCTCGATAAGCATAAGTTGTCGAATTCAGTTGTTATAGGGAGTGGTAGAACTTGGCGTGGTATCAAGAAAGAATGAATTTATTTTTGAGTGAATATTATTCCTGTAGATTTTATGATATTGTTTACTGATGTTAAAATAGTATTAGTTAAAAGAGTATACACACAACAAAATTATATCGTAAATATATTCTAAGAAGCAGAATAATCAAAATTTTCATAAACAGCAACAAAAATTAACTATCACTATATTTTTACATTTTTATTCGTATTTAATTTAGATTATACATGTGAATCTAGAATCATTTCGTACTCCTATATAAGTGGCTTGGTTGATTTTAGCTAGTGTCCATCTGTAGCGCGTCGTTGTCATAAAATTATGTATCAATAAAATCAAAATTAGCTTAATATATTTTGTTACAAATTTTTTTTGTAATAATGCTTAATTATCACTTATCTTTTAATTTATCTAGTTATTATATATAGACATCGGTATGTCATCACCTTTCAAAATTCGTTATATCATATAATTAAAACCCAAATCTTTTTTATTTATCTTTTATTTAATTTATTGAGAGATTATGCTTGTAGTGTTTAATTAAATCTACTGAAAATTAGTTTTATCTAATCTATTTATATTTGTTGGAGATATAATCATTTTTGTTGTTTCTTTCTACCAGCTTAAATTTTTAGAAAAAATGATATCATCATATGATATCAGAGGTTTATATTCGAAAGATCTAGAATTTGATTTTTGGCGAATCCCAAAAGCAGAAAAAAATAACATAAAACATATAAATAAATAAAGGCAAAGAATTCGATTTTTGGTAAATAAAAAAAATAAAGTAAATAAAAAAGAGAAAAATGTCTATGCAACAAATCAAACAAACTCAAAAGAGATTCTTGTTTGAGGAGGAGTGTTAGAGATATAAGCATTCACATTATCTCTTTCTATCAGTTTAAGCTTTTAGAAATTGTATCATGACAATATTATTTTGAAATAGCATTATCTAATCTACACTAATAACTTTATCCTAAAATATCTGTTGAGTTTGAAGAACTAACAACATATTATTGATGATGACTAAACATTATAATTAAGTTAAAAATTTAATTATGTGTGTGATTTGTTAATTATGCAAGAAATTAAACTAATCAAACTGGCCCAATAACAAGCAAACAAAGCCCAACATTAGTTCAGATCCATAAGCTCTAAGAAAATTAGTGGTTGAATACAAACCACACTCTCAGGCCCACATACACCTGTAAGTGGTTGAATTTAATTCATACTACTTTCATAAGCCCAATTGGTGATCCAAACCCATTCACTTGAATTGGTGGCTAACTAAGCAATGGAACTCAAATTGTATCAGAATCAAACCACACACCACCGAACCAAATTCTCTTTTCTCTCCCTTATATTTTTTACATCACCCACGTGAAATAACAGAAGTAAAGCAAGAAAAAAAGAGAAGTTCTGATTAGGACTAAATCAAAGTACAAAAAGTGGATTACCAATTTCAATCAAAGAAGAAGGAAGTAAAAAAAGTTAGGGCTAAAGGCAAAGATCACATTCGAAGAACAATACGGTAGCATACACTCTGACAGAAGGACAATCCAACAACAGACCTCCATTTTTCAATGGAAAAAATCAGAACTACGGGAAAGAAAGAATGATGATCTTTGTGCAGCATGTGAATTACAACCTGTGAAAGATAATCATGAATGGTCCTCAAATTCTAACCAAAACAAGCACTGAAGGAGTTGTGACCCCTAAAGAAGAAGCGGAATAGAATGATGACGACAAAAAAGGTGAAACTCAATGTCAAGGCTGTCAACATGCTAAACTACGCCATTAGCTTCGAGAAATACTGGAGGTATCTAGATGTAAAACAGCAAAGAAAATCTGGGATAAGCTCCAAGTTACACATGAGGTCACCAAGCAAGTAAAAGAAACAAGGATTGACATGCCAAGCAAGGAATATGAAATGTTTACTATGAAGGGGAGATTCTCTATCATCATAGCTTAGATGCTATGGGGATTACTCGTTCCGAATAAGTGCTGGTGAAAAAAGTATTGAAAAGCCTAATCAAAAAATGGAAAACCAAGGCTACTATTATCTCTGAAGGCAGTAATCTGAGCCAAATGACCTATAATGATCTGAGAGGAAAGTTACTAGCTTACGAAACCACTCACATGAAAAATAACAAAAAAAAGGAGTGGCTCTAAAGTCTTGTGTTGAATCAGTGGAAGATGATTCCAGTGACTATTTATCAGATGATGAGATTGTATTTTTTGTTAAAAAACTTAGAAGGTTGATGAGACAAAAAGAGAAGCAGAGGAGGCAGCTCAAAGGAACCAAAGAAAGACATCAGCAGAGTCATTTGTCATAACTGCAAAAAAGTTGAATATTTCAAATATGATTGTTGATGAGCGGATATTTTATACGCTTTTGGCATCATGTTCATATTGTTTTAGTTATGTTTTATTTAAGTTTTATTATATTTTCATAGCTTTTAGTGCTAAATTTATATTTTTGGATTCTACTTTGAGTTGTTGTGTTTTATGAGGATTTCAGGTAATTTCTGGCTGAAATTGAGGAGCTTTGGCAAAGTCTAGTTCAGAGGCAAGGAAAGCGTAGCAGATGCTGTCAGATTCTGACCTCTATGCACTCAAACAAGCATTTTTGGAGTTACAGAGGTCCAAATGATGCGTTCTCAATGGCGTTGGAAAGTTAAATTTCAGAGATTTTCAGCAATAGAATAGTCTATACTTGTTTTTGAAGAAGCCCGCCCATATTGGGCGTTGAACGCCAATGAGCTATCCCCTTGCTGGCGTTCAACGCCCCAAGGAGACAAGCCAGTGTTGAACGTCCAAGAACCACCCCCTTTGGGGCGTTCAATGCCCACCAAGAACCAAGGCAGCATGGATCAACTCTCTAATGGGAGTTCAACGCCCATTCCTCAAGTTGGATGTCAGACTCAGCCCAAGTACTCAACCAAAGTGGGCCCAAGGATAGATTTTCGCACCTCTAGTCTAGTCTATCAAACTTTTTGTACTTCTTAGCTATTAGGTTATTATATGTAGAACAAAGATTACCACTGTGAGGGATCTTTGCTCATTCGTACATTTCACCATTGTTTTCTATAAAGCATGAGTTACTAAACCTCCCAAGTTAGGGTTAGGAGCTCTGCTGATTCTCATGGATTAATAATATTACTGTTTCTATTTCAATACACGTGTGATTCCATTCTTTTGTGTATTTTCGTTCTTCATCTCATGAATTGAGGATTACTCGTGACAATCATCCTTGTTCTACATGGGTTCCGTATGAGTCCTGGCCCAGATAGCATTGAATCACAGCTAGAGAGTGCATTGCAGATTCCAAGAGTGTGCCTGAGCAACTTTGGATATGTGAAATCTCGTTGACCGTGGGTTACTGAGATCTCTGTGGGGTTAAGGCTAGAGCCTGAGAAGCAATGTTCCCTAATCCGAAAGATCTGACCTTGTTTGTGGTGTTTTGAGTAGGATCACGAAGGGGAGTGAACTGCTTAGTGCTTCACTTTTAGCTATAGTGGAAAGCCAGGAGTTAACTTGATGAGGATGCTACATGAGTTGCTCGGATATGGTGGACTGCTATGGTTTAGAAGAGACTAACTTGATGAGGATGCTACATGAGTTAGTCAATTACAGCTGCCATTGAATGAATCATTCGTTATTGAAGTAGACCGTTGATGAGCAGATAATTTGTACGCTTTTTGGCATTGTTTTTAGTATGTTTTTAGTATGATCTAGTTAGTTTTTAGTATATTTTTTATTAGTTTTTAGTTAAAATTCACTTTTCTGGACTTTACTATGAGTTTGTGTGTTTTTCTGTGATTTCAGGTATTTTCTGGCTGAAATTGAGGGACCTGAGCAAAAATCTGATTCAGAGACCAAAAAGGACTGCAGATGCTGTTGGATTCTGACCTCCCTGCACTCGAAGTGGATTTTCTGGAGCTACAGAAGCCCAATTGGCGCGCTCTCAATGGCGTTGGAAAGTAGACATCCTGGGCTTTCCAGCAATATATGATAGTCCATACTTTTCCCAAGATTTGATGGCCCAAACCGGCGTTCAAA
>NC_029781.3:19793364-19794641 GCF_000817695.3 Arachis duranensis
TTGACTTGAGTGTTTTTGTGTCTCATATGCATTCTCATTTTGTTAGTGTCAGTAGTATACAAACTGCTATGTTTGGTGTCTTGCATGCATTGTTATTTGATTTTAGTTGTATTTTGATTATTCCTCATTATTAAAAAAAATCCAAAAAAAATTTTAATTTGTGTCTTTTCAAGTCAATAATATAGAGAATTGAAGATTCAGAACATACAGCAGAGGAATTGCACAGAAAAAGCTGGGCATTCAAAATGCCCAGTGAAGAAGGACAGACTGGCGTTTAAACGCCAGCCAGGGTGCCTGGTTGGGCGTTTAACGCCCAAAAGGGTAGAGTTTTGGGCGTTAAACGCCAGAATGTGCACCATTCTGGGCGTTTAACGCCAGGATGGCACAAGAGGGAAGATTTTGTTTTCAATGCAAATTTTTTTCAAGTTTTCAAAATTTTTCAAAATCAAATCTTTTTCAAATCAAATCTTTTCAATCAAATCTTTTTCAAATTCAATTTCTTTCCATTTTCAAAAATACTTGCTATCAATTGATGATTTGATTCAACATTTCAAGTATGTTGCCTTTTCTGTTGAGAAAGGGTTTAATGTTTGAATCATATCTTTTCTTGATAGCCAAGTCATTAATTTTCAAAATCAAATCTTTTTAAAATGTTTTTTTTTCAAATCATATCTTCTCAATCACATCTTTTTAAAACTAATCATATCTTCTTAACCACATCTTTTTCAAAATAGCTTTCAATCAAATCTTTTTTGATTTCTAATTTCAAAATCTTTTTCAAAAATCACTTCACTTCTTTCTCAATCATGGTGTTCGAAAATCAATTAGTGTTTTTCAAAATGTTTTCAAAACCTTTTACTTAATTTTCGAAAATTGCTTCCCCTCTTCTCACATCTTTCTATTTATGGACTAACACTATTCCTTAATGCAAAATTCGAACTCCATCTTCTTTGATAAGTTCAAATTTTCTACTTCTGCCTTCTATTTTTCTTTTCCTCTGACACCTCAAGGAATCTCTATACTGTGACATAGAGGATTCCACATTTCCTTGTTTTCTTCTCTTTCATATGAGCAGGAGCAAGGACAAAAGCATTCTTGTTGAGGCTGATCCCGAACCTGAAAGAACCTTGAAGCGAAAGCTAAGAGAAGGCATGGCACAACTCTCTGTAGAGGACCTAACAGAAATCTTCAAAGAAGAAGAACACATGGCAGCCGAAAACAACAACAATGCCAACAATGCAAGGAAGGTGCTGGGTGACTTTACTGCACCTACTCCC
>NC_029781.3:19795050-19795755 GCF_000817695.3 Arachis duranensis
TCTGGAATGCAAAATGCACCAAGCAGTACTAAGGAGGCTTTATCTGAGGAAGAAGCTTATGATCCTGAGAACCCTTCAATGGAAGAGGTGAATTACATGGGAGAACCCTATGGAAACACCTATAATCCTTCATGGAGAAATCATCCAAATTTCTCATGGAAGGATCAGCAGAGACCTCAATAAGGTTTCAATAATAATAATGGTGGAAGAAACAGGTTTAGCAATAGCAAGCCTTTTCCATCATCTTCTCAGCAACAGACAGAGAGTTCTAAGCAGAACACCTCTGACTTAGCAACCATGGTCTCTGATCTACTCAAAACCACTCAAAATTTCATGACTGAAACAAGGTCCTCCATTAGAAATTTGGAGGCACAAGTGGGTCAGCTGAGCAAGAAAATTACTGAACTCCCTCCTAGTACTCTCCCAAGCAATACAGAAGAAAATCCAAAAGGAGAGTGCAAAGCCATCATCATGGCCGAATTTGGAGAGGAAGGAGGGGCAGTGAACGCCACTGAGGAAGACCTCAATGGACGTCCACTGGCCTCCAATGAGTTCTCCAATGAGGAACCATGGGAATCTAAAGCTCAAAATGAGACCATAGAGATTCCACTGGACTTACTTCTGCCATTCATGAGCTCTGATGAGTATTCTTCCTCTGAAGAGGATGAGTATGTCACTGAAGAGCAAGTTGCTAAATACCTTGGA
>NC_029781.3:19797779-19798070 GCF_000817695.3 Arachis duranensis
ATAAACCCTCCTTCACTCCTTCATTTTCACACAACCTAAACACCACTTCTCCCCCTTTTTGGCCGAACACAAAGCCATTCCTTTCTTCCTCATTTCTTCTTCTTCTACTCTCTTCTTTCTTCTTTTGCTCGAGGACGAGCAAATCTTTTAAGTTTGGTGTGGTAAAAACATTGCTTTTTGTTTTTCCATAACCACTTATGGCATCCAAGACCGGAGAAACCTCTAGAAAGAGGAAAGGGAAGGTAAAAGCTTCCACCTCCGAGTCATGGGAGATGGAGAGATTCATCTCAA
>NC_029781.3:19798659-19799421 GCF_000817695.3 Arachis duranensis
AAAGAGCCTCCAAAGGCAAGCCGGTTCAACTAAGAAGACTGGATCTCAAGCCTGTGGCTAGAGGATGGTTGGAGTTCATTCAACGCTCCATCGTCCCCACTAGCAACCGATCTGAAGTTACTGTGGATCGGGCCATCATGATTCACAGCATCATGATTGGAGAGGAAGTAGAAGTTCATGAAGTCATCTCCCATGAATTCTACAAAATAGCCGATAAGTCCTCTACTTTGGCAAGGCTAGCTTTTCCTCATCTTATTTGCCATCTATGTTACTCAGCTGGAGTTATCATAGAAGGAGACATCCTCATTGAAGAGGATAAGCCCATCTCCAAGAAGAGGATGGAGCAAGAAAGAGAGACCCTCCACGGATCTCAAGAGATACATGAGGAAGCTCATCATCAAGAAATCCCTGGGATGCCTTAAGGGATGCACTTTCCTCCCAACAACTATTGGGAACAACTCAACACTTCCCTAGAAGATTTGAGTTACAATGTGGATCAATTAAGGGTTGAACATCAAGAGCACTCCATCTTCCTCCATGAAATTAGAGAAGATCAAAGAATCATGAGAGAGGAGCAACAAAGACAAGGAAGAAACATTGAGGAGCTCAAGCACTCTATAGGATCTTCAAGAGGAAGAAAGAGCCGCCATCACTAAGGTGGACCCGTTCTTTAATTTCCTTGTTCTTTATTTTCTGTTTTTCGAAAATTATGCTTATGTTTATCTATGTTTGTGTCTTGTGATCATTAGTGTCTTAGTGTCC
>NC_029781.3:19799616-19799913 GCF_000817695.3 Arachis duranensis
ATGCTTAAACAGTGCATATGTATCTTGAATTTGTGGTTCATGAATGTTGGCTCTTGAAAGAATGATGAAAAAGGAGACATGTTACTGAGGATCTGAAAAATCATTAAAATGATTCTTGAAGCAAGAAAAAAGCAGTGAATACAAAAAAAAAGAGAGAAAATTTCGAAAAAAAAGGGAGAAAAGAAAACGAAAAAAAAAGAGAAAAGAGAAAAAGAGAAATAAAGTTGTGATCCAAGGCAATAAGAGTGTGCTTAAGAACCCTGGACACCTCTAATTGGGGACTCTAGCAAAGCTGAG
>NC_029781.3:19799944-19800442 GCF_000817695.3 Arachis duranensis
TTGAGTCACAATCTAAAAAGGTTCACCCAGTTATATGTCTGTGGCATTTATGTATCGGGTGGTAATACTGGAAAACAAAGTGCTTAGGGTCACGGCCAAGACTCTAAAAGCTGTGTTCAAGAATAAAAAAAGAACTAAACTACGAGAGTCAATAACATCATCTGGGTTCTAAGTTCCTAAAGAAGCCAACCATTCTGAATTTCAAAGGATAGAGTGAGATGCCAAAACTGTTCAGAGGCAAAAAGCTTAAAGCCCCGCTCATCTAATTGATACTGATCTTCATAGATGTTTTTGAAATTCATTGCATATTCTCTTCTTTTTATCTTATTTGATTTTCAGTTGCTCGAGGACAAGCAACAATTTAAGTTTGGTGTTGTGATGAGCGGATAATTTGTATGCTTTTTGGCATTGTTTTTAGTATGTTTTTAGTATGATCTAGTTAGTTTTTAGTATATTTTTATTAGTTTTTAGTTAAAATTCACTTTTCTGGACTTTACT
>NC_029781.3:19800576-19800893 GCF_000817695.3 Arachis duranensis
ATCTGATTTAGAGACCAAAAAGGACTGCAGATGCTGTTGGATTCTGACCTCCCTGCACTCGAAGTGGATTTTCTGGAGCTATAGAAGCCCAATTGGCGCGCTCTCAACGGTGTTGGAAAGTAGACATCCTGGGTTTTCCAGCAATATATAATAGTCCATACTTTACCCAAGATTTGATGGCCCAAACTGGCGTTCAAAATTACCCTCAGAATTTCCAGTGTTAAACGCCGGAACTGGCACCAAAATGGGAGTTAAACGCCCAAACTGGCACAAAAGCTGGCGTTTAACTCCAAGAAGAGTCTCTACACGAAAATGCT
>NC_029781.3:19800925-19817437 GCF_000817695.3 Arachis duranensis
GAGTCTCTACACAAAAATGCTTCAATGCTCAGCCCAAGCACACACCAAGTGGGCCCGTAAGTGGATTTTTATGTCATTTACTCATCTTTGTACACCCTAGGCTACTAGTTTTCTATAAGTAGGACCTTTTACTATTGTATTAGGGAGATCTTTCAATCTTTGGATCATTTTGGGAGCTTTTGATCATGTTTTTATGATTGAACCCTCTTTGGGAGGCTGGCCATTCGGCCATGCCTAGACCTTGTTCTTATGTATTTTCAACGGTGGAGTTTCTACACGCCATAGATTTAGGTGTGGAGCTCTGCTGTACCTCGAGTATTAATGCAATTACTATTGTTCTTCTATTCAATTCCCTGGGCGTGATGACAAACGCAAAAGGATCAATGATCCTATTCCAACATGATCGAGAACCGACAGCTGATTAGCCGTGCTGTGACAGAGCATCTGGAACGTTTTCACTGAGAGGATGTGAGGTAGCCACTGACAACGGTGAAACCCTTGCATAAGCTTGCCATGGAAAGGAGTAAGAAGGATTGGATGAAGACAGTAGGAAAGCAGAGAGACGGAAGGGACAAGCATCTTCATGCGCTTATCTGAAATTCCTACCAATGAATTACATAAGTATCTCTATCTTTATCTTTATGTTTTATTCGTATATCACCCATATCCATTTGAGTTTGCCTGACTGAGATTTACAAGGTGACCATAGCTTGCTTCATACCAACAATCTCTGTGGGATCGACCCTTACTCGCGTAAGGTTTATTACTTGGACGACCCAGTACACTTGCTGGTTAGTTGTGCGAAGTTGTGTTTATGCCATGGTATTGAACACCAAGTTTTTGGATTCATTACCGGGGATTATTTGAGTTGTGAAAAGTATTGATCACAATTTCGCGCACCAACCGTAAGAAAAGTTAATCCAGAAAGAATACGCATCTCCAAAGCCTTAACTGAATATCTATCATTGCTTTTACAATAATATGGTATTTCGTTCTTTACTATTTTGTTTATGCTTTCAAACAAACAACTATCTTTTCTAATCGCCTGACTAAGATTTACAAGATAGCCATTGCTTGCTCAATCCGACAATCTTCGTGGGATTCGACCCTCACTCACCTGAGGTATTACTTGGACAACCCGGTGCATTTGCCAGTTTAGTTGTGCGGAGTTCAATTTTCTCACCAGTTGTCCCAAGCTCAAAAGAAAAGACAAGACTCGGAAGGACAAGAAGGTAGTACTCATGCCTTCATGGGAAGATCTGAAAAACGACTTTGAAGAGGATGAAGAATCAGACCATAACTCTCAAGCATGCTTAATGGCCGATTACAATCAAAATGATGCGGTAACATATTTTGAACCCACTAATGATGAATTCCATAAAATGATTGATGATCTCACTGAGAAAATTAGAAAATTTTTGAATCAATGCCATGAACTTGAATATGAAAATGATATTTTGAAGGCTGAAAATGCTTACCTCAATAAATAAATAAATAAATAAAAGAAGCTGAAAACACAGTTGATCTTGTTGAAAAAACTAAACGGCTTAAATATGAAAATGTCTTAATGAAAGCATTCTATCACTGCCTTTTTGAACTGTATTGAGGGTTTAAATTAAGACATAGCTAAATTTGTCCAAAATTCTAAAAACTTAGACAAATTATTAGCTAGTCAAAGACCTCTTTTTGAAAGGACAGGCTTGGGATATCATGATAATTCTAAATTTTTTTTGGAAAACCATGTTTTGAAAATAAAGCCTCAACATCTACAAACAAAAGCTTTCAAACCCCAAATCACTTTGAAAAATCAGCAAGCAAAAATTTTTGTCATACATGCAACCGATTTAGTCATTTACTTATTCAATACTTCATCTTTGAAAGAAATATTGGTAATAAAGTCTACAAAGTGATTAACAAATATAATTCTCTTGGTCAATAAAGAAGGTTTAACATTAAAGGATCCAAAATGATTTGGATATCTAAGGTCACTCAAGAGTATTATGCAAATTTGCCTAGCATCCAAGAAGAAGAAAGACATATGATACTTGGATAGTGGATGCTCTAGGCACATGACCGAAAAGTTCACTTTCTTCATCAAGCTCAACAAATACGATGGAGGCTTTGTGACTTTTGTGATAATGGAAAAAGGAAGATAGTGGTTGTAAGTAAGGTTGCTAATATATTATATCATCTTGCGAGGCTGAACGAGATATATAATAAAAATTTTAGCTTAAATTAAATAACATAATTGACATGAGATTAAATAAATATGTTAGATAAAATTAATTATACAATATCAGTTTTAATTTGTGCATAAGAAGCTAGAACAAAATATATTTTTTTCATAATTATTTATTTGAAAATAGAAAAAAAACACGAGTACTTATAAAGAGATAAGATATTACAACATGATATAAATAAGAGCGAATATATTAAAAATAAGGTAAATTCTGCTCAATCTTTTTTATTATACTATCTTGCGAGACTGAACGTGAGATGGTTCAGACTGGATGAGCCCCTAGTCAGTGCATTCGTTGAGCGCTGGCGTTCGGAGACGCACACATTTCATATGCCGTTCGGCGAGTACATTATTACACTGCAGGATGTGGCGTACCAGTTAGGACTGCCGATCGATGGACGTTATGTTAGTGGTTGCCTGATGTAAGAATCGCAAATTAATTAACTGATTAATTAACGTAGAATAATAATAATAATTTAATTACCCGGAATAGGTCCAAAATTTTAGAATATTAATTACAAAATATAAATATGATATTTGGACTCAGTAAATTTTTCTGAGTTGGAAAATGTAATTTTCGTCGGAAAATTGTGTAAAAATGCGTACCAGTAAATTAACCGGCAGTACGGGCTTAAATCTGTCTGGTATTATGTAAAAGCAGTAAAAATAGTAGAAAAACTTAGAAAAATAATTAAAGTTGAAAATCGGGCACTAATTTTAAAGATTTGGCTCGAAATTAGGCCAAATGGGTCAAAAACGCTAACGGGTTGGACCAGTCCCTATTCTCATTCTTCATTAAACAACACACACCAGCAGCTGAAGTGAGGAGAAGAAGAGAGAAAAGTCACTATTCACATCCACATTCAATCGATCGTATCTTGAGCTACGGTGATCCGATTCGCGTGCCGTCAACGGCTACGCAAAGCTCTCGCCGAGTCCGTTACTTTCATTTAACTTTTGTAGGTAAGATTTCAAAGATTCCTCTTTGTTCAGTAGCCCTAAGAATTTCGAGTTTTTGGGGTTTTGTATTAAGTGAAATTTTGTGATTTTGAGTGTTTAGGTCCACTCTAGCCCTTGATTGACATTGGTTTTGGCTTCCAAAACTGTTGGGTAAGGTGAGTTGTTCTTGAACCTTTGTAAATTGGTTTATGGTGAGTATTAGGTTTTGATTTATATGAAATGTGTGATATTAGCATGAATATTAGAGCTTGTTGGTGATTATTGATGCTTGTGGAGTTGATTAGTGGCTTGGATTGTGGTTGAAAGCTTGACTTGTGCTCAATTGGGATTTTGGTACATATTGAGAATCGGCCAAGGTATGGTTTTGGTTTTTTCTATGTGGTATATAATATTCATGAACACTTAGGCTAGTGACCTATAGGATAGGTTTGATTTGATATTGGTTGGTTGAATAAGGTTTGATGAATTAATATTGGTAATGTTGTTGATTAATGATGTTGAGATATGATGTTTTATGATTTTGGATGAATGAATATTATTGAGTATTAATCTAGAGCATGAATGAGTTTGATGATGGAGATTGATAGTGATCTAATGAAGATGGGTGCATGTGTTGGTGGGAAACTGTTTGTGATGTATATGTTTGATATTGAGATTGAAAATGATGAAGTGTGGTGGAAAATTTGATATGAATGGTAAATTGTGGCCCAAGAAGGTAGATTGTGTTATAAATGGGAGTTTGGTATTGTTTTGGTTGGATGTGGTTTGAGGATTTGAAAAATTTGGTAATTTGTGATTTTTGGTAAAAGTTGGTTTTTAGTGAACTTTGTCTGATCATAACTTTTGCCTCGATTTTTAAAATTTGTTGAAATTGGGTTCGAATTAAATTTTATTGAAAACCCTTCAAATTGATATAAATTTTGTAAAATTTGGATTTTTTTAGAGAAATTTATGATCATTCAAAGATTGGTGTAAAAATCTAAAATTCTGCAAAGTTGCAGCATTTTGTGATTTCTGGTATGTGCGCACGCACACCTCTGCAAAAATTTTAACCTGTGCGTACGCACACGCAGAGGTAGACAATCTGTTTATAGTGCTAGCACAGCTTGTGCGCGTACATACCCAATGAGAATTTGCAACCTGTGCGTACGCACAGCCCTGTGCGCACGCACACGTTGGGAAGGCTAGTCTATTGAGGGCGCTAGCACAGGTTGTGCGAGCGAACAGACATTGTGAATTTTGGTACCTGTGCATACGCACACCTCTATGCGTATGCACACTTTTAAAAACTTTTCCTGTGCGTTCGCACGCACACCCCTTTGCGTACGCACACCCCTGTGCGTACGCACACACCCTGTTTCTCAAATTTTAACTTTGTTTTCAATTATTTCACCTTCCCAACAAGATTGTAAGCTTCTATAACACCATTTTAAGACTCTTGGGCCTTGTTTTGGACATTTAAAACATGAGAAAGGACTTAAGGGTTTTAAATGATATTTTTGGAAAGGTTAGAAAATGGAGGCCTAGGTTTCTGGTGCACTGAGGGTGGTTTGATGGTGTGTAAAGAAAGATTGGTATATGAGATGAGAACTGATGAACTGTTGAGTTCGGAACTGAAAAGTGAATGACAGTAGTTGAGCTAAGTCAAGAACTCAGAATGGAAATGTTGATTAGACAGTGGTTGAGATGAGTCGAGGACTCAAATGTGCAATGATGATTCATTGATTGTGTTGAAAAATATTTTCTAAAAAACCATTGAACTACTATTTTATTCTGAGATTGATGAGACGCTATGCGCCTGGCAGGGACGACGGTTGGATCCCGCCTGTCGAGGTAGCAGCGGCGGCGTAAGGGCAGTGGTTCGTGCTGCTTGCGTTGAGATGTGAGGTCTGAGGTAAGAGTATCCTGCTCGCATCCCTTCGGATCAATAGAACGTGCAGGTGAAAAACCCTGGACTGTGATCTGAGCATTATATCTCGGGGGTTCCCAATGATGATTCCGAAGGGCGACCTCTCCATGGAGATGTGTCGGGTTGGCAGTTGAACCGACAATGTGATATCACAGCCAATAGGACAGGCATTCATCATGTGTATTTTCTATCTGTTTGTTTTCTTTGCCGACTTGTAATTGTATGCCTAATTGTATAACATGTCTAATTGCTACTTGAGTTACTTGCTTTATATGCTCCTACTCGTGCTTTACTTGCATTGTAATTAATTATGATTTCTACTGGGATTGAGGAGGATTGGAAGGCGGTGGCAATGGGATCGCATTATTATGGTTTAAATATTCCTTTACTGTTTTAGTTATGCCTTAAGATTGAATCTTGTGATGGATATGAAGTCTAGGATTGCCTTTGGCATCCCGAGGTCTTATATCTTACATCACTGGGCACTGTTACCATACTGAGAACCTCTGGTTCTCAAACCATATCCTGTTGTTGTTTTTCAGATGCAGGTCACAACCTACCTTGGTGAGTTGCTTTGGATGGTGGCAGAAGCGGATGATCATGCTACCTTTTTGAAGTCTTTTTGATTTAATCTGTTTATGTATCTCTCACTTTTATTTTTTGTTTTTGCCTAGAGGCTTGTATTGAGAGAGAAAAACTTGTATAAGCTGTTTTAAAACTGTCTGTTTTCTGTACGTCTGTATATAGCTAGCCGGCTTAAACTTCGCGAGCCGTGGCTAGATTCTCATGATATTATACTATTATCTTTTATTATGTTATATCTATATCTTGTGCTTTAAGTTAGTAGTTTCGTTAGTACGTTTTGCGCTTTTCTAATCCTGATTTTGAGTTATATCCTTCATCGGGCTTCTAGACTATATTAATTCTTCTATATATTATATGTATGGGCCTAGAACTGTCGTAACCTTTGATTAACCTTTGCTTTTGTGATGTGAGGTAAAGTTTAGGCTAATTAGAGTGTTACACCTGATAGATTTCCAAACGTACATCCAGGGTGGTCGGCCAGCTTGGGTGTGGTTCCAGGAGTTGCTTGGTGTGTTACCTCCTGCGAACCAAATCCAGAAGTTTCTAGTGAACTGCAGCTGGTTCCTGGAGACCTTTGGAGAGCTCCCTGAGGGAAAAAAACACATCCAATATCACAGTACATAAACTAACTACAGCAGATTGAACTAGGAAATAGCAAACATACTCAAGTGCAAATACGAAAGTAAAACAACTAAACCAATATCTACGCATCGACGCGGTCCATGTGGACACACCGCCCTGTGGACATTGGTTGCCTGCACAGACCACATCTCTTGGGCCTGTTCGGATCGGCCTCGTCCATAGTAGTCTGGATTCTGGTGGACCTAGGACGTCCCTCACTCGCATGCCTCTTGGTGGGATCTGGTATGACTGTGGGCCCATCGTACGATGGCCAAAAACCCTCGGGGATGGGCGGGATGAATCCCATCCGGTACACACTGAACACCGAGCTAAGATGATACACCTGGTGGACATACGGCTGCCAAGTGAGCCATGAATAGGCACAACATGCCAAGGCGTGAGAACAAGGATAATGAAGGGTCTGAAAATATCTGCAGTCACATGTCTGAGCCCTGAGTAACACTCTATAACTACAAAGTGAGAATGACCCAGTAGGAGTGGTCTCCGAGACGGTGAACTCCGAATTATTTCTGTCATACAAAGTCACCGTGAAGCACCTCGCCGTCTTCAGATTGGCCTCTATAGACTTCACCAGATGTTGACTGAATTGCTGTCCAGTTCCTAGCTGGGCCTCTGCCTCTCTCCCCTTGCGAACAAATAGCTCTGCCAACCTCCCATAAGTGGCCTTCACTAGTGAGCACACCGGAAGGTTCCTGACTCCCTTCAGGATAGAATTAACACACTCGGAGATGTTTGTCATCATGTGTCCGAATATCCTACCCTCATCCCGACGCTGAGTCCACAATGAATAGTCAATCCTGTTTGCACAGTCACACATGGCAGGGTCTTTAGACCGCAGAATATCAAACCAGTAATCAAATTTCACCTCAGTCTTGGCATAAGCTGCATTCACAAGAAGCCTCCTTGCATCCTTACCCTTGAATTTGAGGGCAAAATTTGTGGCCACATGTCGAATACAGAATGCACGGTATGCAGCAGGTGGTAGCCATCCTTCATCGGGAGCCTCAAGTGCAGCCTTGATTCCGTTGTGCCTATTTGATATCACCAGGAGACTCGGTTGCGGGGTCACGTGCTGGTGGAGATTGGATAGAAAAATGACTAGGACTCCGCATTCTCACCCTCCACAAGTGCAAATGCAACAGGCAGGATGTTAGAGTTTCCGTCCTGTGCAATCGCAACGAGCAACGTACCCCCATATTTACCGTACAAGTGGGTCCCGTTGATACTCACCAACGGCTTGCAATGCCAGAATGCCGCAATACATGGAGGAAACATCCAGAAAAGCCGGTAAAAATAGGCTTATGAGCCGTCCACCTGCCCCCCACTCGAATAGGACTCGTCCTCAGCACTGTAACACTACTAGGCATCGTCAGCTGAACTCCTAAGACCCACCGTGGTAGCTCGTTGTATGACTCATCCCAATCACCGTAAATTTGGGCGACGGCCTTCTACTTCGCCAACTAGACCCTCCTATAAGTCGTTCTGAACCCAAAGTGTGCCTCCGTCGAATTCAGTAGTACCTTGATGCAGACGGATGCATCAGCTCTAACCATTGGCATAATGAAGGCCAAGATCACATGATAATCAAGACTATTGTGGTCGCTCAAGATCGATGTCGCAAGATAGGTATGAGGTCCGTTGTATCGTTTTACCTTTCAAATACCCTTGCGCTGCCAGAGACTTAACCTAATCAACCATGTGCACCCGTTTCCAAACTCGGTACACTTTCCAACGTACCTGCGATAATCGGACTCCACCACTTTGTACCGTACCCCGCGTCGAATGCCATATGTCTTGACGCTTAACACAACCTCCACTTTATCCTGAAACTGCTGACCAACCTGAAATCCTGTAAGATCTCCAATACCCTGGGTATATCTAGCACCAAATCCAGTGGGTTCCCTAGGAACCCCCTCCTGTCTCATGGCATCCAAGTCCAAAGATGAAAAGTGCGGAGGGTACTGCTATGTCCCAGAGCTAGAACCACCGCTAGCCCCAGCTGGATTACTCGCTGTAATGTCATCGCCACTGTTATCAGCAATGAGGTCCGGCTCCACAACATCATCGAAATCATCATCCAGCAATGCATCACCCATACCAGCTGGTGTCCCACACTGTAAAGAAGTCGGCAACCTATCCACAATACCAACCTCTCCGCCACCACTGCAATTAAGATCAACAGCGAACGACAGGGAGGTGACAGATTCGTCCAAAGGTGCATTCACAGGCACAGACGAAGATGCACCAACAGGTCTCAAGCTAGAACCGACAACCGTGCATATAGTGTGGGTATTCTGGTTCGAACCCCCCGAGCTAGATACCACATCAACCAACTTTGCCAACAGCTCTGGTGTCCTGACGTCGGGAAACTACCGACGACAATGAAAGAGGACCTGCAAATCCTCATCACTCCCTATGATGAAACAATCGTACTTCACGTCAACTCGCAACACTGAGATCAAAATGCGATAGAATAATTTCTGAACCCGTTTTACGCCTTATAGCCTAAGTTTATGTATTATAGAATTAACGAAATCATCGAATCTTGTCGTAGGTCTCATAAAAATACTTAGAGGATCCTTATCAGTGAACTTCACACCAGATCGTGTTTTCTCTTAATTGACCCTCTGTAATGCACCAACACTACAAAATTCTCCTCACTAGCCATTTTGTCACTCTAATGAGAGGAATTCACGTTCACACTATACTTATACATGTCTGGCCCTTCATAATTCGAATCATTTACTTTCGAACTACCTAATGATTTGCTCACTATATAATTTGAGCCAGGGTCATTCAAACTACTCTATGCATAATTCGAATCAGCTTTCTTCAAACTACCTACGAATTCATGCATTCATAGTTCAAATTGGTCAGCTTCGAATTACCCTTCACATAATTCGAATAGCTCTGATTCGAATTACTCCCGTTTGTAGTTCGAGTTGGTTTGATTTGAATTACATATAGGCATGCTTTGGTTGATTCATGTCTCGTTTTTTTTTTGGCTGAATTGTAAAAATTGTGTATCTAATTGGCTTATATGCGCGTTTTGCCCTCATTTTTATGTTCGAATAAAGAGAAACAATAAACAAGAAGTTAGATTTGTGGAAAAAAGTTTTGGAGGTATATGTATAATTTCTATCCAAGTCATAATCAAATGCAATATATGAAATGTAAAGTTTGCATAAAAGAAAAAATTAAAATACTAACATAAAAGTAAAAATTAAGAAAAACATCCCACACAAAATATTATTTAAGTAACAAAATAGGGAATATGGATATATGAAAAAAAGTTCGAGTTAGTACTTATTATTAAAAATATGGTAGAATCTTTTATTAGATAATTTGAATATCTAAAAATAAGATCGATGGAATATCCAATTAAAAGGGTGGATCAGAGGCATAAAATAGATAGATAAAGAGCAAAAAAACTAAAAGAAATTTCAAGAAGACTATACACAAGATAAAATCAAAAGAGATCTATGTATAAATAATTTTATTATAATTGATATGTAAAATATGACTCAATGATATTATTTAATCTATATAATTAACTCTATCCTATTCTAATAAAATTTTATTGTTGTTATTTATTTTTGACAAATATAATCATAATTATATCATAATCGAATCGGTTCCACGATTGAGTTATCGGATTACTTATTACCAATTAACCCAGTCACAAGAAAACTACAAAGTCCTATCCAATTTTGTGTCTCTCCATTTCAATTTCCATGACCAAAAGAATTTTGTGTCTAAATTATCACGAACGAGAGTACTTATTAGCAGTCTTGCAATAATTACATCTCAAATAATTAACGGTCTTTATTGTGATTTAGGAATTACCGTAGTAAACATTCAACTAATTATCTTTGCATAACATTCAACTTATAGGCAGATCATTGCATGAATCTTTGTAATAGCATTCAACTTATTGCAAATTTAATTTGGACAACTTAATATTCACCATTAGCACGCATTTTGGTAAAGCTTCTCATGCAATAATTCTGAAATTGGTTATACATGTTGAGAGTGAGAAATAATGGTGTGTTCAGTGTGTCTAATTATGTATGTTCTTCTATATTGGTAGTAAAGGAAAGAATGACTGTTACATGTCATTTGCTTCATAGCAAGCAAAGAAGATTATGTTATGAAAACCAAAAGGCATCAGGCAAAAGCATCTCATAATTATGAAAATATTTTTTGTTTATGTCGCTTTATAAAAAGCTAGTTTTAACCACTGATTTGCTTATTTCTTATGAGTTTGAAAACTCCAAATTAAAATTAGTGATGATCAAACATGATTAACTGCAAAATTATTAATTTAATTTTAATTCATATGTGCTAATTAATAATTTTTGCTACTTGCAGTTTTTGTTTTGGGCCAGAAAGATTTCTAAACAAGCTCAATGAAAAGTTAATGTTCAGCTTGATTACAAAAATACTTTAAACATTGTGGCTGAATTATTATTATACTAATTGGGCCAGATTTAAACCATTATTAGCCTAAATCAATTTTGATGAAAGATCAACAAGGAATGGTCCGAATTGAAAAGAAAGGGGAAAGGAGCTTTGCTTGCCTAGTTCGGTTACCACTCACTTGGGTTGTAGAATTTAAATTTTGATTTACTTGAATTTAATGCAAGCATTGGAAACATGAAAGAGAAAGTGAAATTGATTTGATTGACATCATTACTATCACCACTACCAAGCCAAAGGGAAGTAAAATTAATTCATTTTAATCTCTTTATTCAAATCACATTGAAAGTTTTTTCTCTTTTCTCTCCTCTCTCTCAACAGCTTCGGTCACTTCACAGGTAAGATGGAAGCAAATGCAAGCTATCAGAAAGAAGAAGAAGCTAGTAGTAAGGCCATTGTGACGATGGCGGTAAGAAAAAGAAAATTTGAGGTATAGAGTGGCTAAAATCTTTACCACAAAAGGTAAGATGTGGTGAAGTAAGCTTAAGCCTTCCATAACCAAAAATGGAATAGATCCATTCGGTCAGAGGAAGAAGATCTTTGGAGGGATGACTCGTCTCAGCTTTTGATCAACCACCACAGGAGATAGCTACTGTAGCTACGTGGAGGAAGAGGCGGAAGTTAGAGCAGATGGAGCTGTCATAATCAAGAACTCATCAAGGGCTAGGAATCTTTCTTGGAGTGCAAGTCAAGATGGAAGGCCCGGATTGGTGAAGATTGGTGACAAGGGAAGACACAGAGGTAATTGCATGTTGGATTTTACATTCGGTTTCCTCTCCTCTCTCTCTGGCCGAACCGACTTTGCATGGAAAAGAAGAAGTTTAGCTCGGTTCAAGAGTTTCAACTTTGGAGGCTTCCCCTTCTATAAATAAGGGAGAACAGCCAGGACTTGAAGCAAGGAAAAGATGGAAAGCACAGTGTTCCTATAGCTACCCCAGCTAACAGAAATTTTTCTCCTTCAATGTTTTTCATTTTATATTTTTCTATTTAATTTTGTCTGTCTTGAGTCTCATGGAAAAAGGCAAATAGTAAGGTTTGTAAGAAAAAACCATAGAGCAAAAAAAAAGGCAGAGTGCACAAAATTAAAAGAAAAAGCCATAGATGTCCTTAGAAGTCCTTTGTACATCTGTGTTGTGTTTCATGATTCTGTGGAAATCCCCTTGCAAGTTGGGTTAGCACTTAGCAGTTAAAAGCTTGGTAGGTTACCAAGTCAAGTTCGGGATTGGGGCTAGATTCTGGACTTGTCCCAGATAGGAAGGGTAGTTCCTAGGGAGAATTGGTGTATGTAATCATGATTATAGTGAAATTCCATCATTGTTGTGATAGAGACTGGATGTAGGCTGCATTGCACTTAGCAGCTGAACTAGGATACATCTTAGTGTGATTTTTTCTCTCTTCTGTTCCATTTCTGTTTCTGCTGCATAGGAGACAAAACTGAAAAACATCTCTTGGCTGGTGACGAGACAAAAAGAAAAAATCTCTTAACTGGGCACGAGACAAAAACAAGAAATATATCCTTAAGTTTTCTAAAAGGACAGCAATTGTTATTAAGCAAAAAAAAGGGGGCTAAGATTCAACCCCCCTTCTCTAAGCCACTGATAAACCATCAATTGGTATCAAAGCTTGTTCTCAAACAGATCAAGCTTTGCAGCTTGGAAAAAAGATCTAGATAGTAGAGAACAGTGGCTCAAATATGGTGTCCTACAATCTGACAGAAGGACAGTCAAACAATAGACCTCCTCTTTTCAATGGGAAGAACTACACCTATTGGAAGGAGAGAATGAAGATTTTTGTGCAAGCAGTAGATTACAGACTCTGGAAGATCATCCTGGAGGGTCCTCAATTTCCAACTACCACAAGTGCTGAAGGAGTAGTCTCTCTTAAAGCCGAAGCCAGTTGGACCGAAGAAGACAGAAAGAAGGTGGAGCTAAACGCCAAGGCTATCAACTTGCTCAACTGTGCAATCAGCTTCGAGGAGTACTGACAGGTATCACAATGCACAATGGCAAAGAAAATCTGGAAAAAACTTCAAGTCACTCATGAAGGAACCACCATAGTAAAGAAGACCCGGATAGACATGCTGAACAAAGGATATGAAATATTCTCAATGAAGGAAGGAGAATCAATAGATAAAATGTTTGAAAGATTCAACATCATCATAGTTGGCTTGGATGCTATGGGAATCAAGTATCCTGAATTTGTGCCTGCGAGGAGAGTGTTGAGAAATCTCACAAAAGAGCGGAAAACTAAGGCATTAATCATATCTGAGAGTAGTGGTCTTGATTCCATGACATATGATGACTTGAGAGGAAATTTACTTGCTTTTGAAAACACCTATTTGGAAAAAGATTAAAAAAGAAAAGGAATAGCTCTTACATCTGTTTCTAACCCCATGGATGATGAATCCAGTGATAATTCCTCTGAAAATGAATTTGTGTTGTTTGCTAAAAAATTCAGAAAAATGGCGAAGCTCAAGGAAAAAAACAAGGGAAGCAGCTCAATAAAACAAAAGAAAGATTTCAGCAAGGTAACATGTTACAACTGCAAGGAGACTGGGCATTTCAAATCTGATTGCCCTAAGTTAAAGATGGAAGAGAAGCCAAAGAAGGGAAACAAAAAGGGACTGATGGCTTTTTTGGAGGACTTGGAAAACGACTCAGAAGATGATGAAGAATCAGAAACTAAGTCTCAACCATGTCTCATGGCAGATCACGTTGAACAGGTAGTCTTTCATAACTCTGACACTGAAGATCTTCATCTTATGATAGACCATCTTTTTAAAAAAATTAGATGTTTCTTGCTTGATAACCAAGATCTTGAATCACAAATCACCATTCTTAAAGCTGAAAATGGTTTTCTCAAAGATAAGTTAAGGGAGGCTGAAACTGCTATTGAACTTGTTGAAGAAAACAAGCAGTTAAAGGCTCAACTTAGAAGCTGTGAAAGCAATCATTCTGTAGTGGCATATCTAAACTCTTTTAAAGAAAATGAAGAGTTGCTTAAAAAGGTCAAAAGCCTTGAAGATGACTTAGCCAAGTTCACTCAAAGTTTTGAAAATTTAAATCAAATCTTGGCTAGTAAAAAATCTCTTAATGATAAAGCTGGTTTAGGTTTTTATAAAACTTTGAAATCTATTGAGAAACCTTCTTGGGTAAACATAGCCTCATCTTCTAATGACACAAGGTTTCAAAATCCAACAAGCTTTAACAAAACAGCAACTCCAAGGTTTTGTAGATTATGCAACCGGAATGGTCACTTTCCCATTCAATGTTTGTTTGTTAAAAGAATGATTGGAAACAAAGTTTGTACAGTTGTTTGTGATTACAATGGCTTAGGACAAAGGAGATGGTTTAAAGTTAAAGGATCCAAAAAGATTTGGATACCTAAGGTCACTTGAGCTCATTTTGTAAGTATGCCTAGCATCCAAGCGGAAGGAAAATATGTGGTACATGGACAGCGGATGCTCTAGGCATATGACCAGAAAGGCAACCTTCTTCATTAAGCTCGATGAGTATGATGGAGGGTTTGTTACTTTCGGTGATGATGGTAAAGAAAAAATAGTGGCCATTGGAAAAGTTGGTAAAAGCTTCTCATCTTTTATAAATGATGTTCTTCTTGTTGATGGTTTGAAACACAATTTACTAAGTGTTAGCCAATTATGTGATCTTGGATATGAAGTCATTTTTAGAAAATTGGTGTGCTTAGTTATTTGTGAAAAATCTGGGGATATTTTGTCTGAAGCCAAAAGGTGCAATAATGTGTATGGTTTGACTCTTGAGGATTTAAAGGATAAACAAGTAACATGTTTTACCTCGCTTGTATCTAAAAAATGGCTTTGGCATAAGAAATTGGGTCATGCTAGCATGTACCAAATTTCTAAGCTAGTTAAGAAAAACTTGGTTAGAGGAATTCCAAATATCAAATTTGATAAGGATATTACTTGTGATGCTTGTCAATTAGGCAAACAAGTAAAATCCTCTTTTAAACCTAAAGATGGAATTTTTACCAAAAGGCCATTAGAAATGTTGCACATTGATCTTTTTGGTCCCATGAGAACTCAAAGTTTAGGGGGTAAACACTATGGCTTGGTAGTGGTGGATGATTACTCTAGATTTGATTGGGTACTTTTTCCTTGCTCATAAGAATGATGCTTTTCATGCTTTCTCAACCCTTTGCAAAAGAATTCAAAATGAAAAAGATTTAAAAATTGCCCACTTAAGAAGTGATCATAGAAAAGAATTTAAAAATCAAGATTTTGAAAAATTCTGTGATAATTTTGGAATTGCTCACAATTTTTCATGCCCTAGAACCCCTCAACAAAATGGGGTAGTTGAGAGAAGGAATAGAAGCTTTCAAGAGATGACTAGGGCTATGCTATGTGAAAATAAGGTTCCAAAATTTCTATGGGCTGAAGCTGTAAATACGGCTTGTTACATTTTGAATAGGACTATCATTAGAAAAGGGTTAAAGAAAATTCCTTATGAGCTATGGAAAGGAACCCCTCCTAATCTTAAGTATTTTCATGTTTTTGGATGCAAATTCTTTGTACTTAACAATAAAGAAAATCTTGGTAAATTTGATCCAAAATCCTATGAGGGGATGTTTGTTGGATACTCCATCACTAGCAAGACTTATAGAATTTACCTCAAAGAACATAGAACTATAGAGAAATCCATACACGTTTTTTTTTGTGATACTAACTCAATTCCCAGTGTTGTGATAGAAGATGATACAGATTGTGAAGATGCTGTCAACAAGGAAGCCAGTGAAGAAAATCCCAAGTCTGTCCAAAATAAAGAATCTGTCCGTCCAATTTTGTGTCATCAGGATGGAGGAGACATTTCTGTTTTGTCTCCTGAGCCAGCCAGAGAATCTAGAATAAAACTACCCACTGAAACTCATCGAAGCTCAACATCACTTTGGAAACCAAGAGAATGGAAGTCCATGAGGGGTTATCCTCATGACTTTATCATTGGTGATCCTTCACAAAGTGTAACAACAAGATCCTCAACCAAAAAGCAAACCAAACAAGGCAATTTTGCTTTCTTGTCTCAATTGGAGCCTCACAATGTAAAGCAAGCTCTTAAAGACCTCTCTTGGGTCAAGGCCATGCAAGAAGAACTAGCCCAATTTGACAAGAATGAGGTTTGGACATTAGTACCTCATCCGGATGGTAAGAAGGTAACGGGTACTAAGTGGGTATTCAAAAATAAATTAGGAGATGATGGAAAGGTTGTTCGTAATAAGGCTAGATCAGTGGCCCATGTAAAACCCGGTTAATTAACGGCTAATTAACCCATAAATGAGAATTTATTCTGGAAAGCCTAAAATGTGATTTTTATGGCTAAATGTGATAGAGGGGATTGAGACGAGAATTTTGGTACCAATTTTATAGAATTCGGACCAAGATTGGACCGAACGGGCCAAACCGAGCCAATTGGACCCAAAGTGGGCCCTTGGCCCAACATAACTTAACCAAAACCCTAGTTTTCAGCACTCTCTCTCCTCATTTGTTACACACACAAGCTGAAATTAGAGAGAAAGGGAGGAAGAACACTCTCTCAAGTTCTCTCCCTTGGTTGATCTTCAAACAACCATAACTTTTGATCTAGAGCTCCGATTGCCGCTCCGTTTGCGGCCACGCGTTCACCGCGGAGAGCTCTACAAAACCCATACAACCAATCTTGAGGTAAGCCAC
>NC_029781.3:19817586-19857596 GCF_000817695.3 Arachis duranensis
TTGAGGCCTTGAGAGCTTGTGGATAAGTGGGTTGGAAATGCTCCGGTGGAGCTTGGGAAAATCGGCTAAGGTATGGTTTCGGTTTCCCGTATCTAATATGTAATGTGGTAGGAAATACTTAGGCTAGAGGCCCTAAGATAGGCATTGAATGGTTGATGTTGTTGAATGATTGGGATATATGATGTGGTCATATATGTGATGATGATTATTGATGCCTTGGTGGTGTGATGTATGAGAAATATGCATGTTATGATATATGCTTGATGATTGGTTATGGTTGAATTGTGGGTTGAACCATGTTGATGGTGAGTATGATGTTGATTGTGTACAATAATGATTTATTGGAATTGGTGTTGTTGAGAGTTGGCATGTGGGATAGTATATGATATGTCAATATGTTTGAGTTTGAGCCACTTAGGTGAAGTGGGTTAAAATGATGAGATAGTGATTTTGTAAATTGTGGTAATGTGTCAATGTGTGAGTTGAGGAGGCTTGATGTGAAATTTGATATATTTAGATTGATTTCAAAGAAAAGGGATGAAAATGGCATGTTTTGATTGATTTTGAAAAGAGTTGGAAATGACTTGTTTTAAAAATGGCACTTTGTGGTTTTTATGAAAAATATGGTTTTTGGGCATACTTTGGTGGGACATAACTTGGACTACGGATCTCTGTTGTGTGCCAAATCTATTTAGAAATGAAATTGGATCCGGGATGTCCATGCTGTTCAAAGAACGGGTGAAAAATGATTTAAAATGAGGAAGTTATGTCCGTCGGAAGATTGGGGTCTAAATCTGTGAATTCTGCAGATTTTAACTTAGAAAATTTTTAGCAGAATGACCCCTTGCGCGTGGGCGCACTTGGCGCGTGCGCGCCGTTCTTCCTGAAAATGCCATCCACGCGTGCGCGTGATGTGCGCGGGCGCGCCGATGGTGCTGCACCCAATGCCCAGCCATTTTCCAGAGAGTTATGCCAGAACTGTGCCAGTGTTGTGCCTGGGGCACGAGAACACCCACGCGTACGCGTGGTTGATGCGTACGCGTCGATTGGAAAATTTTTAATCCACGCGTTAGCGTGCTTGACGCTTGCGCGCCGATGAAGTTTTTGAGGCCATCCACGCGTGCGCATGGAGTGCGCGTACGCGTGGCCCTGTTTTCATTCCAAAGTTGATTTTTGAGTTTTAAAAGCCAAATCTCATACTTCTAAGCCTCCGATCTCACCACTTATATCTTAAATCATTATGATATGCCTAGCTATGGGTGAAGGAGCTAGTGGATGTGGTAACTTGCGAGTGAAGCAAGGGAAAATGAATAATCAATGAGGATCATTGATGATTATGTGAGATGTGGAGGATGGTGGTGGAAGTGCTTGTTATGCCATTGGCCGAAGGGCCGTAATTGTTTATGAATTGGCTGGTTCTGGATTGAACCATGAGCCGGAATAGCTGTGTATGCTATGGATATTGGCTGGTTATGGATTTAACCGTGAGCCGGATGGCTGATATGGATGTTGATCCATGGATGAGAATTCATGCATGTTTATGCTGAATTTTTGATAATTGTGAGTTGCACTTCCACTATCTGAGATACGAGTTTCCCTGGGTAGTAGCAGTGGCTAGCCACCACGTGCTCCAGGTTGAGACTTGATACTCTGCTGACCCTATGTCGTAAGTGTGGCTGGGCACTGTGAAAGACCCGGATGAGCTCGCCCCCGTAAGTATTCACCAGTGAGGGTGATGGATATAGATCATGATTATGATCAAGTTTATAATGAGTATAACTCGAGTTGGGGATGCGTGACAGAGGGACAGTCCAATGGTTAGCGACCAGGACTTGTCGGGTTGGCTCTATAACCGACAAGATGATATCATCAGCCACTAGGGACAGGCATTCATCATATGCATACTATATGAATTGTTTGAGATTGCCTATTTGACTGCATAATACTTGCTAATTGTCTAAATGCCTTAACTGTTCCTATTTGCATAATCTTCGTTTGATATAACTGTGTTTGCTACTTTATACTCCTGCTGGTGGTTGGGAGGTCTGAAGGAATTGAAAAGGGAAGTATTAGTTAGACTGAAGAATCTTTAGTCAGATGCCCTTTATGGTTTAGCTTGTTTATAAGCTTTGATATTATCTGGAGGAAGTTCTAGGATTGCCTTTGGCTTTCCTCCATTATTATGTATTATATATGTGGAAGCTGTTACCATGCTGGGGACCTCTGGTTCTCACCCATGCGGATTTTGTGGTTTTCAGATGCAGGACGTGAGGTTTCTCGCTGAGGCATGCTGGAGACTTCTAGATTTGCGAAGATCCTTTGTTCTTGGGGCTATGTTTTGGTTTATATGTTTTGCTTAGATACTTTTATCTCCATTAAATAATACAAACTGTGATGACTCCTCTTATGGGAGAATTTTGGAGAATAGGTTTTATGTATTGGTGTCCCTTTGGGTTTCCTTGGGGTTTTTCCTTATTTTTATCATATGTATATATTGTTATGCTCGGACCGGTTATCTTCGCAGCCGGATCTTGAGTCTTGATATTCCTGTTTTTGACACTCCTTTGTATATATATAATCACGCGTTGGTTATCCTTGTTCGTTACGCTATCGATCGGAGTGTTGCGCTTTCGAGTTGCGGTTTTTGTTTACCCCTTTTTCTACAAAGGCTCCTAGTTATAATCAATCATTCATACTACTATATGTACTAAACTTTTATTTTAGAGGTCGTAATACCTTGCCATCTTTGAATTATGACTTAAGCATAAGACTCTGTATGGTAGGGTGTTACAGCCCAAGGTTACGATCAAGAAGAGGGTATAGATTTTGATGAGTCTTTTGCTCTGGTAACAAGAATGGAAGCAATTCGGTTGCTTCTTGCCTATGCTGCCCATAAGGGTTTTAAAATGTTCCAAATGGATGTCAAATGTGCTTTCCTTAATGGCTTTATTGATAGAGAAGTGTTTGTGGCTCAACCCCCCGATTTTGAAAATAAAGAATTTCCAAATCATGTTTTCAAACTTTGAAAGGCCCTTTATAGTCTTAGGCAAGCTCCAAGAGCTTGGTATGAAAGGCTTAGTGCTTTCTTATTGGAAAATCAATTTCAAAGGGGCACCACTGATACTACTGTATTTATTAAAGCATCTAATAATAATATTCTCCTAGTTCAAGTTTATGTGGATGATATAGTGTTTGGATCGGCCAATGAATCCTTGTGTGAAGAGTTTGGAAAACTCATGACTAGTGAGTTTGAAATGAGTTTAATGGGAGAGCTAACATTCTTTCTTGGCCTCAAAATTAAACAAACTCCTAGTGACACCTTTATTCGCCAAGGAAAGTATACTAAAGAATTAATTAAGAAATTTGGCCTAGAAAATTCCAAATTAATAGGAACACCATGCATCCAAACACTAAACTTGAAAAGGATGATGATGGCAAAGATGTGGATGAAACAAAGTATAGAGGAATGATAGGTTTACTCATGTCTCTTACCTCTTCTAGACTGGATATTGTTCAAAGTGTGGGTGTATATTCAAGATTTCAATCTCACCCAAAAAAATCTCATCTTTCGGCCGTTAAACGCATCTTTAGATATATTAAAAGAACTAGTGATTATGGCTTATGGTATCCAAAATCTGATGATTTTTGTGCATTAGGATTTTGTGATGAAGATTATACGAAAGATAGGGTGGATAGAAGGAGCACATCGGGCATGTGTTGCTTCCTTGGAAGCTCACTTAACATGTGGTCAAGAAAAAAATAAGCCACAATGGCTCTATCCACAGCCGAAGCTGAATACATTTCTGCATCTGCATGTTGTTCACAATTAATTTGGTTGAAAACTCAATTGAAGGATTACAAATTAAAAATCAATAGTATACCCCTGTTTTGTGACAATATGAGTGCTATAAACATCTCAAAAAATCCTGTTTTGCATTCAAGAACCAAGCACATTGAGATCAAATATCATTTTATTAGAGAACATGTGCAAAAGGGTACTATTGATATTCAATTTGTAAAATTCGAAGAACAACTTGCGGATATATTCACTAAGCTCTTGTGTGAAGACAGATTCTGCTCCTTAAGAAACAGTTTAGGAATGATAGAATTAACTTCTTTTGATAATATATGAAATTTTTGATTCTGTTTGGTTTTGTCTCGTAGGAAAGCAGGAGACAAATTTCAGGACGTGATAAACAGGCATTGATACAGGGGGAGACTGAACTGATGTTAATTATCTTGAGCCCCACCAAATCTCTTTGACCTTACTCTGACCCGTTTTTGAGTTCCTCAATATTTTAATCATACTTTTTGGGAAGTTGTCATATCAAATCCTGTAGGAAGGAGTTGTTGTCAAATCAAATCTTTACCCTTCCCTCATCCCTTGATTCTAGGAGCTAACCTTTCAGTTTTAATTTTAAAATCCTTCCTTGGTTAATAATCGCGCCTTTTAATGGGTAATAACTCCCTCAATTCTCTCTCTCCAATCAGCATTAAATGCTTCCATAACCTCCCTCCTCTCACCACTCTCTTTGGCCTCTCTTCATCTTCCCTCTCCCTTCTCCATTTTTCATAACATGAAAAAGAAAGTTGCACCAAAGAGAAGTAGCCGAATCCCTTTCACCAAAAATCTTCTATTTTCTTCTACCCCGCAAACTCATACTCATATTCATATACATTCCACATCTTCTTTGTCTCCTTCACCCTCCTCCAAACAAACCAAAACCATGAGAAAAAAGTTTATTGCGCAGAAAACTTCATCTCGAAGAAAGATTGGAAAAGACAAAGAGCCAGTTGTAGAAGAAGAAGAGGAGTCTCACACATCTCTACCTCATTCAACTCTTTTCTAAATAAGGCAACTCCTCATGCCTCAGGTTGAAGCTCTCAGCGAGAAAAAGGATACACTTTGTGAAACACTAAGGAACCACCAAACTTGGAGTCACTGGATTTCAAGAATAAATACAACAAAGGTCATTCACATTTTGACCCAGGAAGGTTTAACTCTTGTGCGTCCTATGAGTTCCACAATGAAGTTCTGAAGAAGCTTCACCTCTATGCTTCGCACATAGTGAACCTGGAATCCCTGGCTGCAAAAGGCGCCAACTTTGTCACTCTCTTTGACAACATGAAGTAGACTTCTTTGTTTAAAATTCAGAAACCTGTGTATCCCGACTTTGTTCGTGAGTTTTATGCGAACATGAGACTTATTGATGGTGCAATCCATTCCTATGTCAAGCGGCTTCACATGTCTCTGAATAAAGAAACAATAAGCGCTGCCTTGGGATATGTTGATGAGGGAGCCGTCGCTTATATGACAGAAAAATGGAATTGATAAGTTAGGGTCACATATCAAATAGCTCTGCAACAAACCTGCAAAAATCTCTCTGGCCTGGATGGCATTGTTCCAACCCACAAGGCACTTGGTTCTGAAAGAACTCTTCTGCACATAATTATTACTCACATTCTGATGCCTCAGAGTGGTTCATACCACAGAGTAACCGTTTCTGATACTCTAGTCCTTTTTGCTATTATTACTTCATCTCCTATTTTCTTTGCATATCTCATGGTAAGACACATATGGGAGTGTGTTAGAAGTAACAAAAAGGCTAATCTTTCCTATGGAATCTTTCTTACATGCATCTTTGAATATTTTAATGTTGATCTACTTAATGAGGCTGTAGAAAATAAGGTTTCTACAATTAAGGGAGGAGGAGTTTCGGGCTCTATGAAAGGCAAAGGAAAACACTCTGTGCCAATTGCAGGTTCTAATAGTGATCTTGAAAGTCACCCAGCCGAGCTAGCAAAGATGGCAGAGTCCATCAAGGAAGTCCTCATGGAGTTCTTCAATATGTCAAAATTAATGGTGCAATCCTACAAGGCTGCTCGAAAATAGGCGTATAAGAAAGAAAGAGCATGGAACAAATACATAGAAAGAGTGAATTTGATGATTCAGAATTTTGAACAAGAAACAAGGGCTGCAAATGAGGATAATGCATCTGGCTCTGAGTACAATCTGTCTGATGATTGATCTTATTGAATTCTGATTATGTTATGTTTTGATATACTGTATGCTGTTAGATACTCTGGATCACTGTCATTTTGTTAAACTCTTAAATATTCTAGTTCTGGTTATATTTGTTTGCATACCATTTGATTTTTTGCAGGTTCCCTTTGATGACAAAAGGGGGAGGAAAGGTTGGAAAAATTGAAAAATTAAAAAAACAGGGGCTGAAATCCTTTTTGATTCATGAGCACCCCTGTGCATAAACTCTAGGTTCCAATGATTTGTTGAAATTTTTGCTGTATTTGGAACTTAGTTGTGTCGTTGTGTCTTGTGCTCTGATGTGTGGATAATTGTTGTGTTGTGACATCTTGGATAAATTTTTTTTGTGCTTTGATATGATTATGTTTGATTAAAAATATTTTTCTTGCTTTAAACTTATAATTTCTGCTCTGATATGATGGCTGAAAAATGTTGTTTATTTAATCAAATAATTAGGTAGCAAAATTTTTTATTTTCGGTTGTTATGTACTATGTACTCAAGCATTTTGTTTGTTATTGAGCAGAAAATCATTTATATGATAACAAATTAGTTTTGTTTATCGTCCTACTTCTGCTCATAAATCAAGCCATTCAACATTTCAAAAATACCATATGTTGAATACATGGTAACTTTAGGCTTGATAAGAATGTTACAGGTGAAAGCTTCCCTTGATAAAATGGTATGTATTAAGGGGGAGCTGTGTAACATTTGAAAAGGGGGAGGAATCCTAATTCTCAAAGGGAGTATTTCTAATCCTTACTCGTTTCATTTCAATTTTTAATAATGTTTGTCATCAAGGGGGAGATTGATGAGTTTGGAAAACTCCAAATTAAAATTAGTGATGATCAAACATTATTAACTGCAAAATTATTAATTTGATTTTAATTCATATGTGCTAATTAATAATTTTTGCTACTTGCAGTTTTTGTTTTGGGCCAGAAAGATTTCTAAGCAAGCCCGATGGAAATTTAATGTTCATCTTGGTTACAAAAATGCTTTAAACATTGTGGCTGAATTATTATTATACTAATTGGGCCAGATTTAAACCATTATTAGCCCAAATCAATTTTGATGAAAGACCAACAAGGAATGGTCTAAATTGAAAAGAAAGGGGGAATGAGCTTTGCTTGCCTAGTTCGATTACCCATTCACTTGGGTTGTAGAATTCAAATTTTGATTTACTTGGATTTAATACAAGCATTGGAAACATGAAAGAAAGTGAAATTGATTTGATTGGCATCATTACTATCACCACTACCAAGCCAAAGGGAAGTAAAATTAATTCATTTTAATCTCTTTATTCAAATCACATTGGAAGTTTTCTCTCTTCTCTCTCCTCTCTCTTAACAGCTTTGATCACTTCACAGGAAAGATGGAAGCAAATGCAAGCCATCAGAAAGAAGAAGAAGCTAGTAGCAAGGATGATGACGGTAAGAAAAAAAATCTGAGATATGGAGTGGCTAAGATCTTTACCACAAAAGGTAATATGTGGTGAAGTAAGCTTAAGCCTTCCATAACCAAAAATGGAAGAGATCCATTCGGTCAGAGGAAGAAGATCCTTGGAGGGATGACTTGTCTCAACTTTTGATCAACCACCATAGGAGATAGCTACTGTAGCTACGTGGAGGAAGAGGCACAAGTTAGAGCAGATGGAGATGTCATCATCAAGAACTCATCAAGGGCTAAGAATCCTTCTTGGAGGGCAAGTCAATATGGAAGGCCCGGATTGATGAAGATTGGTGACACAGAGGTGATTGCATATTGGGTTTTACATTCGGTTTTCTCTCCTCTCCCTCTGGCCGAACCGGTTTTGCATGAAGAAGAAGAAGTTTAGCTCGGTTCAAGAGTTTCAACCTTGGAGTCTTCACCTTCTATAAATAAGGGAGAACAGTCAGGGCTTGAAGAAAGAAAAAGAGGGAAAGCGCAGTGTTCCTATAGCTACCCCAACTAACAGAAATTCTTCTCCTTCAATGTTCTTTATTTTGTAGTTTTTGTTTAATTTTGTCTGTCTTGAGTCTCATGGAAAAAGGCAAATAGTGAGGTTTGTAAGAAAAAGGCATAGAGCGAAAAAAGGCAGAGTGCCCAAAATTAAAAGAAAAAACCATAGATGTCCTTAGAGGTCCTTTGTACATCTGTGTTGTGTTTCATGATTCTTTGGGAATCCCCTTACAAGTTGGGTTAGTACTTAGCGGTTGAAAACTTGGTAGGTTACCAAGTCAAGTTCAGGATTGGGGCTAGATTCTAGACTTGTCCTGGATAGGAACGGTTGTTCCTAGGGAGAATTAGTATATATAATCATGATTATAGTAAAATTCCATCATTGTTGTGATGGAGACTGGATGTAGGCTGCATTGCACTTAGCAGCTGAACCAGGATAGATCTTGGTGTGATTTTCTCTCTCTTCTACTCCATTTCTGTTTCTACTGCATAGGAGACAAAACTGAAAATATCTATTGGCTTGTGACGAGACAAAAAGAAAAAATCTCTTGACTAAGCACAAGACAAAAACAAGAAATATCTCCTTAAGTTTTTTAAAAGGACAGTAAGTGTTATTAAGCAAAAAAAGGGGACTAAGATTCAACCCCCTTTCTCTTAGCCACTGATAAACCATCATCATCTTCAAAATTTATCGTTGACACTTGACAAAATGTCTATCTTCTATAATCGAGTTTCTTCTCCAGCCTTCATTGTTTTAGCAAGAAAAACACACACGAGTTTCTTTTTCCCTTGAACTGTAAACATTTCACCGTCACTGAACTTATTAACTCCATATTAATATAATCAAATTCTTAAATACCAATGCATCCTCGTAATAGTAGATCTTACTTTTCACTAATATATATGAAAGATTAAAAAAATATTGCTAAGAGAGTAGATTTCACAGCACAATCATTGTTCCGATAATAAATAAATATTAGACATGAAAAATATAGAGCTAAGTAAGAATGAGATGTGAAATTTAACTCACAATAAGTTGTTGCAGCCTCAAAGTATGATGATCCCTTTATAATAATTTCAAGCTACCACCAGGAAGTGAAAGATAGTGTGGCTGAAATTGCTTAGTGCTTAGACCAAAATAATGCATATTGGGTGGAAGCTAGCTAGGCACAAGAAAGAAAAGTAAAAAAGTAAGATCAAAAGCAACAGGCCCTTCCAATTATTGAAGAGGAAGCATCCTATGTAATATTCAATAAGAATAGTTTGACTTCATGTGTTGACCCAAGTCAATAAAGATTAAAGTATGTAGAGTCAATGTAATTAGTATATAATGTATACAATAGGAATATTTTTTAAATTAACATTAAATGATAATTAAATTAATTAATTACAAAATTATTTCCAATTTTAAATACAAAACAAATAAGGATTTCAAAGAGTCACGAACACCTCGGTCTCTCTCTCCCCCCTCTCTCTCTCCCTCTCTGTCCTCTCTCATCGCCGATCAAAACTGCAGCGCTCAACCTCTTTTGCGTGCGCCGCTGGTAGCAGCTGCTTCGGTCGTCCCCAATCCTACACCGCTCACCCATTGCACGCGCTCGTTTTTTGGCACTGGCCTGTCTCTGCGCCAGTATCCTAAATGGTGTGCACGCCCTGCATCCGCCTGGCTCCTGCCTCCGTCATAAGCCAGTTGAAGGCCTGACTGTTGGACGGGTCATGGTCACATTGGCATTACGGCCCCCTCACACCTACCGTCGTGGTCTTCTCCTCATCTGTTCAACCTTTTCTTTTTCTTTTTTTTTTTCCATTCTTTTATTTTATAGTTACATCAAATCATAAGACTCATGTGTCAAATCATACATTTTTTTAATGAAAATTAAATTTTTGGATGATCATAGTTGCTTCTTCTGTTTATTCATCTCCTTTCTCTTCTATTTTAATGGTCAATTTAGGATGGTCATTTTAGTAGGTATGTGAATAATTATTTTAAATTTTATGTAGATGATTATTTTGACTGGATTGGATTTAGTTATATATAATTAAAATACGTTGGATGTTCAATTTATTAGGTAAGCAGATCATTATTTTTATTCTTAAGTAGATAGTTATTTTTACTAAGGGTGAGTGGTATGTGACAAGCCAAGCAGTGAAGGTAAAGTGGGATGATTATTGATGAAGGTGGGGTGGCCGGTTGAAAAAGAAGAAAGTATTAAAGTGAAATATTTTGGTAAATTAAAATTTTTTATGATTATTTTTTTAAAATAATTAATTAAATTTTTTAAAAATTTAAAATTTAAAATTAGAGAATTTTAAATTTAAAATTTGACATGAAATAACTGTCTATTATACACATTATCAAGATTTCTCATTGGCTTCTTAACAAAATTTTAAAAAATTTTGTTAGAATGAATATAATATAGCAAAAACTTATCTCATGCAACATAACAACACTACAATACATCTTGTTATAGTTTGAGATAAGGATTATCTTGGACTTATAACAACTATTAATTAGAATTTCTATTTTAGAAAATGAGAGTTGATACTTTTATCTTATATTCAAATTAATACTTACAAATTTTTTTACTAAAAAATAATAAGTATTAATTTAAATTTTTATCTTAAAGGGAGAGAGGGTTCTTTTTTTTATGAGTTGCAATAAGTGTTCTATGTATTATTGTAATCTGAATATGAGAACCCACCTTTTTTATTGTCTATTTGGCTAAAGGATAAAATCTAATTATAATGATCAGCAGTGTTAGGAGTAGCACATTTTACAATTTGTAACTATCAATTAATTATTATTCGTCTACTGTGAGATTAATTTTCTCTGAATAATATACACAAATTTGTGGTTCTAATTATTGCACACAACTCACCAAATCGGTTAAACTTGCATTCGATCTTTGAATAAAATGTTGACAATAGACCTGTTTGTGACTTTTCATAGTTACCAGCCTAAAATTCCTGTGATGAAGAGGACCAATTGAAACAACCGTTGGAGTATATGCATCTTCGTTTAATTGCCCGATTTTATGGGGCACCTTGTAGATGCAGTAGCTTTTGGTTGTAAATAAAGGTTGAGCGTTCTTCAACATTGCTTCAAGGTCTATAGCTACATCATTCTCCATAATCTATGCCGCATGATATGAGATGAGAACCACCATAAATAAGGAAAGAAAGAAAGGTTAGAAATGATAAAAATTGATGAAAGCCATACATGAATCTTTAACTACTTGTTCAAGTTCAATTGTCTTTCTAAGTTTCAAATGATAACTCTATGAAAAGAATAGGGGTGGCAAAGCGGGTTGGTCCGCCCCAACCTACTCCGCCTAGACCCGCCCCATAAACGGGACGGATCGGCTAGTCCCGCCCCACCCCGACAACTACAATAGGTTCAAAATACTAGCCCGCCCCGCTTTATGGCAGATTGGCGGGTTGGCGGACTAGCCCGCTTGACTCTTTTATTTTTTTTAAAAAATAAAATTTATTAAAATTAACCAAAAAATAATAATTAAAAAATCAAATATAAATAAAAATTAATCAAATTATAAGGTGTTAGCAGTTTTCAAATAAGTCGAATCACAAATTTAAAATAAGAAAAACTAAATAAGGTGTTAATTGAGTAGGGTGAATTCCATAGTTATTAATCGAATTGATATATATGAATTGTATGATTTTGTAGGTACAAAATTTAAGTGGTTTTACTGTAATTAATTAGTTTGTTTGTTAAAACTCAAATTAAATTAAGAGTTAATATTAATCATTATCTTATGAGATAATTTATTTTATTTCATAACTATTAAATTTATCATAGATAATAATTTATCTTTTATTTAAAAAAAGATTGAGCAGAATTTACTTTATTTTAATATATTAGCTCTTATTTATATCATGTTGTAATATCTTATCTCTTTATAAGTATTCGATTTTTTCTATTTTCAAATAAATAATTATGAGAAAAATATATTTTGTTCTAGCTTCTTATGCACAAATTAAAACTGATATTGTATAATTAATTTTATCTAACATATTTATTTAATGTCATGTCAATTATTGTTATTTAATTTAAACTAAAATTTTTATTATATGTCTCGAAGCAAGATTCTATTTAAAAAAAACATATAACCATATAACCAAGTTGGCCTAAATCCAAATAGATTCAGGCGCATTAAATGGAGAGTAAAAAACACGCGCCAGACACAAAAAAACTCCTCTTTTTTCATTCGCGCTTCATTATGAAAGAACGTTACATCTTCAACGCGCAACCAATACACCAAAACACTTATTCTCTTCGAATCTCTCTGAACATCACTCAAACTTCAATCACATTCTTTGCAAAAACCACTACTGCAAAGTAATTGGAAGAAGATTTCGTAAGCAACAACAAGAAACAAACGAAAACAGCAACAAAGACTACAAAAGGTATGAGAAAACTACTGTTCAATTAAAATCTTGCAATGTCGCATTTCGCCTAGTTTCATTTTAGTTTTACTAGTTTGATTTGCTTTGTTTAATAGATTGAACTATTGTGAATGATTTTTACAGTATAACTAGGGCTTTAAGATATACGTGCTTGTTCTTATTAGTGTAGATAGTTTAACTAGACCTCTGTTACTATCTTCAGTACTTCTTTTGCATTGAAGAACAATATTCTTGTTGATTGAAAGTTGATAATGATTTATTAACCACATGAACATTTTTCGGTTCGGTGGCCTTTCTGATTTTGGTTCTATGCATGAAGGATTTTCGGTTCGGTGGGTTGTGGCATTTTAATTAACTTGATTAAGATATACATGCTTGTGGTTGTTGATGTATTGAATGAGTTTTGTTTAGGACAATTGACATTAGAGACAACTCTTTCACTTTGATAAGCCATACTACTGTAAAATTGTCTCATTATATTTGATTAAGATATATGTGGTTGTTCTTATTTGTGTGAATAGTTTAACTAGAACTTTGAAAATGATTGTTACTATCTTCAATACTTCTTTTGCATGGAGGAATAGTATTCTAGTTGATTGAAAGTTGATCATCATTTATTAACCACATGAATATTTTTCGGTTCGGTACCCTTTGTGATTTTGGTTCTGTGAGTGAACGATTTTCGGTTTGGTGGGTTGTGGCATTTTAATTGACTTGTTTAACATATACATGCTTGTGGTTGTTGATGTATTGAATGAGTTTTGTTTAAGACGATTCACATTAGAGACAACTCTTTCACTTTGATAAGCCATGTTACTGTCAAATATCTCATTATATTGGATAAATTTCAGCATGAATGGTAGTTGACCTTGATACTTAAAGAAAGATAACAAGTTTCAGTAAGAGTTTTTAAAGAAGCCAATTTGCAAATGTCATTTTGAAAGAACACTTAATTCATGAAATTTGAAAAACTTTTCTTTTGGAAGATGTTGATTTGATTAAGATATACGTGGTTGTTCTTATTTTTGCGAATAGTTTAACTAGAGCTTTGAAAATGATTATTACTATTTTTAGTATTTCTTTTGCATGGAGTAATAGTATTCTTGTTGATTGAAAGTTGATCATCATTTATTAACCACTAAACATTTTTTAGTTCGATAGCCTTTGTAATTTTGGTTCTGTGAGTGAATGATTTTCGATTTGGTGGGATGTGGCATTTTAATTGACTTGATTAAGATATACATGCTTGTGCTTGTTGATATATTGAATGAAATATTGACCAAAATTTTTCATTACAGCAAAACATAACAAGAAAATGGCAATAATGAAGGAGAAGGCATATTATAACGTAAGTAGATTAAATATATTTATCCGCTTTAATTTGAATAATATATATTTTGTATTATAAATATATCCTCATATTTTGTTTCAAAACTTGCAGAAAACTCACTATTACAGATGCCAAACAAAGGCAATAGCAATAGTGTATAGGGAAATGAGTCAAGAAAAGAAAGATATTGTGGAAAAAATAGGATTTGGTGCCCTAGCAAATGTCCCAGAAATGAATGTCTCTAATACACTGTTGAAAAAATTGCTTGATCAGTTTGATGAAGAGAAAGGATGCCTGAAAACTCTCCAGGGAAGAATATACATAACTCCTTGGAAAGTAGCAGCTACCCTCGGCATAATCAATGGAGGTAATACATTTTTCACTTACTGCTTATTTTCAGTTCATTGGTGTCCGGAAAATTAAACTAACCGTTTTTGTCTAATTTTTGCTATTAAAATATTGTAGGGAATCTTTTTCCTGAAAAGGTTGATTGCAACAACCTGAATCCAGTAGACAAGGAAATATTTGACAACGTCAAAAATATTTCCTTGGCGACTTTGACAAGGAATGTGCTGGATATGAATGTAGAAGGTAAGGAGAACCATAAAAAATTCAAGAGGACTTTTGTTGTCTTCATACAAAAGTGTTTCTTGCTCCCCACAACGGTAAGTGTGGCCTCCCCAAACCACGAGCCACCAATCTTTCATGTGGACAACATTCGGCAATGGGATTGGGCAAAGCATGTTCTCAACTTCTTAATGAAAGGAGTTGAAAACAAGAGAAAGGGGAAGAAACAGTCTGTTGATGGCTGTGTTTTTATATTAATGTTGATATACTTCCACGAAACCAAATTTCCCTGCCCGTTTGCACCTGATGCTCCCCTTGCACCATGGGTGGCCCATTGGACAAGGGAAATGATCATTGAATGGATTTTATCCAAAGCAACACAACAACCATTGGTAAATACTCTACAAAAATTTCCCAAAAATTTTGCTTTCAAATGCTTTTAAAAAACTCTACTAACTAAATAAACTTCTGTTTTAGGTTATAATTAATTTAGTTGTCCTACTTACAATTGTTAGTTTGTTCATTTGAATATTTCTACATTAAGAATAATTTTTCTTGATGAATAAATAGTTGTCATGTACTATTCACCATATGAATATTTTTCGGTTTGGTATGATTTCTTCATTCGGTTCACCGAATTGTTAATTTATTATTTTGATGATTAAATAATTGAGTCCTTGTTTCTGTTTTAGGGAATTCTATACAGAAAGAAAAAAAGAAAAAAAAAACAAAAATAAGTAACTTGGACAAGAAAGAAAAAGGAAAGAAAATAAAAAAGAAAATTGTTGAGGCGGATTCTTCTTCGGAAGAGGAAAGACTTTTCGAATCTGAATCCGAAAGCCAGTAAGTTTAATTTCCATATTGATTTCATTTAACTTGTATTTTCTTAAATATGTTCTTATGCACTTATTCTTATGTATTGCAGAGAAGAAGAAATAAAATAAATACCGGAACAAAAAAAAGAAAACAACCACCGAAGGTGGTTAAAAAACAAACCAAAAAAACAAAGCATGTGCTGATTGATTCAGAGAGCACAAGCGAATTTGAAAGCGAGTAAGTATTGCATAATTTCTGTGAGACATTTTGTTGATTGCATATATATCACGTTTTATTCAGCAAATGATTTATTTTCGGTTCGGTGGTATTCTAATTTTTGGTTTATCACTTTAATTTATTTCGGTTCGGTGGTGTCTCTGAGTTTGATTGACTTCAATGTGTTTATCTATTTTACAGAGAAAATAAAATTGAGAAAACACCCGTAATAAAAAGAAAACAACTGGAAAGGGTGGCCACTAGCCCAACCTCACAAGGAGTAAGATTCTCGAATCATATTTTTTTATTGATACTTACGTTCTAGATTCTTTGATACTTATTTTGTAAACTTTTAGAACTAAACAAGCAAAAGACAATGCTGTGGAAAGAAGAAAGCGAGCATTGGAAATGATAAGAGAAAAAAGATCAAAGAAAAGAAATGATGGAGCTCAGTCAGCAAACATTGCTTCGGATCAGTTTGACTTTCCACAGGCACAAAATGAATTCTCTTAGACATAAGATTCAGTTTATTATTCCTGAATTCTTTTTCTTACTTTGCTTACTTTTGCTACAACCTTTTGTAATTCCTCTAGATTCAATTACTAATATTTATTTATCTTGCTTAGAGTGCTGACTATAAATATGGATAGTGAGCAACTCTTATAGACTCAAGGAAGCTCTGCACCTTCTATAAATGCTGCGAGCAATACGAGGTAAATTGGTTCACTGCATATTGTATTTTCGGTTCGGTGGTTACCCAAAAACGAATTTAATGTGTTTCTAGACCTCTGATTTTAATCTTGATTTCTAATTTTAATTTGTTATCTTTTTTTTTAGGAAAAATACCCTAGATAGCACGGTCAAATATTTTAGAAAAAAGAAAATCTTCCCAAGAAAGACTCTTAAAACTCCACCAGTGTAAGTTAAAAATATTTATGTTACTTTTTTAGATTTGTAACACCCTACCATACAGAGTCTTATGCTTAAGTCATAATTCAGAGATGGCAAGGTATTACGACCTCTAAAATAAAAATTTAGTACATATAGTAATGTGAATAATAATTATAACTAGGAGCCTTTGAAGAAAAAATGGGTACAACAAAAATCGTAACTCGAAAAGCGCAACACTCCGATCGATAACGTATCGAACAAGAATAAACTAACGTGAGATTATATATATACAAAAAAATAAAATAGGAAACCCCAAGGAAAACCCAAAGGGACACAAAAACTGAGAACCTATTCTCCAAAATCTCCTATAAGAGGAGACATCACAATTTGTATTATTCAATGGAGATAAAAGTATCGAAGAGAAATTATAAAATCAAAACAGAGTTCCGAGAACAAAGGATCTTCGCTAATCCAGAAGTCTCCAGCATGCTTGGTGGACGAAATTGTGATCATCAACAATTGCTCTAAAGGCTTGGTGCTCTCAAACGTGAATCATACTTTGTCACAACTCCGCACAACTAACCAGCAAGTGTATTGGGTCGTCCAAGTAATAAACCTTACGTGAGTAAGGGTCGATCCCACAGAGATTTTTCGTATGAAGCAAGCTATAGTCATCTTGTAAATCCCAGTCAGGCGGATAATAATTGATTATGGAATTTCGAAAATCAAATAATAGTAAATAAACAGAAAATAAAGATAGAGTTACTCATGTAATTCAATGGTGGAAATTTCAGATAGGTATATGGAGATGCTATGTTCCTTCTGAATCTCTGCTTTCCTACTGCATCCATTCAATCCTTCTTATTCCTTTCCATGGCAAGCTGTATGTAGGGCATCACTGTTGTCAATGGCTACATCCCATCCTCTCAGTGAAAAAGGTCCAAATGCTCTGTCACAGTACGGCTAATCATCTGTCGGTTCTCAATCAGGTTGGAATAGAATCCAGTGATTCTTTTGCGTCTGTCACTAACGCCCAGCCTTCAGGAGTTTGAAGCTCGTCACAGTCATTCAATCCCGGAATCCTACTCGGAATACCACAGACAAGGTTAGACTTTCCGGATTCCCATGAATGCCGCCATCAATTCTAGCTTATACCACGAAGATTCTGATTAAGGAATCCAAGAGATATGCGCTCGGTCTAAGGTAGAACGGAAGTGGTTGTCAGTCACGCGCGTTCATAGGTGAGAATGATGATGAGTGTCACGGATCATCACATTCATCAAGTTAAAGTGCAATGAATATCTTAGAACAGGAATAAATCGAATTGGATAGAAAATAGTAGTAATTGCATTAAAACTTGAGGTACAGCAGAGCTCCACACCCTTAATCTATGGTGTGTAGAAACTCCACCGTTGAAAATACATAAGTGATCAAGGTTCAGGCATGGCCGAATGGCCAGCCCCCAAAACAAAAACCAGGATATTAAAATCCAAATATGGAACCAAGATGATTAATATGATAGTAAAAAGTCCTATTTATACTAGACTAGCTACTGGGGTTTACAGAAGTAAGTAATTGATGCATAAATCCACTTTCGGGGCCCACTTGGTGTATGTTTGGGCTGAGCTTGATCTATATATCCACGAGCTGAGGCTTCTCTTGGAGTTGAACGCCAAGTTGTAACGTGTTTTGGGCGTTCAACTCTGGTTCGTGACGTGTTTCTGGCGTTTGACTCCAGAATGCAGTATGGAACTGGCGTTGAGCGCCAGTTTACATCGTCAAATCTCGAATAAAGTATGGACTATTATATATTGCTGGAAAGCTCTGGATGTCTAATTTCCAAAGCTTTTGAGATCGCGCCATTTAGAGTTCTGTAGCTTCAGAAAATCCATTTTGAGTGCAGGGAGGTCAGGTTCCAATAGCATCAGCAGTCCTTTGTCAGCCTTTTATCAAAGTTTTGCTTAGGTCCCTCAATTTCAGCCAGAAAATACCTGAAATCACAAGAAAACACACAAACTCATAGTAAAGTCTAGAAATGTGAATTTATCATAAAAACTAATGAAAACATCCCTAAAAGTAACTAGATCATATTAAAAACTACCTAAAAACAATGCCAAAAAGCGTATAAATTATCCGCTCATCAATGCTTCAGCGAGAAGCCTCACGTCTAGCATCCGAAAACCAAAAAATCTGCATGGGTGAGAACCAGAGGTTCCCAGCATGGTAATAACTTCCACATATATAACATATAATAATAGAGGAAAGCCGAAGGCAATCTTAGAACTTCCTCCAGATAAAATCAAAGCTTATAAACAAGCTAAACCATAAAGGACATCTAACTAAAGATCCTTCAGTCAAACTAATACTTCCCTTTCCAATTCCTTCAGACCTCCCAACCACCAACAGGAGTATAAAATGGCAAACACAGTTATTTCAGACAAGAGATATACAAGTAGGAGCAGATAAGGCATTTAGACAGATAGCAAGTAATATTCAGTCAAGTAGGCAATCTCAAACAATTCACATAGTATGCATATGATGAATGCCTATCCCTAATGGCTGATGATATCATCTATCGGTTATAGAGCCAACCTGACAAGTCCTGGTAGCTAACCATTGGACTGTCCCTCTGTCGTGTCTCCCCAACTCGAGTTATACTCAATATAAGCTTGATCATAATCATGATCTATATCCATCACCCTCACTGGTGAATATTTATGGGGGTGAGCTCATCCGGGGCTTTCACAGTGCCCAGCCACCCTGATGACATAGGGTCAAAAGAGCTTCGAGTCTCAACCTGGAGCACGTGGTGGCTAGCCACTGCTTCCTCCCAGGGAAACTCTCATCTCCGATAGTGGAAGTGCAAACATTCACAATTCATTCAACAGCATATATGCATTTATACTTAGCCATAATCATGGCTCCGCCGTAACACGGCAATAATCCAGCCATCTGGCTCACGGTTAAATCCATAACCAGCCAATTCATTAACAATTACGGCCCTTCGGCCCATGGCATAACAAGCACTTCCCCTGCCATTCTCTGCATCTCACATAATCATCTTTGATCCTCATTGATCATTTATTTTTCCTTGCTTCACTCGCAAGTTACCACATTCACTAGCTCCTTTCCTCATTGCTAGGCATATCATAATGATTTAAGACACAAGTGCTGAGATCGGAGGCTCAGAAGTATGAAATTTGGCTTTTAAAACTCAAAAATCAACTTTGGGATGAAAACAGGGCCACGCGTACGCGTACTCCACGCGTACGCGTACTCCACGTGTACGCGTGGATGGCCACATAGCTCATCGACGCGCAAGCGTCATACACGCGGACGCGTGAATTGAAAAATAGCCAAACGACGCGTACGCGTGGGTGCATTTGTGCCCCAGGCAAGAAACTGGCACAACTCTCGGGAAAATTGCTGGGCATTTGGTGCAGCACATCGACGCGCCCGTGCACACCACACACACACGTGGATGGTGCCTCTTTGAAGAACGACGCGTACGCGCCAAGTGCGCCTACGCGCGGAGGGTCATTCTGCTAAAAAATTTTTTAAGTTAAAAGCTGCAGAATTTACAAATTCAACCCCTAATCTTCTGACAGACATAACATTCTCATTTTAAATCATTTTCTGCCCGTTCTTCTCATTTTAAATTATTTTCTTCCCGTTCTTCCAACGGAATGGATATCCCGGATCCAATTTCATTTTTAAACAAGTTTGGTACAAAACAGGGATCTTTAGTCCAAGTTATGTCCCGTCAAAGTATACCCAAGAACCATGTTTTCATACAAAACCACAATGTGCCATTTTCAAAACAAGTCATTTTCAACTCTTTTCAAAATCAACCAAAACATGCCAATTTCAACCCTTTTTGAAATCAATCAAAATATACCAAAATCAACATCAAGCCTCCTCAACTCACACATCAATACTTCACCACAATTCGTAAAACATCATCCCACTAATTTAACACTTCTCAATCAAATGGCTAAGAGACAACACATAAACATGTCATACATACTTTCTCATACCAATTTTCAATGATACCACTTCTAATTAACCATCATTACACATACTCAATATCATACTCACCATCAACATGGTGTCACCCACAATTCAACCTCAATTACTCATCAAGCATATATCACAACATGCATATTTCTCATACATCATACCATCAAGGCATTAATAATCATCATCACACATATGACCACATCATATATCTCAACCATTCAACAACATCAACAATTCAATGCCTATCTTAGGGCCTCTAGCCTAAGTATTTCCTACCACATTACATATTAGATACGAGAAACTGAGACCATACCTTAGCCGATTTTCCAAGCTCAACCAGAGCACTTCCAAACCACTTGTCCACAAGCCCTCTAGGTCTCAACACCTCCAAGAACAGATTTTTTTACCACCAAAAATCTCTTTTCAATACATAACCTAAGCCACAATCATCATACCCATACACAACATCTCAATACCCAAACATCATAGAACAACAAATTACACTAGGGTTAAGAATTTTACCACACCCAAGGTCTAAGGAGACAATATTAATCTTCTTCTTCAAGAGAGTTGGGTCCTATAACATCAAAGAGCCCAAAATCTCAATATTTTTGCTAATGAAACTCGAAAACAAGGCTGAAAATTCGAAGAGCAAAACGTGGCTTATCTCAATATTGGTTGTATGGGTTATGTAGAGCTCTCCGTGGTGAATGCGTGGCCACAAACGGTGTGGTAATCGGAGCTCTAGATCAAAAGTTATGGTGGTTTGAAGATCAACCAAGGGAGAGAACTTGAGAGTGTGTTCTTCCCTTCCCCTCCACCATTTCAGCATGTGTGTGTGTCAAATGAGGAGAGAGAGTACTGAAAACTAGAGTTTTGGTTTAGTTTAGTTGGGCCAAGGGCCCACTTTGGGTTCGGTTGGCCCCGTTTAGCCCGTTCGGTCCAATCTTGGTCTGATTTCTATAAAATTGGTACCAAAATTCTCGTCTCAATCTCCTCTATCATATTAAGCCATAAAAATCACATTTTTGGCTTTCTAGAATAAATTCTCATTTATGGGTTAATTAGCCATTAATTAACTGGGTCTTACAAGATTTAGTTAATAATTTTTGTTTAATTAATCACAAGAAAATTGTGTTTAAATATCACTAGAGCTACACCTGATTCTAACATACAAATCGTTGAGTTTCAAGAACAAACTCATTCTCAAGCTTTGGAAGTGTGAGTTTTTCAATGTGCAAATTCCTATTTTTCAAAACAAATTCTAATTATTCAATATTAAATTTATCCTTGTTTACATTCCTTAGACCTCCTCTTGCATTGTCTCTCCCAAGTTCAGTTCAAGAAGAGTTGATGAAGGATGACTTCATCTATGTCCCTCCACAAAAAGAAACACAACAAACTTCTAATAATGAGTAAGTTAATAAATATTTATTCACCACATGAATCTTGTTCAATGTTTACTGCTTATACATGGTTTAATTATGGTTCAGTTGAAACCAAAAATGAATTCAATGTGTTCTTGTCTTTTGACTCTCTTCTGTTTATTATAGCTACCCTCAAGAAGCTTAAAAGTATGGTGCTACAGTCTCTTACAATTTTGTAATTGATGATTTATTCAAAGATAACTATGTGTATGAAGTTTCTAATGAAGAGTAATTTTCACATAAAATTTTTTTTATTATTTTTAATGGTTGTTATTGAACTTTTTTCTATTTAATGCAACAGCCCTGCCAAAGAACAACAGTAACAAGCCCAAGAACTACCGGTGCAATAGCAATTAGAACAAGAAGCACCTGTTAATGTGTAAGCCCGCAAAAGTGTTATCATGAACGAGCTGATTGAAAAGTGTTATCATTGGATGACACATGTGAAACAGCAAAAGATGGTAGCAATGAATATGAACCAATATTTGTCTTGAAACATGAGGCACTCTATGAGGGATTAAGAGAATATTTAATGTCTCTAATGCCCGAAGAACAAGTGCATGCCGTGGTAAATCCTTTACCAATTGCATTAATATTAATAATTTTTTTAAACACTCTTATATAGTCTATCTCATAAATTTTCATCCTATAGGTGGTTAGTATACACAGCATGATTCTCAACGAAATAAAACTAAGCAGTATCAGGAACAAATATACATTGTGTCGCTGGATATTGTGGTAAGCTAAATTTCTTATTCACTATTGATTATTTTTCGGTTCAGTCAGAATGTTAACATTGGTTCACTTGATTCTTATGTCTTCTGTTGAGTTCTTTTACATTAAGAAAACTTTTCTCTTGATGATTGAATGTTTTTCACGTTTTATTCAGTATATGATTTGTGTTCAGTTCGGTGAAAATATGATTTAACTGATGTTCATTTTGCGGAATTTTATGTTGGGAACACATGGCGTGAAGTACATTGATAAGAGGACAAACAAAACCTACATGTTTGATATTGAGCAGTATGCCCACCACTGCCAGTTTCTTGATAAAAGAAAACTTGCATCGCATCCATTTGTAAGTTGTAATATCTAAAAATTTTTTGATAATTCTCTTGTTTGCTATTGTTTTGACTGAAATATTCTATAATTTTCCAAAACTTCAGCTATTTGTCCCAATTTACAATGGAGGACATTGGTGGTTGTGGATTGCTGATATAAACAAAAAGAAATTCTATGTCTTTGACCCTATCAACAAGGAGCCAGAAAATATACCTGATTCAAGAAAGCAATTGAAAAATTTGTTGTAAGTTATTTTCTTGTAAATTATTCAAATTATTCTGTACATGAGAGGAGTTTGGTTCACTGTTGTTGGTTCTGTTTATTTATTTATTTTTTTTGTCTCTTTCAGGGTTTAATAATTTCCCAGATTAGGGTGTACGTTGGGGCAGAACCCTTAATGAAGGATGGATTGGGAGAGGAAGCAGAGTATATCCAATTAAATGGTCAACGTACAAAGTAAGAATCTTTCTCTTTTATAGTGCTATTTTTAATGTGTTTTATTTTATATACTATTGATCGTATTATACTCAATTCTTGCTTAGCTATGATTGTGGAATATACGTGATGAAATGGCTTGAAACAATAGATCCACAAAAAATAAAAAGCGGGAAGAGATATAAATATAAAGCTTGGACACAAGTAAGTACTTTCTAAATTAATAAACTTCTTTCTTTTCTTATTTCATTCAGTTAATTTGATATTGTAACTAGAGCTTTGAAGTTGATTGTTACTCTGTTCAATAGTTCTTTTTCATACAAAAATACTATTCTTGTTGATTGAAATTTGATCACCATTTATTTATCACATAAATAATTTTTGGTTCGGTGGCTCTTATAATTTTAATTCACCAAGTGAATGCTTTTCGGTTCGGTGACCTCAGTAATTACCATTAAAAAATCCAACGTGATCGTCATCAGTTTATCTCCCATATCATTAATGATTTTATAACAAAAATAGAATCAAGAACTAACATGAGTCACAAATGCTAAGTTGGGGAGATTAAATTGAGTAAGTTGAAATTTTGAGAACCAAATTAGAGTACAAGTGTAACTTTAGGATTAATTTGTGTATTAATTCTAAAAAAATATATTAACTGAAAACAATATCAAAAAATTAATTATATATAAATTTAAAAATAAAATGATATGTCACTTTTTAAATTTTAAAATTATCCTTAATGAAATTATTTTTTTCTATCATCAGTAAAAACAAAAGACTGAAACTGAAGGATATAAATTGAAAAATACATAAAATGAGAATGACAATATCAAATTTAGAAATGATGTCATTTATCTAATATTAAACCAATTTAAAGTCAATTATTGACTTGAAATAGGTTGGCGACTTTCTATTTAAAAGTCAATATAATAAATACATTTTTTCTATTTTATTTGTCTAAATAATCGCGATTTAATGAATTGAATTGACTTATATAACAATCGTAATTATTACCATGATGAAATTTCAATTAAAAAATCACATTTAAAATTGGTTTATCAAATATTAAATATTTTATTAAATATTAAATAGGAAAAGTTGGATTTATATTAGATCCTTAAATTCTTTCAAGGATATTTGGTTAAAAGGTAAAGCAAATGAAAATGTATTACACCTCAAAATGAGAAAGAAAAAAAAAAGGAAAAAGGGTTATATCTCAAAAAATATAGTCAAGGTATTTTTATACACCAAATTATATATTCTAATTTTTTTCTTTTTTTCTTTTTTATTTTTTAGGATATTTTTTAGTTTGACAAGTTAATGACTAATTTTATATGGATCAGAGTTTTATTTAAAAGTTTGTTGATGGTCAATAAATTATTGGGTGTACGAGATGAAATTCGAATTTACGACACTTGCTTAAGCAATTAGTGAACTAACCGCTAAACAAAGTCATGTGGATTAATTTTCTTTCTCTTTATTACAGAAAATAGTAATCAAAATCAAAATGCTTTTACAACTATAATATGGATTAATGCAGAGAATATTTGGCATCTTATAACACCCTAATATTTTTAAACTAGCCTTAAGCTTTATTTGGATTATATTGGTTGTTGATACTCAAATTTTATAAAATTAAAAAAATAAAATCTTTGTATAAAACATTTCATAAAATAATAATGGATAACTAATTTTTATTTTTTGAAAGTTATTTGAAAATAGTGAGAACCTTGATCACAAGAATCATTACTAGTTGGGAAGTATAAGTGACCTAGTGATACTAAAATAGAAAGTCGATGTACTAAATTATAAAGGCAAAAACAATAACAAACTTTACTCATATTAAATGATCATATAATAAATAAAAACAAAAATCATAACCACAATTGTAGTCACTCAATAAAAAATAAATAAAATACACAGCGTATCCTAATTCTCTCACTTTACATAACTATGGCTGGAACAATTGCCTATCCTCGATCTTTAATATAAATTTGGGTAAGTGCTTAATGTTTCGTATCTATGTCCTTGATATCCCGCTCCTAACCATCTTATAATGTAGTAGTCTTTTTAGCTCAATCAAGTAGCATATTACTTTGCACCACGTTTTTTAAGATGGTACGGAGAAAAGGGTGAGAAACAAAACTTTTTCAATAGTTTATCTATATGGTGTCATTGTATCCATCCTTAACCACTCTGAGTTTTAAAATAAAAACAATGATAAATAATGTTGTTCAATTATTATTTTCAAAAGGTTTTGTTAGTCGGAGTGGTGTGACTTTTAGTTTTAGATGCTTCTCATTTACTTATGTTATGACACATGTAACTCATAACAAAATGTCTATAACGTTACAACATATAGAATGCAAACTCATAAACCTTGATTTAATATTCTCGTAGGCTATAAAGCAAGACAAAATAAATAAGAGAAAAATAGTAACATTGGCATAGATAAATCAAAGAGAAGGGATCTTTGAATAAAATAAGGATATTTGAATGAAATAAGAATAATAAACATAATAATAAATCAAATAGAAAGGATCTTTGAATAAAAAAATTCTTTGAATAAAATAAGAATAATAAACATAACCATAAATCAAACACAAAGAACAAAAGAAGAACTAATAAACATAATCATAAATCAAACACAAAGAACAAAAGAAGAACAGTCATAATCACAAAAATTAGAATAATAAACATAATCATAAATAAAAAAGAAATGATCTATGATGCACGGACACTGACATGGACACGGGACACGCCGACACGTGATCTTTAAAATCTTACATGATACGGGGACACGCATACATATAAAATATAAAGTATTTTTTAGATAAATCGTAATAATATTTTAATATTTTATTGATATTAAAATATAAATTAAGAATAAGAATGGACACGCTGACACGTGATGGTATTTAGGTGTGTCCAGACATGTCCAGAGAAGAATTGTTTATTTTTTTATTAAAACACTATTGGACAAAGCAGACATGCGTGTCAAACGAGTGTCGGTGAGTGTCGTGTTCGAAATGTGTCCGACACACAGACACGGCAACTCAGTGAAGTGTCAATGCTTCATAAGAAATGATAAAAGAAGAACAATCATAATCACACTTTTCTTTGTACTTTTCATTACTTTTTCTCGTAATTTTTATGGAAGGTATTGAACACAAATCGGTATAAAAAGGTGGGAGTTTCTTTCCCTTACTGAATTTTCTTATCCCAAAAGTTTTGGCGATCATCACCTTCTCTTACCAAATGATTATCTCGATTGATCACCTTCCATTACCGAAGGATCATATTGATATCTTACCTTTGGGGGTCACATTCCCTTACTGAAGGATCATTCCCTCAATTCAATTTACAATCAAGGTTATTTAGACATAGATAAGAAGGGATTTATGTTAAAAAAAGGGACAAAATTTTGTCGATCACCTTCCCTTACCGAAAAATCATTTTGAGATTTTGTCTTTGAAAGTCCCCTTCCCTTATCGAAAGTTCTTATCCTAAAAATTTGTCGATCACCTTACCTTACCAAAAGATTATCTTGATTCGATCACCTTCTCTTAACAAAAGATAATTTCGATAATCTTGTCTTTAGGGGTCACATTCCTTTACCAAAGGATCATTTTCTCAGTTCTTTAATGCACATAAGATGGTTATTATAATGTTTAATGTGTATGTAATAAAGATACATTATATCATGGCATGCAAATGCTAGCATCTATGTTAAAAAATAATTTAAAAGATGACACATAAAAATATTATTAAACCCATATACCTCTAGTGAAGTTCCTATATATATTCGAATGCAAATAGACATGATTTATTAGCAAAGAGAGACTTGTTCCATGATTAAACTTTGTATATGTTTTGAAATAGGTATGAATCTTTGATTAAATAGAAAAAAAATCTTCATATTCCGTAATATGCATAATTCAGAGAGGATATCTTCTTGAACAATATATGAATAGAATTTGTGAAAAATTTAGCAAAAGACTTAGAGTGACAATAAGAAAGTGAGAAAGGATAAGAATTTTTCCAATCTAACTTGCGTTTAGGTAAAATTTTCAATCAGAATCGTTACTTTACGAGTCCTATAACGTTTTGTACATTTGAAATTTGAAAATATCTATTAGAGACAAATTTACAGAAAATTGAGTTAGCTTTAAAATGAGCTTTGAACGAGTCAATCCAATAATCACATATTCAAATATTTACTAAATACTATTAGTATATCAGGTTGGTTGGTTAGAGCGTGATTTTTCATTATGAACTTGTAATAGATTTATCTACCTAATTTAATTTGATTTTGATTTTGCACTAAACTTAAAGAATGAAACTAGTTTTTTTTTTATCTTTTTATATAATTAAAGATCATTCAAATCCAATAAATATAGAATTAATTATGACTATATCTTAAAAGATTATTTATTGTCGGTTAGAAATTCACTAGAACTAGTATTTTCATATTTTCAAATTTTAAATTAGATATATTAGTTTTTCAAATGCATTATTTTCTATTTTTTATTATAAATTTAAATTTTAAATCATTACAATTTTAATTAATTAATTATTAAATAATGAATATGATTCAAAAAATTAGAATGTTACATTCTTATTCCCTTAAAAAAAAATTATCCTCAAAATTCGTATCTTTTAAGAAGATACTAATTCAACTTCATCTTATCCAAGTAGGTTCTATCTACATTTTTTTCTATAGAGATTTATGATAATCTTATCATGAATAAGTTCAATTATTTTACACATTCAAACAAAATAAGCAAAATTACAAAATAGTTTTATTCCCATCATGAGCTAACTAAGTACACTAAATGTGATTTAGACATTCAAGTCTAATATAATTATGTAAAATAGATTTATACAACAGATAATATCATTAATTTCTTTTGTCTTGAATTATTAGTCTCCGCGTATCATATATAAACCACACAATATAACATAATAATTCAAACAACCAGCAAAACATAACAAGACGCTTAAAGAACATCTTGTAGCTTGTCATATTTAAACTTTTACTTCTCAATGTCTCATAGTTTCATGCCCCTGGTCTATGTCTTACATGTCATGCAGTTCTAACTTCTCCATTAATCTACAGTGTGCATTTCGTCTAACTATTCGAAGTTGACCATTAAACATGGGTTTACAAATATTAAATTTTAATATTAGCTTAATTTTATCCAAATATATCTTTTAGGTTCTGTTTTTTATGTCTAAGAATAATTTTAGTTTACATTTCAACTCACCTTTCTAAATCTATCACTAGACAATTTAGATATTTTGAATTCTTTCTTTTAATAACCTCAAATTCGTGTAAACTTTGTACCCACATGGTTACCGTCTCAAAATGAGAATTTTGTAAATCATAGTTTTCTAAGTATATCTACTCCACGAAATAAAGAAAAATCGAGGGGCACTGTTCTTACAACAACCCCACATCCTCTTTCTTTGTGACTCTACACTAACTTATTTCTTTGATAGAAATATTCTAGAGACACTTAACTTCATTTTGATTTTTGTCATATATCATTTTGAATACTATAAAATTAATTATAAATTTAGAAGTTAGTCGCATGTTTATAATATTTTTAAAAAGATCATTTTCAACCATTTAAAAATTAAATATAAATTCTATTAGCCTAATAATTGAGCTGAAATTTTTTAAAATAAACTATAGACTAATGATTTTTTTTTCTTATTAAGTTTAACCAGATTAAAACCTGCACAATGCATGAAAATGTTTGGTATATAGTCGTTTAGATAATTAATAATAAAAAAATTTAGTTTTATAATTTGTTATAAAATATCTATACAATACTAAGAAAAGAAATTTTATCATAATAATTTCTATAGTACAATATAATAAAACTAATTTTGTTAATTTATCTTTATGTGTATTAAAGTATTTGCATAAGTAAATTGTTTTTTTTTTTTAGAAGGCATAAAAGAAAGAGTCAATTTTTTTGTTTTAAATTAGTTATATTTAAACTAATTATTGATAAGAAAATAAAAAGAGTGATTATTTATTGACATTCAAACAAATATTGATTCATAATTCTTACTTTTCTGAAAATATTTATTATTGTCGAATAAAATTCTATAATTATTTAAATAATTTAAAAAGAATAAATTTATAAAGAATAAATTTAAATATTTTTCGTAATAATTTATATTAATATCGTGGAATATCAATTGACTACACAACTTATAACTCTATCTCAAAAATTTTAAAATCTATCAAAATATGATATATAGATTATTTGATCTAATAATAGAATAATATAGAACTAATCATATTAAATAGAGTTAATAAAAAATAAATAATATTCTTTTAAAAATATAGCTTAATAATGATATTGAATTTATTATTAATCAGGAGACGGTGTTAGTAGAAATTATTATACGAAGATAATAAAAAAATTCAAAAATCTATAAAAAAAATTATAATTTGAAAAAAAAGCTGATAGCAATAATATCCTAAATGAGATATCATTCTCTACTTAATATATATATATGTTAGAAACAAGAGACCCAACTAAAGAAAGTGTTTTGTGTATTGTTCAGTTTAAAGAAAAATACAATGTACAAGGGGTATATATAGCTTCTAGAGGAATCAAAGTAATAAAGGCATAGAATCCTACAATTAATATACAGATACACTATATAAATACAAATGATACTAATATTGATCTGATTCGATTATAATTATTCTCTTAACATTTTCCCTCAAACTCAAGTGGGAGTTGAGGATACCACCATCTTGAGTTTGGATAACAGAGTCTGGAAACGAGTCAGATCATGAGCCTTTGTGAAGATATCAGCAGTCTGATCCAGTATTCCAACAACGATGAGACGAACAGCATCAATAAGGATACGTTGCCAAACAAAGTGATAATCAATCTCAATGTGTTTGGTGCGTTCATGAAACACATCATTATGGGCAATCTGAATAGCACTGCGGTTGTCACAAAAAATATCAGTTGGGGATGATTGAGAAACACCAAAGTCTGCGAGAAGTCGACGAATCGAGATAACTTTAGCAATGGTGTCAGCAAGGGCACAGTATTCAGCTTCGGTGCTTGATCGAGCAGTGAATGTTTGCTTCTTAGCTCGCCAGAAAATGAGAGAGTTACCAAGAAACAAACAATAACTAGTGGTGGAACGACGATCAGTAGGATCACCAGCCCAATCAGCATCTGAGTACGCCTAAAGGGATAAAGAGGAATGGGCAGAAAAATAAAGGCCATGGAATTGGGTGCCTTTGATGTATCGAAGAATGCAAAGAACTGCCGCATAATGAGTAGTACGAAGAGATGACAAGAACTGGCTAGGAACATGAACTGGATAAGCGATGTCTAGTCGGGTGATAGTTAAGTAGACGAGTCTGCCAACTAGCTATCGATAAAAAGTGGGATTATCCAGAACAATGCCATCCATATGAGTAAATCGAACATTAGGCTCAAGAGGAGTAGATTCAGTGTGACTATCTGTAATTCCGACTTGAGCAAGGAGATCTGAAGCATATTTAGCATGAGAGAGATAGATGTCATCATCGGTGGATATGACTTCTAGACCAAGAAAGTAGCTAAGAGAACCAAGATCTTTCATCTCAAAAGTACGCTGAAGGAATCTCTTGAGATCAGAGATACCATCAACATCATCTTCGGTAATGATCATGTCATTAACATAAAGAAGTAGAAGAACAACTCCAAGTTGCTTTTATGAATGAAGGGAGTATTCTCATGAGGGCTGCAAGTAAAACCAAGATTGCATATGGTAGTGCTGAACTTGTCAAACCATTCACGAGGAGCTTGCTTAAGTCCATAGAGTGTCTTGCGAAGGAGACAAGCTTTGTTAGAAGGACAAGGATAATCCAGAGGGGGTTTCATATAGACCGTCTTTTTCAAATCTCCATTAAGAAATGTATTCTTCACGTCTATCTGATTGAGAGACCATTTTTTTACTGCAGCAATAGCAAGAAGAGCTCGAACAGATGTGAACCGAGCAACAGGAGCAAAAGTCTTTTCGTAGTCAATACCATATTCTTGTGTATAACCCTGAGCAATCAATCGTGCCTTATAACGGTCAATAGAACCATCAGAGTGAGTCTTGATCTTGTATACCCATTTGCTTTCCACAACTCCTTGATTAGAAGGAGGATCAACCAAATCCCAAGTGTGTGCTTTTTCAAGTGCCTGTATTTCTTCCTACATTGCTTGTTGCCAATGTGAATTTGTGGAGGCTTCTCTGAATGACTTAGGTTCATGTTGATGAAGGATAGTAGAAAAATAGTGATAATCAAGAAGATCATAAGGTGCATTTCTTACCCTAGAAGAACGAGTGGGAGGAGGACGCATGGCGGTAGGAGAAAGATCATCATCCGGTCTAGAATCACCGAGAGATGGAGAAGGCGGAAGAACAAAAGGCTGTGGAGGGTCACTCAAGATAGAACCTATAGAATCATCACTAGGAAAATTATCAACACTGGGGTTAGTGAAAAAAGGTGACTGAGTAGGAGGAATGGACTCAAAGCATGAGAACCAAGAAAACATGTGATAATCCCAGAAGACAACATGACAAGATATACGAATACGTTTAGAGAGAGGATCCCAACAATGATAACTCTTGTGTTCAGTGCCATAACCAAGAAAATAACCCATACGAGCCCGAGGTTCAAGTTTACTATGTTCATGAGGCTGAAGAAGAACAAAACATACACAACCGTAAACTCGAAGAGAACTATAATCTGGGGAGATATGGTAAAGATGCTCAAAGGGAGTAACATTACCAAGAACAGAAGAAGGGAGTCTATTGATAACATAAATAGCAGTAAGAACAGCTTCACCCCAAGTACGCTCAGGACACAGAGAAGAAAGAAGCATTGCACGGACGGAGTCAAGAATGTGACGGTGTTTGCATTCAGCTCTGCCATTTTGTTGAGATGTACCAGGACAAGAAAACTCAGACAAAGTACCCTGTTCTACAAGAAAGGTTAAGAGTTTAGAATCACGGTATTCCAAAGCATTATCACGTCAAAAAACCTTAATGACCTTGGAAAACTGAGTTTTAATCATAGTAGCAAAGTTGATATAGATCTGAGATAACTCATGGCGATTAGTCATCAAATAAACCCAAATGAAATGACAAAGTATCGAGCTCCGCCCATAGAAGCAGTGGGAGCGGGGCCCCAAACATTAGAGTGAATGAGATCAAAAGGAGAGCAAGCAAGAGAGGAATTATTGTGAAAAGATAAAGCATGTTGTTTGGCAGTTTGACAAGAAATACAATCAAAAGATTCATTTGGAACCTGACCCAAAACACCCTGAGACACAAGAGGACGCAGTTTTCCTAAGGAGGTGTGGGCAAGATGTTGATGCCATAAGTGAAGGGTAGAAGGAGAAGAAGCAGCACAGAGATTTAGTACAGGAGGAATATGAAGATTCTCGAGTTCAAACAACCTTTCGACCTTACATCCAGTCTCGATGATTTGTGCCGTTCGAGGATCCTGTACACGACAACCAGAAGCGGAAAAAGTGATATCAAAACCCAAATCAACAAGTTGACCAACAGAAATAATATTAAAGTTTAATTTAGGAATATAATAAGTATCAGGAAGATTAAGAGTTGACTGAGATATAGAGCCCTTGTGTGTTGCGTGCAAGAGGGAGCCATTTTTAGTATTGATAAAAGGTCCATTTGTAGTAGTAGACAGAGACGAGAAAATATTACGCAACGGAGACATGTGATTAAAGCAACCCGAGTCAAAATACCATTTAGAATTACCTGGATGGGTCAAAAAAGCAGCAGGGGTATTACAAAAAACGGAGAGATAATACTGAAGAAGAGACACAATATCAGATAGAGAGATAAGAGACGGACTGAAAGGTGTAGAGGTGGTAGATTCAGTAGTAGCAGCAACAGCAGAAGCAGGCACAATCGTGGAAAAAGTGGGACAAGGCTGATACTTGAGTGGATCAGGATGTGGTGGGCGAGTAGGACAGGCAGTAATTAAATGTCCTGAGAGCTTGCAGTAACGGCAGAATAGCTGTGAACAATGGTAGCTAATAGGACCTTGATGGTGGCATGTGCGACATTCAACAGAAGGACAGTCAGAGAAGAGGTTCCCAGAACGGTTACAGTTTCGACAGAATTTACCTTTTCTGTCTGTGGCAGCAAAAACATTTGGCTTTTCCATGACAGTAGTCACAAAGATCAAAGAGAGGAGAGAAAACGACAATTTTGGAGCAGAAAATGAGAAATTGAAGTGCAGAATCGGAAAGAGCTCACAAAAGAACCTTAGGAAGGGTCCCACTGTTTGTCATGTCAGCGGCCATATCAGATGCCACGTCAGCCAAGATGGACACATGGCAACGTATGGATGGAGGAAGGAAGCTCACGGGTCAGCCAATCGGACCGGGTCGGGTCTATGCGCAGGTCGTCGGGTCAGCATGGAAGGGCTGCAGGTCGACACGTGGATGGCTGTGGGCTGTTTGATTGAAGGCCCAATTTGACGGCTCAAGATAAATCTGGAGAGGAGATGAACCTGGTGGCGGCAGCGTCTTGAGGCAGCGCGTGGAGGCACGTCCGGCGGCGGATGGCGACGATTTTGGTTGCGTTGGAATCACGGCGACAAGAAGAACACGGTGGTAACAGACATGACGAACCAAAGCGTCAAAAAGTGAATGAAAAATGAGGGCCAAAGAACACTTGCCAAAAAAGAAAACAACGGGGCAATGAACGAATTTTCATGGGAAAAAGAAACCTAAGCTCTTGATACCATGTTAGAAACAAGAGACCAAACTAAAGAAAGTATTTTGTGTATTATTCAGTTTAAAGAAAAATCCAATGTACAAGGGGTATATATAGCTGCTAGAGGAATCAAAGTAATAAAGGTATAGTATCCTACAATTAATATACAAATACGCTATATAAATACAAATGATACTCATTGATCTGATTCGATTCTAATTATTCTCTTAACAATAAATAAATAAATATATATATATATATATAAACTTTTAAATAAATAAAATAGACGACTTTGGTACTACTTGTTAATTAAGTTATTTGATTTTAAAATTTACTGCTCTGTTTTGAAATCCTCTTATTTTAAAAGCTTTTAGGCGATCTTACTTTCAAAAATTATAAATCTCTCTAAAGATTTTGGATAGTCCTAAATTTCGGTGACATCAAACTAGATTTATTAGGTTTTCACCAAAATTTTATCCCACTTGAAAAGTGGTACGTAGACTGAGAAATTGGCTATACAACTTACTATTTTTAGATTACCCTAAGCAAGAATCCGAATCTACAGCCTAATCTCTAACAAGCAATAAAGATTATCAACCATTAAAAAATGTTCAAGCACATCAAACTCAAATACACATCTCATACAAATCACATGTGCAAAGGTATAATTAGTCGACTAGCCGTATATCACTAAATCAATCATATGCAATCACCTAACAGCAATCAGACAAGTTAATCTTATTAGTTTATGATGCAAATTGTGAGTTGTTTGATTTTCTATTTTCAAAATTATTTTTATATAACTTGTCACTCATTATTCTATATGAGCATGTGAATAATATTTCTAAATTTTTTTTATTTTTTTGAGAATGTCTTATGTGCATTTGGCTATATCTTTAAGTATGAGTAGAGTGATTTTAAATGATCTTTGTTTTGACATTGACACATACATATTTTGACCAAATAAATATAGTGATAAGCTTCAAACAAAATATTTAGGAGCACAATAACTTTTACTATTAGATGATCACATATTTCTAATCCAATTTCATCATATAAAAAAAACCTTTGTTGCATGACATTAATTATAACTAAATGATAATGAATTAATCTTGTAAGCATAGAATATAGTCCTAATGGATCAAATTATTCTGATACCAAAAATGTAACACTCTAATATTTTCAAACTAGCCTTAAAATTTGGATTATATTGGTCGTTGATACTCAAAATATACAAAATTAAAAAAAATAATATAAAATATATCATAAAAAATAGTGGATAACTAGTTTTTATTTTTTAAAGCTATTTGAAAATAGTGAAAACCTTGATCACAAGAATCGTTACTAGTTAAAAAGTATAAGTGAACCTAGTGATATTAAGATAGAAAGTGGGCGTACTAAATTATAAAGACAAAAACAATGACAGACGTTACTCATATCAAATGATCATATAATAAATAAAAATAAACATCATAACTACAGTTGTAATAACTAAGTAAAGATTAAATAAGACAGACAGGATATCCTAATTCTCTCATTTCGCATAACTATTAATGAAACAATCTCCCATCCTTCATTCTTAATATGAATTTGTACCACGTTATTCAGTAGTCTTTTTAGCTTTAAAATTCCTCATCCTTAATATGAATTTATATCACGTTATTCAATAGTCTTTTGTAACTTTAAAATAAGCTTTGAACGAAGTCAATCGAATAACTACAAATTGAGATATTTATGAAATACTATTAGTATATCAGGCTGATTGGTTAGAGCGTAATTTTTTACTGTGAACTTGTAATAAGTTTATCTACCTAATTTAATTTGAATTTGATTTTATACTAAACTTAAAAAATGAAACTAGTTTTGTTATATTTTTATGTAACTTAAGATCATTTAAATTTAATAAATATAGAATTAATTATGATTATATTTTAAAAAATTATTTATTATCGGTTAAAAATTTATAAAACTAATATTTTTATATTTTTAAATTTTAAATTAAATATGTTAGTTTTTTAAATACATTATTTTTTATTTTTTATTATAAATTTAAATTTTAAATTATTACAATTTTAATTAATTAATTATTGAATAATGAATATGATTTAAAAAGTTGAAATATTACACATCTTGCACCAAGTTTACTATTGGTTGTTGAAATTTCTGAGTCGTAGGATATTAAATTAGATATTAATTTTTCCCCTCATTTGCTAGAATATTCTCGATTAATATTATTACAATTTGGTCATTCTGATTTTAGGGGAAGTTTTTATTTCACCGAAATTGTTTCCTTAAAAAACAGGTTTCATTTCTAGTATCTTAAGAAATTTAATCCTGTTTTCCTCCATTAAAGACACTTTGTATTTTGTTTTAATAACATACAAAAAAATCACTTATCTATTTAAATAAGGGTTGGAAATTTGAATTCTTTTATAAATGTAATAATTCATTAACCAACAACAAACTTTTTAATATATAATTCAGATTTACGTCGAATTAATTTTTAATTTGTAAAATTGAAATATACGATGAAAAATAAAAAAAAATATGTTAATTGATTAAGTTCAAATTATTTACTTTTGCAACAATGCAATTGTAACCCACTAAAGTTCTCACATTTCAAGTGTGAACCAATCTAATCTCTCCCGTTTTTCTGTTTAAGCCGAAAAAAATTTGACAGAGACTTTTAAATTAAAAGAAGAGTTAATACTTAAATTAGTGCTTGAAATTATACTCACATTTCAATCTAGTCTTTAAAATTTCGATTTACTTAATTTGGTCATCCAACTTAACATTCGTGACTCACGTTAATGTTTAAGTTTGTTTTTGTCATAGAACCTTTAACGACATATTGAGATAGACTAACGACTATCTCACTAGACTTTTTATATCTAAAGTTGCAATTGAAAATTTATTTTTTACTTTAGTTTGTTCGATATTTGCGTTTAGAATCCTAATCTTAATTTTTACTTAAAGGTTTTAATGGTTTCTTACGGAAAAAATTGAGGTAAAACGTTTCAAATGTCATGTTAGATAACTAACTATTAAAAAATTCAATGTGACAATCTTCGGTTTATCTACCACATAGTTAATGATTTTGTTAAAAAAAAAGAACTAATCTTAGTCGCAGATGCTATATAAGTTGGGAGACTAAATTAAGTAAGTTGAAACTTTGAGGATCAAATTAAAGTAAAAGTGTAACTTTAGGATCAATTTGTATGTTAATTCTAAAAAAATATATTAACTAAAAACAATATCAAAAAATTATTTATATATAAATTTAAAAAAAATGACGTCATTTTTTAAATTCCAAAATTATCCCTAATGAAAATTTTTTTCCTATCATCTGTGAAAATAAAATGATGAAAGTGAAGGATATAAATTGAAAAAATACATAAAATAAGAATGACAATATAAAATTTAGAAATGATATCACTTTTCTAATATTAAACCAATTTTAAGTCAATTATTGACTTGAAATAGGTTAGCGACTTTCTATTTAAAAGTTAACATAATCAAAAATTTTTGTCTATTTTATTTGTCTAAATGATCACGATTTAATACGTCGAATTGACTTACATAATAATCGTAATTATTCCCATGATGAAATTTCAATTAAAGTTTCACCTTTGAAATTGGTTTATCAAATATTAGATATTTTATTAAATATTAAATAAAAAAGTTGAATTTATATTAGATCCTTAAATCCTTTTAAGTATATTTGGTTGAAAGGTAAAGCAAAGGAAGTGAAAATGTATTACACCTCAAAATGAGAAAGGAAAAAAAAGAGAGGAGTTATATCTTAAAAAATATAATCAAGGTATTTTTGTGCACTAAATTATATATTTTAATTTCTTTTTTTTTATTTTTTAGGATATTTTTTAATTTGATAGACCAACGATTAATCTTTTGTGAATCGAAATTTTATTTAAAAATTTATTAGTTGCTGATAGATTGTTGGATGTATAAAGGGTAATTTAAATTTCTCACATTTACTTAAATAAATTATAATAACCAAAACCAAAATACACTTGCAACTACAATATAGATCAATGCAATTAATTATTGAAAAAAAAATATTTGGCATCTTACACCAAGTTTACTATTAGTTGTTGAACTTTCTCAATCGTAGGATATTACATTAGATATTATTTTTTTTCCTTCGTTTGCTAGAATATTCTCGATTAATATTATTAAAATTTGGTCATCCTCATTTTAGGAAAAACTTTTATTTCATTGAAATTGTTTTCTTAAAAACAGATTTCGTATCTAATATCTTACGAAATTTTATCCTTTTTTTCGCTATTGAAGACACTTTGTATTTTGTCCTAATAATGTACAGAAAAAAATCATTTGTTTATTTAAATAAGGATTAAGAGTTTAAATATTTTTTTGTGCATGTAATAATTCATTAGTTAACGATAAATTTTTTAATAGAGTTTAGATTCATGATGAATTAGTTTTTAACTTGTAAAACTAATAGATACCATAAAAAAAAGTGCAAAAAAATGTGTAAGTTGATTATGTCCAAATTAGTTACTTTTACAACAATGTAATTGTAACCCACTAAAGTTCCCATATTTTCAAGTGTGAACCAACCCGATCTCCTTCGTTCTCTTTGTCCAAGCCAGAAAAAAAAAACTCACTGAGATTTTTAAATAAAAAAAATTAATACTTAAATTAGTACTTGAAATTACACTCACATCTCATTCTAATCTTTAAAGTATTGGTTTACTTAATTAATTTGGTCATCTAACTTAACTTTGGTGACTCATGTTAATCTCTAAATCTATTTTTGTCATAGAATTGTTAACGGCATGCTGAGGTAGATTAACGGCTATCTCACTAGACTTTCTATATTTGAAGTGGCAATTGAATTTTTTTTCTTTTAACTTTAGTTTGCTCCATATTTGTATTTAGAATCCTAATCTTAATTTTATTTAAAGGTTTTAAGGGTTTTTTGTGGAGCAAATTGAGGTAAAACCAAAGTTGCGAGAACCGGACCGGTCAATAAATCGGTAAAGTCACTGGTTCATAGATTCATTGGTTCGACCAAAGTTCAACCGGTTTTATTAAATATTAAATAAAATTATTAAAAAAATCTATATATAATTTTAAATATATAAATTCAATCATTTATAACTAAATAAAATTCAAAATTTCACAATTCACATAATAAATTATCCATAATTTAATATTAGAAGTTCACAAATAACTTCAATCATCAAAATTGATAATTAAAAAATCTTGATCAATCTAAACTCTCCAAAATAAATAGACCTAGTTTCAAAGGATTCCTCCATGTTGCACTTTGGACAAAGTATATTATACGGTGTGAATTTAAAGCATGATCTTTTTTCCTATATGGTTAGCTTTTTCTGGACACTACCATAAGTTTCAAATTGAAATGAAGGAACATGCATAACAAATAAATAAAACAAGTAAAAACGGATTCATTGAGCACTTCATAGATGAATGGGACCGTGCTTTAGGTTCACCCCCAAAATTATGTTAATCGTTTTCTATGGAAGAAAGGTGAAGATAAAAAGCATGTTGTAATACCCTACCATACAGAGTCTTATGCTTAAGTCATAATTCAAAGATGGCAAGGTATTACGACCTCTAAAATAAAAGTTTAGTACATATGGTAGTATGAATGATTGATTATAACTAGGAGCCTTTGTAGAAAAAGGGGTAAACAAAAACCGCAACACGAAAGCGCAACACTCCGATCGATAACGTAACGAACAAGGATAACCAACGCGTGATTATATATATACAAAGGAGTGTCAAAAACAGGAATATCAAGACTCAAGATCCGGCTGCGAAGATAACCGGTCCGAGCATAGCAATATATACATATGATAGAAATAAGAAAAACCCCAAAGGAAACCCAAAGGGACACAAATACATAAAACCTATTCTCCAAAATTCTCCCATAAGAGGAGTCATCACAGTCTGTATTATTTAATGGAGATAAAAGTATCTAAACAAAATATATAAACCAACACATAGCCCCGAGAACAAAGGATCTTCGCAAATCTAGAAGTCTCCAGCATGCCTCAG